>NC_035433.2:47189558-47513911 GCF_002127325.2 Helianthus annuus | reverse complement strand
TATTAAAATTTTGGAATGTTATATTATGAATTTCATTTTGTTATTACTATATATGAAATAAATCAAAACCATTCCTTTTAATTCGATCTGCCTAAATAAAGAATCTTCAGAGTGAAACCTAGCCAGGTGTCTTTTAAGATCCGGCCAAGATGGTAAGACCTAATTTAAAAGATTTTGATTCCCTGTTAACCTCTGTAAGCATGTTAACAAATCATGACAGATGTGATTCGTTAAAAATCGCACACGTCATTCTTATACAAGAATCCTTTAAAGGATCCAAAAGCCCAAATTAATGATATAATAAATCGTGGGTTGAATCATCAATAAAGATGATCACTTGTTAAACATCCATTAGAGATGTAGTGCCTAAGGGCCGAATTATCAAACATCCGTTAGTGATGTAGTGCCTATGGGCCATAATTGTTGTCATAATAAGACAAAAGACAGTGGTGGTTTAGGACTCCCTGTCAGAAGGAGTAAAAGGACTATGGTTCAAACTTTCATACCTTGATTCTCTGTAATCTCGGCTAACATTATAATAACGTCCTCGTGACTAGGCTTTTATGCCACTAGCAATATTTATTGTAATTAGGATAAGTATATTCAAATCCTAAATGAAAAGTGAGTAACAAATTAACCAGATATGGTCTTCAATACCATGGTTAATAAATTGCCATAAAAGACAATTCAATGACAAACTCCTAAATAGAATTTTCGTTATCTTCTGCAGCAGATACAAGCTACAATGGCAAATCCTAATGAAGGAAGTAGTCATACAAATGAAGATGAGTATGATAATACCCAAATAAATCTAACGGGCGCTCAACTCAAGGCTCTTGTCGACAATGCTGTGCAAGCAGCTCTGGATCGACAATATACAGAATCGCGAAGCAGAACAGTTTCCAAACCACCATCAAAGCCAAAGACACAATCAAAATCCCACAGCAAACCACTATCCAAACCAAAGAAGGACGACGATAAACACTCGTCCAAGCCCAAGAAAGACGACGACAATCACTCGTCGAATGAAAATAGCGTTCGTCGCGAACGGGAGTATACTGATGCTTCCCGCGCCAGGGGCTACACATACAAGTACTTCGTATCTTGTAAACCCCGAGACTTTACGGGGGAGAAGGGTGCTGTTGAATGTATGACATGGTTGGACGAGATGGACACAGTAGTGGACATCAGTGGCTGCGCTGAAAAGGATGTAGTGAAGTTTGTGTCACAGTCATTTAAGGGCGAGGCCCTAGCTTGGTGGAGGGCGCTGGTTCAGGCCTCAGGAAAAGATGTGCTTTACAGCATGACGTGGGAGGAATTCGTTTCTCTCATCAGGGAAAATTACTGCCCTCAGCATGAGGTGGAGAAAATAGAGTCCGATTTCGTGTCATTGGTGATGACGAATCTGGACTGCCAGGCCTACTTGACGAGCTTCAATACGATGTCTCGCTTGGTTCCTTATCTAGTCACCCCGGAACCAAGGAGGATTGCTCGTTTTATCGGGGGGTTAGAACCCGCGATAAAGGCTAGTGTGAAGGCCTCTCGGCCAACGACCTTCAGGTCTGTGACTGACCTCTCTTTGTCCCTCACGATGGACGTGGTCCGACTGAGATCGCAGAGGAACAAAGAAGCCGAAAAGAGGAAGCGTGAGGATGATACCTCGCGAAGGTTAGGAAAGAAACACCGTGGAAACGGTGATGGCAAGAGAGGGGGCGAGTCGAGAAAGGATGGGCAACAATCGGGAGAGAAGCCCAAATGCAAGAACTGCCAGAAATTCCACTTCGGGAAGTGCAGGCTTGGGTCGAACTCACAGTCGCAGTCAAAGACGTATGCTTGTGGACTGTGCAAGTCCAAAGACCACAAAACTGTGGACTGTAAGAAGATCAAGGACGCGACCTGCTACAACTGTAGTGAGAAGGGGCACATCAGGAGCAACTGCCCCAAGTTCGCCAAGAAGACTGAAGAACCCAAAAAGAATAACGCTAGAGTCTTCAAAATGGATGTGAAGGAAGCCCTGCATGACGACAACGTAATAACAGGTACTTTTCTCGTGAATAATATTTTTGCAAGAGTACTATTCGATTCAGGTGCTGATAAATCCTTCATAGACCAAAAATTTTGCAAACTGTTGGATATGCCTGTCAAAACCCTAAATGTCAAATACGAGGTAGAGCTAGCAGACGGCACTGTAGAAACCGTCTCCACTATATTAGATGGATGTATTATATCCATTAAGGACCATTCTTTTCCGCTATCTCTACTTCCCTTTAATCTAGCTGGTTTTGACATTGTTCTGGGCATGGACTGGTTGTCACACAACCAGGCCCAAATCGTCTGCAATAGAAAACAAATTTTGCTAAAGACCCCGACTGGTGAATCGCTCACCATTCGAGGGGATACGCAGTATGGACTGCCCGAGAACGTATCTATGCTCAAAGCTTCTAGGTGCTTAAAAAGAGGCTGTGTCATCTACATGGCACAAGTGATTATAGAAGAACCCAAACCAAGGATAGAGGACATTCCTGTCATTTCGGAGTATCCAGAAGTTTTCCCCGAAGACCTACCTGGGTTGCCACCAGATAGGCAGGTGGAATTCAGAATAGATATCATCCCTAGAGCAGCTCCCATTGCTAGAGCACCCTACAGACTAGCACCCACTGAAATGAAGGAACTGAGGACCCAACTAGATGAACTGTTAGCAAAAGGTTTCATCAAGCCTAGTTCGTCTCACTGGGGAGCACCTGTCCTGTTTGTGAAGAAAAAGGACGGATCGATGCGTCTGTGCATCGATTATCGTGAACTTAATAAAGTCACGATCAAGAATAGATACCCATTGCCAAGAATCGACGATTTGTTTGACCAATTGCAAGGGGCTAGCTATTTCTCAAAGATCGACTTGAGGTCGGGCTACCATCAGCTGAAGGTCAGAGATGAAGACGTGCATAAAACAGCATTTAGGACTCGCTACGGTCACTACGAGTTCCTAGTGATGCCTTTTGGGCTCACAAATGCACCGGCTGCGTTCATGGATCTCATGAATCGCGTCTGTAAGCCGTATTTAGACAAATTCGTCATCGTATTCATCGACGACATCCTCATCTATTCAAAGAACGAAGCTGACCATGAGAAACACCTACGATGTATTCTCAAATTGCTACATCACGAGAAACTCTATGCCAAATTCTCCAAGTGTGAATTTTGGCTAAGAGAAGTCCAATTTCTTGGACACGTCGTAAGCGAGCGTGGTATCCAGGTGGATCCCGCTAAGGTAGAGGCGGTCATGAATTGGCAAGAGCCAAAGACGCCCACAGAGATCCGTAGTTTCCTGGGATTGGCAGGATACTACAGAAGATTCATTGAGAACTTCTCAAGGATTGCTGCGCCCTTAACTTCTCTAACCAAGAAGAAGGAAAAGTTTATTTGGGGCCCTAAGCAGCAAGAATCCTTTGATATTTTGAAACAAAGGCTGAGCAACGCTCCTGTGTTGACGCTACCAGAAGGTACCGAAGAGTTCGTAGTTTACTGCGACGCGTCACACACTGGCATGGGGTGTGTGCTCATGCAGAAAGGCAAAGTGATTGCCTATGCTTCAAGACAGTTGAAGGTGCACGAAAAGAATTACACCACCCATGACTTGGATCTGGGTGCCGTTGTATTCGCACTAAAACTATGGAGGCATTACCTATATGGAATCAAGTTTGTGATCTATTCAGATCACAAAAGCCTTCAACATCTATTCAACCAAAAAGAGTTAAACATGAGGCAACGCCGTTGGATGGAGACCTTGAATGATTATGATTGTGAAATCAGGTACCATCCCGGCAAAGCGAATGTAGTCGCTGATGCCCTGAGCCGGAAAGAAAGGATGAAACCCATCCGAATCAATGCAAGGAGGATGGAAGTAAAGAATAACTTGATTGAAAGGATATTAGCTGCACAGCGAGAGGCTGTGTTGGAAGCTAATTATCATAAGGAAAAGTTAGGAGTAACTGAGGAGCAGTTAACTCTTCACAAGGATGGACTTTTGAGATTGAATGGGCGGATATGGGTTCCTATTTACGGAGGGCTACGAGATGTTATCCTCCAGGAAGCCCATAGTTCCAAATACTCTGTCCATCCTGGGGCAGACAAAATGTACCAGGATTTAAAGGCAAATTATTGGTGGATAGGCTTGAAAAAGTCTGTAGCCGCCTATGTAGCCAAATGCTTGACTTGTGCGCAAGTCAAGGCTGAGCATCAAAAGCCATCTGGCTTGCTACAACAGCCTGAACTTCCTGAATGGAAATGGGAGTGTGTAACTATGGATTTTATCACCAAGTTACCAAAAACGAGCAAAGGAAACGCCACAATATGGGTTATAGTCGATCGACTGACTAAGTAAGCTCATTTCTTACCCATCAAGGAGACTTATAGCTCCGATACATTGGCCCAGTTATATGTAGATAAGATTGTAGCCTTGCATGGTATACCTGTGTCTATTATCTCTGATCGGGATACTAGATACACGTCTCATTTCTGGAAGAGTTTCCAACAATCTTTGGGCACGCGTTTGAACTTTAGTACGGCTTACCATCCTCAGACAGACGGTCAGAGTGAGCGTACTATTCAAACGTTAGAAGACATGCTGCGAGCATGTGCTATCGATTTAGGTGGTAGTTGGGATAAAAACCTACCCCTGATCGAATTCTCCTACAACAATAGCTACCATACCAGCATAAAGGCTGCGCCTTTCGAGGCATTATACGGTAGGAAGTGTAGATCGCCTGTTTGTTGGGCGGAAGTGGGAGAGGTCCAATTATCGGGACCAGAGATAGTTTTCGAGACAACGGACAAGATTGTCCAGATCCGGGAACGTCTCAAAGCTGCCCGTGATAGGCAGAAAAGCTACGCTGATCCGAAGCGTAAAGATTTTCACTTTGAGGTAGGTGAAAAAGTGTTACTAAAAGTATCACCCTGGAAGGGGGTGATGCGTTTTGGTAAGAAGGGTAAACTGAGCCCGCGATACATAGGACCTTTTAAGGTTATCGAACGTGTCGGATCAGTTGCCTATAAATTGAACTTACCAGAAGAGCTCAATGGAATTCATAATGTGTTCCACATCTGCAATCAAAAGAAGTGCTTCGCTGATGAATCATTAGTGATCCCACACACAGATGTGCATATAGATGAGAGCTTGAAGTTTGTGGAGAAGCCTTTGTCGATTGAAGACCGACAGGTGAAAAAGCTCCGAAGAAAGCATGTGCCGATAGTTAAAGTTAAATGGGATGCCCGGAAAGGTCCCGAATTCACGTGGGAAGTTGAATCCACGATGAAAGAGAAATATCCCTATTTGTTTGAGTAAATCTCGGGTCGAGATTTATTTTAAGGGGGTGAGGATGTAACACCTCGAAATTTTGTGTCCAATAATGTATTGACACGTGTCTTAAGTTTACACGTGGCATATTATATTTAATAAAGGACTAATGTTGACAAACCTTGAAAGCATATAAATTCGAGGGTTGTAAATGTCAAACAAGGGTAAGTATACTGTATAGTAACCCTAAATGGTGCTCGTACCTTCAAACGAATAAATCATGGATCGTACGGAAGCGAAACGCGGAAGAAAGTGAGAGATTACAAGTTGCGGGGGTTAACTGTGTCAACATGTTTAATTATACCTCTGAGTGACCCTTTGACGTACCCAAGGCTTGTAACAGTAAAATACGCTCACTAGAATATACTGTATAAATTCCGCGAAGTTCCGTTTTAAAACGAGAAAGTTGTGATCAAATTCGTACGAGAAGGGTTAAAAGCGTCAACAATGAAAGTCAATGCTTTACGAATAATTAACAAGATAACCGGGGACTTAACAATGCGGGTAAATAACATGAGGCCCTTAGTTGTAAATAATCGAGGGCCAAACTGCAAAATTACCCCTTCAAACCCGAAAGGTCAGGTTAATAATTACGAAAGATTTCGTTATTAATTACCAGATTCTGATCATGATTACAAAAGATTTAAAAATCTGAAAATCTTGACCTCTCGCGGGCCGCGTAAGGTTTTAGAGTAAGTTGAGGCGGGCCGCGAGCCACCTCTTTAATCACGTCTGATTTTAAACTTTAGGCGGCCCGCGTTAAAGTGTGCCTAATCTCCCATGCGGGCCGCGTGGGACGCCCAGATGCAGAAAGTTTGGACTTGCATGCCTTTTGAGCTTGTGAACGATCATATGGCCAATAAGTGAGGCATGGGCGCCCCCTACTCGACCTATAACACCTTGGGACACCTGCCCATCATCCATACTCAGTTGTAGGGTGTGTTGTGATGATCTAAGTGCATACATTTCACTATAAATAGACATCCAAGGTTCATAACTAACACACACCTCAAACACACTTCTCTGGTCATTCCTGAAGCTCTCAAGTGTTCTTCTCTTGTTCTAAATCTTTCAACAAATTACTGTAAGTATGCCATACCTTCCATAGCTTTGTTTTTGCTTAATTTAGCCTAAAAGTCAATCCGTCGCAACTAACGATTGACTTTGCGATAATTCCCAAATGGTCCAGTGAATTGTCGAATCAAAAGTAGTTATGTGTTGGTATTTATGTGGGTAATAAACCCCTAAAAGGGTTCCCTCTGATCACCAATCTAACTAGTTCAAATGTCGAGTCAAACGAATGCTTAAAAAGTCAACAGAAAGCTATTTTAGCGATTCTTGTATAATTTGTAATGTAGATGATATGAAACCTGTTTTGACACTTATAAAACATGATGTTAAGTATATAAACTTGTCTAAACTCGTTTGAATCGACCATTTGCTATATTGACCCGGTTCGGAGCCGAATGTCGCAAAAGTTTGACTTTTGCATTGACTTCAGTTCTGACCCGTTTTCGTGAGGTATAGATATGCCTTAGGACTCTCTTAGGACCAGGTTACATGATGGTATAACCCTCTGTGACCGGTTCATCGTTTATCCGAGTCTTTTACGCATTTCCGTTAATTACTTAAAAGTTGACCGTAAAGCCCTTTTTAAAATAAAACGAGTATTTCGGACACGTGAAGGGACCATAACCATGTTTACAAAATTCTAAGCATGTCCCTAAAATTTCACGCCAATCCGAGGTCTAGAATGGGAGTTATGCTAAATAGAGCATTTATAAGAAACTTTTGTAATAAACGGCGCAATTAGCATAACGCCTACCTAAACCAAGATTTCGTCACCAAAACTTTTACCCACTGTATTAAAATAATATTTTGGGATTTTTAAAGATTTTTAATTAATTTTAACCTGCTCACAACCTGCGGTTATGGCTACGGTTCGGTAAATACCGAATATGCCCTTTTCGGCCAAAACTTGAGTTCTACAAGGTCTTTTGACCCGATTCCAGTTGCTACTGATTATAAATAATAAATAAGATATTTTAAACTTATTAAACTGATCGGGAAACTCAGGTTTCCTACTCAGGTTTCCTGTAGAACTCAGAAATCCCTTTTAAAAGTCTTTAAAATGACCGGAAAACCCCTACGGGGCGTATAATGAACTAAAACTCGTTACGAGCATTATGGAAGGTATCCTACTGATACCACAACCTCTTTAAAGTATATTGACTTAAGAAAACAGTGTAGGACTCCTACGGTTACCCGTTGCGCCTATTGCGCGCACGGTTCGGCTTATGTAACTAGTTTACATAAATTAGCCAATACGGGTCAAACCATATCATTTTGGCCCCAAAAGCCAGAGTGTGAATATTAAACCCATATAAAACAAGTCTCCGAACTTGTTGGGTCAGAATCACATTCCATTCTCGGTTTTCGCCTTTCACGCGATTAAACCGTATCTATCCCTCGAAACTAACCGGTCTAGGCTACGGCTAATATAAAGACCCGTTAGGATTCTAATAGGTTATTTAAAACCTTCGTTCCAGAATAAGGAGCCCCAGTAAAAGCTATCGGTGATTTAATTGATTAAGGAATATACATTGCAAAGGTAAATACTTTTAACTTATTTTCCCTTATACGGGCTTGGGTTACGGTATATAAAATACCGCTTGATTGAGCATCAAATAATTCCATCGCTTAGGTGGTTAATTGAATAGTTTGATCGGCTCATTTAAACAGTCTTGTTACTTAAAAGCCTTTGGGGGGTTAATGACCATGTCCCGGATATCCTTGGCATCATTTTACGAAATGGCCACGACCTCGACACCCGGGTGTAGGCGTACACCCGGTTGATGTCTATACTATTAAAAGACGTAGCCGATGGTTTACCCGCCTCGGTTTTACGCAAATGTGGTGTGTCTATTGATCTTTAACCCGGCACGATCCGGGCTACTGAACGCAAAGAAGGAACATGTAATTCGTTCACAAGATTATAATTTTTAAAATAATTCTCCCAAGTTAAACAAACATGTTTATGCCACGTGCATCTAAACCAATTTTCAATCATTTTACAAAATGAGTCAGTTGATTGTATTTACCAGTGTAAACTGACGTATTTTCCCAAAAAAAAGATTAAGTGCAGGTACTACACGTTATTGGCTGGCATTAGCTCCATAGCATCATTAAGAAGTCTCGCAAGCTTGATGTCTTATCTGTTGAACAACATTTTTATTTTATTTTGATCCATCCTGTGGATACTATTCAACTACTTGTGATACATTTGATATTACAGTAAATGGTTGAATTATATTTATCTTTATGCTTCCGCTGTGCATTCATATATTGTGGTTTGACTATATTGTTGCCAACTACGTCACGGGAATCCCCCACCGGGCCCACCGGTGATACACGTGGAAATCGGGGTGTGACAATTATTAAATTCGGTATTAAAACCGGTATTTACCGAAAAATACCTATACCGATACCGTTTTTTACCGATACCGAATTTCAAAAAATCTATTACCGATACCGTTTATGATCGGTACGGTACGGTATCGGTACGGTAGCGGTACGGTACCGGTATTTCGGGAAAAAATGTCATCCCTAGTACTGCAACATATAAACGAGCCATGAATCCAATACTCTTATAAAACCTATGTACTCGCCAGCATTTCTTTGCTGACTTTGTTTTTACATATGTTTCAGGTGTCGTTGATTCATGTGATTTCTAGGATGCATGCGTCACATAGGATCTGGACGAGGCCTTAGTGACATAATAACAATGATAGTCGATATGTACTTGTTCGTTTTGTGTAAAGACAATGTAAATTTACTTAATGAATCAATAAAACGAAACACTTTTTTCTATCCATGGTTGTGAAACAATAATTCTGTTACAACACTCCCCGAAGTTTCCGCCACGATTTGTTGTTTTACGTGGTCGGGGTGTGACATCAAGTATAACGGTCAGCCCTTGATACGGGTGAACCTAAATTTCGTCACAATGTCCTTTGCAATTTCATCATCATCAGTTTTCTCTAAATCACGGTCCCTGTAAAATGGGTGAGATTCAACGGAGTTGGCCATTGACGATTTGGGGAAATGAACGAAACCTGCTTGGTAAGGGGGTGCAATGTGCCCCACAAAGTATACTTAATAATTTAATTGTTTATTATTTTATTATTTTTTTTTCAAAGTCTTTTATTTTTTACTAATAATGGTAAGTAAGTAATTTTACATTCATTTAACAGAAAATTTAAAGGTCCATCCATGGTAACGACTACCATAGTTATAATCTTCATAACCACCAGTAGCATCTATGTACTTTCAAAAGAGAGTAAAGTATATTGTATCCATGTGGTTAACACCAGATTAATATTGATCCCCTATCTTTTTAGTTTCAACCTTTGAGTCCCCAACATTGCATTTATTTCAACAATTAAGTCTCTGTCAACAGAAGTTACTAGTTGTCAATTTATTGACAGGGGTATATTTGTATTTTTATGTTGATTGTTAGGGGCATTACTGTCTTTTACACTATTATTATTATTAATTTAAAAACCATATCACATCTCATCTTCATCAGATCTCCCTACAAGTCCACAACCACCATGTCATCTTCATCACCTGATACGGATTCCTATAAATGGAGGCTAGAAAACCCTAGCCTTGATAACCTTCTATTCGGAATTAGCCGAAGATGAAGAGGCCAAGAACAAAAAAAATCATTTGTTCAAGAAACTAAGAATATCTTCAAATCTTTATTGATAACTAATAATTTGTTCCAACCGATTACATGCATTAAATAGGAATTGGGAAAAAAAGATAAACATAAAAAAAGAAGGAAATCAAACAAAGAAATAAACATCTAAATATTAAAATAAATAAATGGCTGGAACTTATTCTTCAATAATAACCACCGGCCCACACTAGCCACTTCCGAAAGTAATCGGATCGGGCGCGAGTTCGTCCATTGGGCTTATTCCCAGATCCGTATCATCCTCCCCCTCTAAAAAAGGACTCGTCCTTGAGTCATCATCTTTACTGCCATCATAGGGAGAAAGATCAGCAACATTAAAAGTAGCAGACACCTTGTAATAACCGGGTAGGTCGACTTGGAATGCATTATCATTAATACGTTTCAGAATACGAAAAGGGCCATCCGCCCTTGGATGTAGTTTCCCGTACTTGCCTGCGCGGAACCTCTCCCGACGTAAGTAAACCCAAACCAGATCTCCCTCATTAAAAATTACCTTCTTTCGACGCTGATTAGCACGGGTTTGGTACCTTAGGTTGTGGCTAGCGATTTGATCTTTAACTTGTTCATGCAAAACCTTAATTTGCTTAGCTTGAGCATCCCCTTCAGCACTGTAATGTTCAACCGTGGGTGTAGGTGCCAAATCGAGAGGAGTAAAAGGGTTGCGACTATAGACAATAAAGAAAGGACTTATACCCGTTGAGCTATTGTTGGAATGATTATATGCAAACTCTGTTTGAGGCAAGACAAGATCCCACTGTTTTGGATGTTCCTCTACTAAACTTCTTAACAAATTTCCGAGACTCTTGTTTGTTACTTTGGTTTGACCATCTGTTTGTGGATGGTGGGAGCTACAAAATTGCAACTTGGCCCCCAAATGCTTCCATAGAGTTCGCCAAAAGTGGCTCACAAATTTCACATCCCGATCCGAAGTGATGGTCCTTGGGACACCATGCAAGCGCACAATTTCACTGAAATATAGCTGAGCAACCTGAGATGCGTCATATGTCTTGACACAAGGAACAAAGCGGGCCATTTTCGAAAACCTGTTGACAACGACCATAATGGAGTCTTTCTTTCTTTGAGTCAAAGGAAGCCCGAGCACAAAATCCAAGCTAACATCTTCCCATGGATGGTCAGGTACAGGTAGGAGTGTGTACAACCCATGGTTTGAGTGACGTGTTTTTGCGACATGACAGATACGACACCGCTTTAGGATCGTTGCTACCGACTTTGATAAGTGTGGCCAATAAAATCGTTCCTTGACTAAAGCCACGGTTTTGTCCCTACCAAAGTGACCCGCCAAGGCACCTTGGTGGTATTCAAGGATAATTGCCTCATGGAATGAAGAGTACGGTACACACAAACGGGAACCCTTGTAAAGTAAACCATTTTACCATACAAAAGACTTGAACGGTTGTTGTGAAGTTTGTTGCCACAAGTCTTTGAAGTCAAGGTCATCTGGATATAAACTCGACAACGAGGAGAAACCGAGGATATCGAAGCGGACTGTGGTAAGCATGGTTGGGCGACGGATTAAGGCATCTGCGACCGAGTTAGCGGAGCTAGCCTTGTGACGAATAACAAAAGAGAAATCTTGGAGTGTTTCAAGCCATTTAGCATATCGTGGATTCAGTTTGGCTTGTCCTTGAATGAATTTTAAAGCTTGACGATCGGAATACAAAATAAACTCGTTTGGAAGAAGATAATGGCGCCAATACTCCAAACTCCGCACAATTGTATAGAACTCTTTATCGTAGGTACTATACCGTCGGCGTGTATCGGACAATTTTTTACTAAAAAGGCAATCGGTTTTTGGTGCTGGCTTAAAACACCCCCCACACCGAGGCCGGAAGCATCGCATTCGACTTCAAACACATGATTGAAGTTTGGAAGACCAAGGACTGGTGTTTTTGTAACGACTTGTTTTAGCGCATTGAACGATGCCTGTGCTTGCGGCGTCCACAAAATTTGCTAATTTTCAAACATTCGCTGATAGGATCCACGATGGAGCTGAAATTTTTAATGAAACGACGATAGAAGGAAGCAAAGCCATGAACACTGCGAATATCATGAAGCGACTTTGGGGTGGGCCAAGTAGTGATGGCTGACACTTCGAGTAATCCATGCGAATACCATCACCTGAAACAAGATAACCCAAAAAAATAACTTCAGGTGTCAAAAAAATGACACTTCTTACCATTGGCATTAAGCTTTTGTTCCCGCAAGACGGAGAATATAACTCATAAATGTGACAAATGTGTTACTACATCGGCACTGTAGATGAGGATGTCATCAAAATAAACCACAACACTGATGCCAATAAAGGGCTTAAAAATATGATTCATCAATCGCATAAAAGTGCTAGGTGTGTTAGACAAACCGAACGGCATAACCATCCATTCATACAAACCATCTCTAGTTTTAAAAGCCGTCATCCATTCATCACCCGGACACATTCGGATTTGGTGATAACCACTTCTCAAATCAATCTTAGAAAAAAATTTTGCCCTATGCAAGTTGTCTAACAAGTCATCGAAACGGAAAATTGGAAACCGATACTTAATTGTAATTTTATTGACAGCCCGACTACCGACACACATTCTAAAGGAACAATCCGGCTTAGGGACTAAAAGAGTCAGGGCGGCGCAAAGGCTCATGCTCTCGCAAATCAAACCCTTCGCTAGAAGTTCATTCACCTGTTGTTGTAACTCGCTAAACTCCTTGGGGTTCATTCGATATGCTGCTTTGTTGGGTATACTTGCCCCGGGAAAAAATCGATTCAGTGTTGGATATCCCGCACCAAAGGTAAGCCTGATAGAATGTTGTCTGAAAAGACATCCTGGAACTCGTGGACGAGTGGCTGAATTTCAACAGGAACAGCTGGGCCGGTCTGGTTCACTTCGGCGATGATAAGCCCAAAGATGAGAGTGTGTGGGCTGGACTTCGTGAGGCCCGAAAAAACTGAGCGGGTGACTAGCATGGACTCCGACCCGTCTTCGCGTGGATCACTTGGGGCCAAAGTGATGTGAATACCATCCTTTTTAAAGGAGTAAATGTTGCGGAAGCCACCATGTTTGACACGACGGTCATATTGCCATGGTCGTCCAATTAAAATACGACATGCGTCCATAGGAATCACCTCACACCAAACCTCATCGATATTTTTATTCCAAATAGAAAAATGAACCGTACACCTATGAGTGACTTTCAACATATTACCTTTTTGCAACCAAGTAAGCTGGTATGGCTCCGGGTGGTCCTAAACTTTGAGATTCAACTTGATAACCATAGTGCTAGAAACAATGTTTTCACAGCTACCTCCGTCAATAATGATGGTGCACACCTTCCCATTTGTTGTGCACTTAGTGCAAAAGTCCGTGTTGCGTAACCACATGGTGTCATCGAACAGATCCGCCACTGTGGTGTGTAATAAGCACTGCACCACAAAGGCTTCACCCCTGTCAGGGTAAAGAACCTCAGACGGCTCATCGGAGTCATCTTCGGGTTGATGTCATAATTGGGAGTCATGTCGTCGACCAAGGCAAGGATTTGCTTTTTAGGGCATTCCCGTCTGAGATGACCAATACCGTTGCATTTATAACAACGCTGTGTAGAAGAATAAGTAGCCCCTGAAGGGATCGTCGGTATAGGTGGCGAGGTCTTGGGAGGGTCGACGCGGGGCTGTGAGGCAGCTAGTGGTTGTCCCCTAGCCGGCTGGAAGCGTGGAGTTGGACAAGAGCGAGTTGAGAGCTGTTTTTCGACCTTCTTTGCTAACCTGCGCACATCAGAAAACGACCAATATTATTGTAAAGAAACGACATCAGCGATGTCGGCACGTAAGCCCCCTAAGAACTAAGCGATGATCTGTTCCTAGTCCTCTTCGATTCCATAACTCATGCGAAGTTGTTCGAAGCCAAGAATAAAATTTTCAACGGATAGTGATTGCTGTTTAAACGAGTGGTACTCCCAAAAATATTCTTGCTTATGATTTACGGGTAAAAAACTAGCCCGCATCAAGCGTTTCATCTTTAACCATGTCTCAACTTTGTGTTTACCCTCCCGGTAACGCTGATATTGCACTTGTGCCCACCATAAAGAAGTGTACTTACGCAAACGAATGGCTACGAGTTTTACCTTTAATGGCTCCAGGACCTGCCTGAGATCAAAAATTCGCTCCACGGTATGCAACCAATCGATAAAGTCATCTGGCTGCATCTTACCTTCAAACTCAGGTATTCCGTTCGGATCCCCAAGGATCAGAGCGGGTCTGGCTGCGGAGGCCGATGTGGAGGCGGCAGTCGTCGATCACGGTGGGCAAAAACATTTTGGTAAAGAGGATCCATGGCATCTTCATCCCATACGGTAGTTTCGGTCACTGATTCGTCATGGTTGTCATCATAGTCATAATCATTGTGCCGATTGAATTCTAGTTCACGAATACGCTGATTCAAACGTACAATCTCGATGTCACGAGGATCACGTTGATCGAGACCGCTGCCTCCGGCGGCTAATCTGTGGGGTGACTGTCACAGCCCCAGACCCCACCCTGGGAGCGGGAGCCGCGAACCAGTCAGATGGTATCGGTGTTTATTAATTTAGTAGCGGAAATTTTCATCAGGACCGTAGTTAGGAAATATTTTTATCAGAGTTAAACACCAAAATGGTTGAAATAAATAAATGGGATAAAACCCAAGTTTTTTCTGATAATATATTTATAATAACAAGTGGGACATAACCCAATTTTCATTTGTAATACATTTATAGGGATGAACCCTAATTATTTAAAACATGATCTCCTTTTCATATAGGTAACTTTATAGCCACTTTTCTAAGCCTTCCGTGCCCTCCAGCTGGATTTTATTGGCTTTACACTACGTTACCTGAAACACGTGTTTAAAAGATTTTATCAGCAAGAAATACTGGTGAGTGAATCCCAGTTTAATCAAAACAAGTTTTATCATTTTACAGCATTGAGGGCAACCTGCAATTACATTTGTTTATATCTACTTTAACTACCACCCACAGTACTGTCAATTCTGACTTGTGAAAATGTTACTACTCACAGTGTAGTAACAAGTTATGTATACAAAACCCCAACATACCGACGATAATTGTTGATTTACAGATATTCAATCACTATGAATTATATTTTAAAACATTTGAGGTTTTGTAAAAATAGTTTACAACAAGAAGGATTAACTCACAAAAAGGGTTCACAAAAAGAGGATTAACTCACAAAAAGGTTTACAAAAAGAGGAATCACTCACATTGCTATTTTCGATAATTCCTGGTGACTTGTTGGTTATAATCTATTTAAAATAAACAATGCACACGCGTTAGTATAACAACCCAATTTACATTAGCTATACCCTCCCCCCCGAGACAGAACTCCAACGACTGAGTCGGGCGGAGCCTAGACATGCGTTACGGAGTTCTAGATAAATCGGGCAAAGTAACTAATACGTAATCGGGGGTTATAATACTTACAACGAGGCAGAGCTTCTCTTTTTAGTGGGTATTATACCCAAGAATTATAATTACTATTCAGAAAGTTGAGAGGATTTCGAGAAATGAACGATTTGGAAATGAACTCGACTGCTCCATTTATAGGCTGGAACAGGGGGCTCTCGCACCCTGTGTGAGAAACAACAGGGGCTTTGCGGCCCGTGAGGAACCATAGGGCGGTTTAGGGTTTGCTGAGTCATAGCGGGTCTCGGCACGTGGCAGCTCAGGGCTCGGCCTGGTGGCCAGCTGTCGCGGCCCGCGACAGACTTCCCTGTCTATGTCGCACCCCGCGAGCAACCATGGAATTTTGTTTTATTTGATTTTTAATGAAATAAAGGTATTCCGGGGCCGTTTTTCGTATAAGGGTGTATTTTAGGACGTTTTAAGGTCATTTTCAAGGGTTGTTATATCCTCTCCACCTTGTTTTAAATATCATCCTCGAGATTGGGCTATGATATCTTCTCGGGGATACGTTACGTCTTCAGGTTAGTAAGAACAGTATATCAAGGTGTTTGAGATAGAATCGAAAGATGAAAGATATCACAGGAAAATTGGAATTCAAGGGTCCCAAAATTTAGTTTCAGGAATCGATGTTTAGCTGAACGAAATGAAATGATACCATTATCAAGGTGACTAAGTTTCATAGATTAATCGAGACATAAGAATCGAATGTATACGATTTTTGGAAATAAAATAGGATTCAACGCCAGAAGAAAACTTACCTTGATCATCAATTGAGGGAGATTCTGAATCAATACTCTCAATTTGAAAATAGAAGTAGGAAAAACGATTTGTCAATGATCAAACCAGAAATTAGTGACGTTTATTTAAATGGCAGGAATACACCGGATAATACAATAGAATTTCGTGTATCATTGTCCTGATACATAATTGTATTAAGATTACTTGAATGATGAGTCAAACGAATGACGTATGAATTGATATGATTAGGGTTTACTATTAGCACAAGCTACAAATTTATACAGACACCGCAAGGTGTTATAGTGATTGAAAGAATTCAATGATTATGGCGACAGAACGAATTCACACTTCTCGAAATGAACTTGAAAGTTTCAATGAAGGGAATCTGGATATTCAAGGAATAGGAGGTTCAAATGAATAACTGAATATCATAGGATTGATCAAAGAAATGTTGGATGTACATTGGAATAGGAATCTAGGTACCTTTATCTTAACACAAAATTGTATTAAGACTGGTTTAGGATAACAAATCAATAGGTAGATAAATTCGTACTTTCGGTGTGAAAATGAAATGAGTTCAAATTTCAAAGGAAATGCCACCGCAGGGTGTCATATTTTAACAAATGATTTGAAGATTTTAAACAAGTCTACAATGGTTCAAACAAATGAAGGGTTAGTTGAGATTACCTTGAATATGATGATCTCAATTCATCATATGGGATCTTGAATTGAATGTATATGGTGAGTAAATTCAAACAATTGAGCTTGGTGTAGACCTATTCCAACAATGGATATATGTATGGACAAGAAATGGTTACATTGAAATCCGGTAAGTATCTTTGAAAAGAAAAGGAGTATTTCCAAGAAATCTTGCTGATGTCTATCAAAATTCATAGCGATTGTCAGAATGAGTAAAAGGAAATAAGGTCTGTATTTGTGAATAAAAGATCTTTTTGAAATGAAATCATGTGCGTAATAAGCAATGCATGCACGACACAGGAATTTGTCAAGAGATGAGACAAATGTGCGTTGGCTCTACAAAAGAAAAATAAAGACCTTTCATTGATGAAATTTTGATTGGAATCAAAAGTCAACTAATACTGTAGTACAAACAAAACATAAGGGTGCTTATTTTAAAAGTTACTATTGCCACCGGTGTTGTAAATATTTATGCGTTCTCCTTAGCTTCATCTGGGTTTCGATCCTCGTTGTCGGATGCCTTAGATAGTTTCGGGCAATAGGGACGAATATAACCTGGTTCTCCGCATTTGTAACATACATTAGTTTTCCTTCTACATTCTTCCTCTGTATCTCCAGTCTTCTTGCAGAAGTTACAGTGAAGTGTGTTCCTAGAATGGCATCTTCTTGAGCGCTTTTTGTTGTTGTAGGTAGGCTGCGCGATTGCTGGTTCCATTCCTTTGTCCTTATATAATTTGTCGGAGCGGAATTCCTTATAAGAGTAGCTATAGGTTGTGGTTTTCTATCGTTTGGAGGATGGAGTTTTGATACAAATATCATGACCTCTGTTGATACTAGGGTTAGGTTTGAAGTGATGAGTATGCCTACAGTGGGTAGTAGGATTCTCATTTATAGGAACATAAATCTTAATAGCCTCAATGATCGAAGGTATGGCATTCGATATTCCTTGGGCTATTATATTTTCTATTGTGTTCCTATCCAAAGAATTTTCATTACTAGCCTGAATTTTCTGATTACATGCGATTTCCTTTGACATCTGAATTGCAATTATTTTCAGATATTAATATCACAGAACTAAACAATAATTCAGACAAGTTTTGTTGCTCACATTACATTAGCACACTTATAATTATACCCATTAGTATTATGCGTTAGCAGATGTATATATATATATATATATATATATATATATATATATATAGGGGAAGGATGTATAGGAAACTTATTTGTGCTAAGAAAACCTAGTAAACCTCATCCTCACCATCCATTATCTTTGATCAATGGCTCCTATTTTTTGTTGTCTTTTTTTGTTTAAATTAAATATCTTTAAAGTACAAAAAGTGGATCTAAGGGTATTATTGGTATAGCAAAAAAAATCTCTTTTTCTTCCTGACACATCAACACCCACTTTTTTCTAGAAAAACCCATCATTACTTTTCATTTCATTAATATCATTCTCTCTCTAGATCTAAGTTCTTAATTTGTATCTTCATCCCCATTTCTTTCACTCTCAAATAGAGATGAGAAACCAAACTAAATGAAGCTGTTCATAGGAGCAAATAAACGGCGAGTTCACGACGGCATGATGAAGGCGGGTGGCGATGAGATCGATCAGTGGTGGGTGAAGGGTAGTGGTAGAGAGATCGGGATCCAAGCTACGTTAAACCCTCGATGGTGGTTGAAGGAGGTGACAAAAGTGTTCCAGTAATGACGGTTCTACATCTGGATGCTAGTTAAACCCTAGGTTGCAGGTTTGTTGTTTAAATATTTTCCACTATTTTAGTTTGAAAAATGATTTTACACTTGATTTTTTGAAAAATCTCTTAAGTGTTTTATTTTAAAAAAATCATTAGAGAGAGAAACAACAATCTCTTGATTGTTTTATTTTGAAAAATCATTTCACACTTAATTTTTTTTTTTATTAAAATGGTTGTTAATATGTTTTTGTGTGCTTAAGGTGTTCTAGTTAGTGGGTAAATGTTTGTGTAGTTTACAGGTTTTTGTTTTTGTGTTAAAATCATTTTGAGTTTTTGATATTCTAAGTTGTTGTTTGAATACAAATCAATATCTTTTAAAATGTTGAAATGTTGTTTTAGACGTGTTGTTAGATGTCTTGTATAAACTTCACTCGAATATCACATTTTCATTAACTTTAGAAAGAACATAATTTAATAGTTAATGATCTCGTTTATTTTACAAATAAAAAGTTGTGTTTTTTTTGCTGGCATAATTAGCAGGTACATATGTTGTAACAATGTTACATATGTTATTTATAGTTACACCAGCCCTCTCTTGGACACAAAAAGGGGCTGCAGATATGTAACACATGTTTGTAACTTGTGTTACACTGGAGGGTAACACATGTACAACCACGTTACATGTGTTGGCCTTCATGAGTACTAATATTTGTGTTTTTCATTTGTTATATAGCTGCAAGAGGGGCATTATTGGAACTAGAAAGAAACCGAACCAAAGTGTCTTCGATGTTGGCAAAACAAACTAAAATCTTCACTTCATGTGTGTTAGAAATTTAGTGTCATTTTTGTGTAACTTATTTTGGACAAACTGTGTAGGTGTGATGGATATACTGTGTAGGTGTTTTTTTGTACATGAACTATGGTGGTTGACAAAAAATATGGTGTCATTTTACTTGTACAACTTAATTTGCTCTCTCTTTTTAGTTTGATACATGTGTTACCTGGTTTTCCAGGTAACATGTGTAACAATACTACATCATGTGTTGTAACAATGTTACACATGTTACTTATAGTTACACCAGCCCTTTCTTGGACAAAAAAAGGGCTGCACATATGTAGCACATGTTTGTATCTTGTGCTACACTAGAGGGTAACACATGTATAGCCATGTTACACATGTAACGTGGCTATACAAGTGCTAGCCTCTGGTGTAGAACATACAACTACTCTATGTAACACGTGTAACACATGTAACATCCTATGTTATCTAAAAATATGTTATAATCCTGGTATAGATGACATAACTACACTATGTAACATCCTGATATAGATCACATAACTACACTATGTAACATATGTAACTTGGTTCATACATGTGTTACCTGGTTTTCCAGGTAACATGTGTAACAATACTACATCACGTATTGTAACAATGTTACACATGTTACTTATAGTTACACCAGCCCTTTCTTGGACACAAAAGGGGCTGCACATATGTAACACATGTTTGTAACCTGTGCTACACGAGAAGAGGTAACACATATATAGCCACGCTACACATGTAACGTGGCTATACAAGTGCTAGCCTCTGGTGTAGAACATACAACTACTCTATGTAACATGTGTAACACATGTAACACCCTTTGTTATCTAAAAAGATGTTACAATCCTGGTATAGATCACATAACTACACTGTGTAACATCCTGGTATAGATCACATAACTACAATATGTAACATATGTAACTTGGTTGTACATGTGTTATCCACTTTGGAGTAACACATGCAATGTCACACCCTGGCTTTGCGGAGGCGTGGTTAATTTGGTGTGACTTCTTAATACCATAGCTTAATCATAACAAAGCTATATGAATTAAAAACATGCAAGAATCATCCATTAAATTTTAAAAACCCAAATACAGTACCATTGTTTTAACGGGAACACGCCCTAACAACCATAACCTTGTTCAACAAACCTTACAACTTAAACATAACATAAACACAGTTTAAGGACTGTGACTTGTCCAGGAAAGAGTCACATTCCCTAAACCCCGGATGACCTTGGAAAACTAGTGCAGCGGGAAAACGTGCCATACCGTGCTAGATCTTTAATTCCCTGAAATACATGTAAGTTGAAAAATCAACAATAATGTTGAGCGAGTTCATGTGTAAGTGTGTAAATAAACCTTTGTAGTTATCAAAATCCTGGTATGTAGCAAATAAGGAAAAAGAGATCACCAATGGTTTGCAAGTCCATTGATATGTGTGAAGTGCAAGTAGGAAGACTCAAACCTTGCGATTTTGCGTCGGGGCACAAAGTCACCCCGAGGTCCGTTATGCTGGACCTGGGGTTGGGCTCGCTACACCCAGATAGATCTACCGCTTACGTCCCTCGGTCCTACAATGAGGATTAATGGCCTCCAGTTCCCGCCTACCCACTCACATGATCTAAGTAGTAACCCTCCTTACGCTAATCATACCATGTAAAAAGTACTCGTAATCATAGTAACATGTATTTCACCCCTGCAGTTTAGAAAACTGAAAACAGTTAAGAGAAAAGGGGGGGCATGAACTCACAGTCGGTGCGTCTCTACCAAGTACTCTAAATCAGTCAGCTGTGCAACGACCTACATGTGCTAATTCTATTAGACGGACGGCCGTGCCTTAGCTTTATAGTTCAAGTTTTTGGGAAATAGTTAGACAACTATTCCGTGTTTACTTTTCGTATATACTTGGTAGTTAATCTCCTTCCCAAGGGTGGGGGATTTAATACATGTGCGTTCGAATTATAATATTAAGTCTCACTTAATATATTTTTATTTCTAATTCCAAATATAAATATTTTTCTCAAAAATATTGTATTTCCATTTCACATAATTTTCCCCAAAAATAATACGTCGATAAAATACGCATTCATGAATATTTCCGTATAATGCGTAAGTTACGTTTTATCATTCGTGTGGTAATAGTAATTACCGGTATAACTTATATAATTATCGTAGAGGCGTTCGTATTATTTTGGATCTGTCAACGTTCGTAAATATTATTTTTACTCTAAAAATAATATTTATGTATTTTCACAAAATAATCATAAACAGTGTGGTGAAAAATATATTTACCAAATATATATTTATCACGTTTAGTTTTGTGAAAATCCCACCCCCGAATATTTGTAAATAAAGTCGTGGCGAAATATATTTTGAAGACATGTCAAAAATAATTCTAACACTTGTAGTGATAATAATTCTAAGTGTTAGGTTTTTAGAAAAATTTCGCCAGAGTTCCCTCTGTAACTAGAGGTGGCCACGCTTTCAAGCGTATCATTTTCTTTTACAAAATCAATTCAACAACTTCTTTATTCAATCAACAATTCCCGACACATCAAACTAGTCGACAAGGATGTAAATCGCATAATCGCATGAACTTGTAGTTTTTCCGAAAACCATAGTGTAAATCCCATTATATTTTGTGGATCTTTATATAAAGTAGATCGATCTCGTAAAAACCTCGTTTTTAAAGTAAATCCATCTTTACAACTTCTCGTCATCTTTTACAAAAACTGTTATTTTGTCGGATCTTTTAATTTCACAAGTGTTTATACACTTGTGGTTTATAAAAATCATACTTGTTAGCGTAATATCCGTCTTTTAGAAAACATGATTTTCTTGACGCTTGGTCCTATGAAAATACCATTTGTACATACGTAGATCCGCTAGTTTCAAACACTATTTTACAAGTAAAAATATTTTTACACAAGTTCATGTTTCTCGTGTGGTAGAGTTTCACCTTTTAACCCTTGTCTCATTCAAAACAAGCTTATGTCAAGATCCATGATCTTAACCAAACCGGGTTAAATGGTGATCCGAGCTACCACAACATAGATTGGGCCTAGATAACCACAAATTTCAATTACTACATCATTTACACAACTTATATGCTTTTAACCAACATTATTCATGTTTTAGTAGACTTTTATGCTTCAAAACGCAAGTTTCCGACTTTTAACCGTTACAATACATATTAACCACCTTAGATTAGTTCGAGTATGAGTTTAAGTGTTATACCTCTAGCTCGGGGCTAGGGAAGAATCTATGCGAAGAAGAGGTGGATAAAAGCAAGATAGAGAGGTCCTTCGCCTTCCGTTAGCTCCAAGACTCCTTATGCGTGACCCTTGACACTTGAACAACCTTGGAATGGAAGGATCAAACTCGAAAATGGATGGATGGGGGTGGGGTGTCTTCGGCCGAGAACCAAGGGAGGGGAGAGAGAGCTTGAGTGGTGAGTTGTGATGATGGATCTGGTGTGTTTAAGCTAATACTTATAGACAAAATGAAGTTCACGATCCAGTGGTCCATGTGTTGTCTAGATACTAGACAACATGCAATATTTTAATCAAGACTTGTACAATTGTGTCCCCTCTAGTTTGGGGCCGGTTAGGATGGGGGGGGGGGTCTTGGTTCGATTCCAACGAGTTTAGTTAGGGTTTAGTTTGGTTAACTAGGTTAGATTTAGGGACTAACTTGGTTAGTCACATGTTGTGCTTTAAAGCGGGTGTTAGGGTGTTCAGGGACCCTAACTGGCTCAGAAAAAGACCAATATTGTTAATGTCAATATTTTTATGTCCCGGGTATAGTCCGGTTGTTCGGTTGGATAGTAATCCGTTAAAGTGCTTAACAAAGCTTTTAAGTGTCGTAAATAACATTTTTAGTGACACAATTTATTTCTCAAAGTGTTAGGAATATTTTCCTCATGTTTTGGCACTTTATTAGTTAGCTAAAAGCTGAATCTTTGATTAAAGTGCTGTGTTTTGTGTTTGGTGTATGTTTTAGGCACATCCAGTCACTGTAACTTATTCCTAGAGACGCAGTTCTACAACCCTTGTATCCCTACACTCACTATGGGTGTAGTAAAATATTTCTGGCTCATACAGGCCTTAGAGGCAGTGTCTGCCTGATGCTGGCTTTATCAGCATGTTCAATAGGTTATCCGTTCATGGTGCTACTGTGCTTTTGTGCATCATGTTTGTCACTAGAGTACAGCATGTAAATAATGTAGTGACGGAATTCAAAGTATGATGCAGATATGTACAAATATCAATAGTCAAGTAGCAGTTCATCAGTAATTTCAAGTAAGCACAGTAATTAAGCAGTAATTAATTGTTAATTAAATCGTACGGATACCTGGTTTAGTGAGGGTTGTCACATTCTCCCCCCGTTAGAAAAATTTCGTCCCGAAATTTTAAGTTCTGCTTGTAGAAGCAGGTTCTTGGGAAATAGATGGGGGTATTTCTCTTTCATTCGGTCCTCACGCTCCCAGGTGAATTCAGGACCATGGCGGGCATTCCAACGAACTTTGACGAGCTTGACACTGCTCCGGCGGGTCTTGTTCACTTTCCAATCCGTGACCTCAACAGGTTCTTCAACGAAGTGGAGCGTGTCGTCAACATGAATTTCGTCGGTAGGAATGGCAACGGTATCTTGTGTTGGACTTTTCTTCAGATTGGATACATGAAATGTATCGTGAACTAAATGGAGTTCAGCAGGTAAGTCTAGCTTGTATGCTACAGTCCCAATTCTTTCCAAAATCCTGAACGGACCAATATATCGCGAATTCAACTTTCCACGCTTCCCAAAGCGTGCCACACCCTTCCAGGGTGATACCTTCAACAAAACCATATCACCAACCTCAAACTCTAGAGGTTTCCTGCTTCGATCCGCGTAGGCTTTCTGCCGGTCACGAGCCGCACTGATGCGATCTCGTATCTGTGCAATCTTATCGGTGGTTTCCTGGACTACATCAGGACCAACCAACTGTCCATCACCTGCGTCAGAACAACAGAGCGGTGATCTACACTTGCGCCCATATAAAGCCTCGAATGGCGCGGCAGGGGTAAATGCTTATCCCAGCTACCGCCCAAATCCATAACACATGCTCTCAGCATGTCCTCCAATGTCTGAATCGTCCGCTCGCTTTGACCGTCGGTCTGCGGGTGAAACGCGGTGCTCATATTCAACTTCTAGCCAAAAGCTTCTTGGAAGGATTGCCATATCCTTGATACGAACCTTCCGTCTCTATCAGAGATAATCGAGAGAGGTACTCCATGGCGTGTAACAATCTCTCTCATGTAAATTTCAGCCAATTTGCTCGTATTATCCTTTTCTCGGATAGGCAAGAAATGTGCTGACTTCGTTAATCGGTCCACTATCACCCAGATAGTGTCATGGCCTCTAGGCGTTCTTGGCAATTTCGTAACAAAATCCATGGAGATTTGTTCCCACTTCCACTTGGGAATCTCTGGTTGTTGCAGAAGTCCTGAAGGCTTCTGGTATTCCGCCTTAACCTTAGCGCAAGTTAAACATTTGCTCACATAAACAGCCACATCGCTTTTCATCCTAGGCCACCAATAATAATCTTTAAGATCCTGGTACATCTTATCCGCTCCAGGGTGGATAGAGTACCGCGACTTGTGAGCTTCATCGAAAATAACCTTTCTTAAACCTCCAAACAAAGGAACCCAAATCCTTTTCTCAAAACACAACGTTCCTTCCTTGTTTGGTACCAATAACTTCTCCATCCCACGGAGATACTCTTCTTCAAGGTTTCTCTCCTTGAGAGCTTCTTTCTGCGCGGCACGAATGCGCAGAGGAAAATCGGTTCGAACAACCATTTCCAAAGCCCTAACCCTTATGGGCTTGATCCTCTCTTTTCGACTTAGGGCATCGGCGACCACATTCGCCTTCCCTGGATGATACTTTATCTCGCAGTCGTAGTCATTCAACAGCTCTACCCATCGTCTTTGCCTCATATTCAACTCCTTCTGGTTGAATATATGCTGGAGGCTCTTGTGATCTGTGAAGATTGTGCACTTCGTACCATAAAGGTAGTGTCTCCAGATCTTTAAAGCAAAAACTACTGCGCCAAGTTCCAAATCATGTGTGGTATAGTTCTTTTCATGTACCTTCAGCTGGCGTGACGCGTAGGCAATAACCTTTTGGCGTTGCATCAACACACAGCCCAATCCTTGGCGCGATGCGTCACAGTATACCACAAAATCATCTGTACCTTCCGGTAGGGCTAAAATTGGCGCGTTGCAAAGCTTATCTTTCAATATCTGAAACGCTTCTTCCTGTTTGATTCCCCAATCAAACTTCTTGTCTTTCTGCGTGAGGAGCGTCAATGGTTGAGCAATCTTTGAAAAATTCTCAATGAATCTTCGGTAATAGCCAGCCAAACCCAAGAATTGCCGAATCTCGGTTGGCGTCTTTGGCGTTTCCCAATCCTTGATCGCCTCGATCTTGGTGGGATCCACGTGGATTCCATCTCCATTTACCACGTGCCCAAGGAATTGCACTTCTCTTAGCCAAAACTCGCACTTAGAGAATTTGGCGTACAACGGTTCCTTCTTTAGCAGCTCCAGAATGGCTCTTAAGTGCTGCTCGTGCTCAGCCTTCGTCTTTGAGTAAATCAAAATATCATCGATGAATACAATCACGAATTTATCCAAGTACGGCTTACAAACTCGATTCATCAAATCCATGAACACTGCAGGTGCGTTTGTCAGACCAAACGGCATAACAAGAAACTCGTATTGCCCATAACGGGTTCTGAAGGCTGTCTTCGGGATACTCTCCTCCTGTATCCTTAACTGATGGTAACCAGATCGAAGATCGATCTTGGAGTAAAAGCTTGAACCTTGAAGTTGGTCGAACAGATCATCAATCCTTGGCAGAGGATATCTATTCTTGATCGTCAGCTTGTTCAACTCTCTGTAGTCAATGCACATCTGAAAACTACCGTCCTTTTTCTTGACAAACAAAACTGGAGCTCCCCAAGGCGAGAAGCTCGGTCGGATAAATCCCTTGTCTAACAACTCTTGAAGTTGTGTCGACAGTTCCTGCATCTTAGACGGAGCAAGTCTGTAAGGTGCCTTAGCCACAGGCGCGGCGCCTGGAACTAAGTCAATGCGGAACTCCACTTGCCTTTGAGGCGGCAAGCCAGGCAAATCTTCTGGGAAGACTTCTGGGTACTCCCTCACGACAGGGATGTCTTCGATCTTTGCCTCAGCAGCCTTCTTATCCACAATGTGTGCCAGAAAAGCAACACATCCTTTCTGTAAACACTTTCTTGCCTTCAGGCAGCTTATAATTCTTAACGGCGTATCACGCTTCTCTCCGTAAACAACAATGGTCTCACCATCTTCGGTCGGGATACGAACGACCTTCTCATGACAAACTATCTCGGCCTTGTTACTCGATAAACAATCCATTCCTACTACCACGTCGAAGCTTCCCAACTGGACTGGTAGTAGGTCCAGAGCAAACTCACGCTCTCCCAATTCAATCACACAACCCCTGACGACTTCATTGGCTTCTACTAACTTTCCATTCGCCAATTCGATCGAGTACGGAACATCTAATTTACTAGCGGCTAAACCAAGCATATTCTTAAATTCTAACGACACGAAGCTATAATCGGCGCCAGTATCAAATAAAACGGATGCATAGCGTTGGTTCACAGGGAACGTACCAGTGACAACATTGGGATCCTGGCGCGCTTCCCTTGCTTCTATGTTGAAAACCCTTCCGCGGGCTTGGTTTAATTCCGGGCAATTCCTCTTGTAGTGCCCAAGATCACCACAGTTGAAACATCCGGGTCTCTGCCCATTTCCACCACTGTTTCCAGCTTGATTGTTCCTCTGATTACGATTTATGGCGCCTGCTTGGTTTGCATTATTGACCCGATTCCCATCACCTCCCCAATACCACCACGATTATTTCTGTTCCCAAATCCTCCTTGGCCTCCCCGGCCAGCATTAGCCCAACAAGAATCCTTTGAATGACCAGTCTTTCCACAAGCTTCACATACTTTTGGCCCGCATCGACCAAAGTGATGGCGTTGACAAGAGTTACACTTGGGATGCGCACCCATATATCCCTTACCTTTCCTCCTACCACCAGCTGTATCCTATGCTGGCATACTCGATTCCCCTTTCTTAACCACCACCCCGGTGCCCTGCTTGAAGTTTGAAAACTTCCGCTTGTTCCCTCCTGATGACTCCACATGAGTCTCCTTCTTCTTTGGCTCGACTTCATCAAACTTGTTTAAACGAATTGCCTCCTCTGTGAGAGCCACGCTTAAATCAATGGCTTCAGTGATAGTCGCAGGTTTGGAGGAGGTCACCATGCTTATGATTTGAGGAGCTAATCCCCAAATGAAGCGTTCAATTCTTTTGAACTCAGGAGTGACCATGTAAGGTACCACATGCGATAAATCGTGGAATCTCTGAACATACTCTGCTATCTTTGGGCCTTTCATTTTCAGATGCCAGAACTCGGTCTCCAATCTCTAGATTTCAACGCGGGAACAGTACTTCTTGCGCATGAGTTCCTTCAATTCGGTCCATGTCAGCGCGTAGGCAGCAGCTTCGCCAAGTGTCTGTACTTGCAAGTTCCACCAGGATAGGGCTCCATCCAAAAATAGCCCAGAGATATAGGTGACTTGCTGATCCAATGCGCATTTGCTCATGCGAAGAACGGATTCGGTTTTCTCAGCCCAGCGGACAAAAGCGACAGCACCTCCTGTGCCATCAAAGTTTACGGGCTTACAGTCCAAGAACTGTTTATAGGTGCACCCTGCACATACATTATAACATATGATTGGCATTAGCATTCTTGCTAAGGAAATCCATTTAGGTCGTGGTATGTCTTGATGACTTAGGGTTACCATGAGGTGGATTGTTATTGTTGCCAGTGTTGCCAAAGTTGCTTCCACTCATTCCTCCTTGAGAGGCAGCATATTGAGCAATGGCAGCAGCAATGACTTGCTGTAGTTCGGCCTGAGTCGTAGGCATTTGTTGTTGTTGACGTCTTGGCGGCATCTTCTAAAGATGTGTTTACGTCGGTCAGGCCATAGTAAAGCGTACGTATATAGTAATAGTAATAGCACATCACATCTCATGTTATCAATACTTCACAAATACTAATCACACAACATCCCATGTCACAAATATTATACACACAACATCCCATGTCATAAAAAAATATAAATAAGCAATCAAGCGAATCAAATGTGATGAGAATACTGCGATTGCCATATATATATCGAGACCACAACGTAAGTGTATCAGTACATCATTGTGTCATACAATCATCAATCAACTAGGGGCTACATCACCCCTGTCCAAAAGCTATATCATGTCAGTGTCAATACATCAAATACATCAAATATATGTCAAAAGTCAGAATCATGTAGTCTCCAAAAAGGCTGTGCAGTCAAAAGCAATCGCGGTCCTCTCACCAACGCCTACCCTAACAGTACTGATGAGCTCTATACAGATGGCGGTGGAGGAGGGGGAAAGTGAGTGTAAATCAAACGACGTAACTGGAGCCAGTCCTCCTCCATAGCTTGCTGAGTACGAATGATAGAAGCAACCTGCTGCTCCAGTGTAAAGAGGCGGGCAGCATAATCTGGGGGTAATGATCGAAATGGCTGCAGAGGAGAGTGTGTCTGACCATGGCACGAACATGGTGGCAGCTGAGCTCTCTCAAGCTCCTGGATACGCTGCGTGTGTGACTCGTGCTGAAAAACGAAAGACATCAAAACGTCCTCAATAGTGTGTCCCACATGGAACGGATGGTATGGATCAGTCGGTGGCATGACGGGCGGTGAGGACCAGAGCAAAGGCTCACTGGTGGGGTCAAACGGTGACACATGAAATGGTGAAGCAGAGGGTGGAACAGATGACATCTGGGGCATGAAGGGGATAGACATCGGTACGTGCCCAAAAGGATGGGCTGAAGAACCCTCTCCAGGCCTCGCTGGAGGTACAAACTGAGGAACCTGAAAAGAAAAATCAACATGTCGTGTAACAGGGATCTGAGGGGGGCAAAGGTGGAACATCCTCATCAGCAGGTATCCAACCGTGATGTGCATGCTCATCCGGTGGATCCATGTGGTCTGCAAACAGTGCATGCTCAGGCTCAAGTGGAACTGGATCAAGTGGGGGAGCGACAAAAGGATCAACTGGTGCAATGTGATCAACAGGATGGTCAACCGGTATATCAGCAACAAAAGGTGGATCAACATGATCGGCAGCAATGACCTGATCACCCTCTAACAAAGGAACATCCACAGGAAGATCACCAACAGGTGGCTCAGCTAGAACAGGCTCAACAGGGATGCCGGCATGTACGGGGTCATGCTCAGGCATAGGGTCTAGAGCAGCTGCCTGCTCAGGAGCCAAGGCAGGCTCATGGTCATCAAAAGCCATCTCGAAATCGAACTCGGGATCAATAGGATCAACTGGATCAGCGGGATCCTCCATGGGCTGGTCCATCGGGATAAACTCAATATCATGATCCGGGTCGAATCCCGGAGGAAAGATGGGATCAGAATCCTCTATGTCATCATGGTCAAACGCAAAGCTGGGAATAGGTGCAGCAGAGGATGCCTGGTCAGGATCCGAGTCGTGTGCAAAGTGCTGTGCGCTCACCTCGTGAGATGGTGCGGATGCCACAGACTCAAAGGAGTCTGGGACCGGTGAATGTGCGGGTGAGTCCTCGGCAGGAGCATCAGCGATCATCAGAAGATCGCCAGCAGGAAGTAGGGCTGCGTCCGGGATCTCATCCTCGATAGGCTCATCCTCAAACAGGTCAATATCGCCGTCAGCCTCGGCGTCAAGAAGTAAGTCATATGCTGGATAAACGGCTAAAGGTATAGGAGACGGAATCACTACTAGAGGTAGGTACTCAGCAGGAGGGCCATCTGCAGGCTCATCAGCACCCTCGGGTAGTGCGAAGGGCTGGAAATCGTCATCGTCCGTGCTGGTGTAGTCAGAAGTGTGCACCTCGTGCTCTGAGGATACGAGGTCGTCAGATACTACAGGTATGGGTCCGGTGGTGTCCGAGTCGCCAGTACCGGGCGAGTCCATGAGTCTGTAACATAAACATAAATATGCGCATATAATCAGTCACACAATCAAGTAATCACATAAGTTACCAAGTAAGAATCACATAATCCTCCTAGTCCCACTAGCCTCCCAGTCTCCTAGACTGACATTCCTAGTCCCACTAGCCAAATCTCCCAGCCTCCCAGACTGACTCCCTAGTCTCACTAGCCAATTCTCCCAGCCTCCCAGACTGACTCCCTAGTCCCACTAGCCAATTCTCCCAGCCTCCCAGACTGACTCCATAGTCCCACTAGCCAATTCTCCCAGCCTCCCAGACTGACTCCCTAGTCCCACTAGACAACTACCTCGATCTATTAGATCGAGCCTCGGCCTCCCAGACCGAGCCTCAGCCTCCCAGACTGAGCCTAAAAATAATAAATAAAATGCGCTCAACATTTGTTTATAAAAAGGTTTTGGATCTGGACTTAAGTGGTATACAGTAAAAATGTTTTCGTGAGAGCCCTAGTGATCATAGTCTAGACTCGAGAAAGAATCCTAGTTCGCTATGATCAGAGCTCTGATACCAAGCTGTCACACCCTGGCTTTGCGGAAGCGTGGTTAATTTGGTGTGACTTCTTAATACCATAGCTTAATCATAACAAAGCTATATGAATTAAAAACATGCAAGAATCATCCATTAAATTTTAAAAACCCAAATACAGTACCATTGTTTTAACGGGAACACGCCCTAACAACCATAACCTTGTTCAACAAACCTTACAACTTAAACATAACATAAACACAGTTTAAGGACTGTGACTTGTCCAGGAAAGAGTCACATTCCCTAAACCCCGGATGACCTTGGAAAACTAGTGCAGCGGGAAAACGTGCCATACCGTGCTAGATCTTTAATTCCCTGAAATACATGTAAGTTGAAAAATCAACAATAATGTTGAGCGAGTTCATGTGTAAGTGAGTAAATAAACCTTTGTAGTTATCAAAATCCTGGTATGTAGCAAATAAGGAAAAAGAGATCACCAATGGTTTGCAAGTCCATTGATATGTGTGAAGTGCAAGTAGGAAGACTCAAACCTTGCGATTTTGCGTCGGGGCACAAAGTCACCCCGAGGTCCGTTATGCTGGACCTGGGGTTGGGCTCGCTACACCCAGATAGATCTACCGCTTACGTCCCTCGGTCCTACAATGAGGATTAATGGCCTCCAGTTCCCGCCTACCCACTCACATGATCTAAGTAGTAACCCTCCTTACGCTAATCATACCATGTAAAAAGTACTCGTAATCATAGTAACATGTATTTCACCCCTGCAGTTTAGAAAACTGAAAACAGTTAAGAGAAAAGGGGGGGCATGAACTCACAGTCGGTGCGTCTCTACCAAGTACTCTAAATCAGTCAGCTGTGCAACGACCTACATGTGCTAATTCTATTAGACGGACGGCCGTGCCTTAGCTTTATAGTTCAAGTTTTTGGGAAATAGTTAGACAACTATTCCGTGTTTACTTTTCGTATATACTTGGTAGTTAATCTCCTTCCCAAGGATGGGGGATTTAATACATGTGTGTTCGAATTATAATATTAAGTCTCACTTAATATATTTTTATTTCTAATTCCAAATATAAATATTTTTCTCAAAAATATTGTATTTCCATTTCACATAATTTTTCCCAAAAATAATACGTCGATAAAATACGCGTTCATGAATATTTCCGTATAATGCGTAAGTTACGTTTTATCATTCGTGTGGTAATAGTAATTACCGGTATAACTTATATAATTATCGTAGAGGCGTTCGTATTATTTTGGATCTGTCAACGTTCGTAAATATTATTTTTACTCTAAAAATAATATTTATGTATTTTCACAAAATAATCATAAACAGTGTTGTGAAAAATATATTTACCAAATATATATTTATCACGTTTAGTTTTGTGAAAATCCCACCTCCGAATATTTGTAAATAAAGTCGTGGCGAAATATATTTTGAAGACATGTCAAAAATAATTCTAACACTTGTAGTGATAATAATTCTAAGTGTTAGGTTTTTAGAAAAATTTCGCCAGAGTTCCCTCTGTAACTAGAGGTGGCCACGCTTTCAAGCGTATCATTTTCTTTTACAAAATCAATTCAACAACTTCTTTATTCAATCAACAATTCCCGACACATCAAACTAGTCGACAAGGATGTAAATCGCATAATCGCATGAACTTGTAGTTTTTCCGAAAACCATAGTGTAAATCCCATTATATTTTGTGGATCTTTATATAAAGTAGATCGATCTCGTAAAAACCTCGTTTTTAAAGTAAATCCATCTTTACAACTTCTCGTCATCTTTTACAAAAACTGTTATTTTGTCGGATCTTTTCATTTCACAAGTGTTTATACACTTGTGGTTTATAAAAATCATACTTGTTAGCGTAATATCCGTCTTTTAGAAAACATGATTTTCTTGACGCTTGGTCCTATGAAAATACCATTTGTACATACGTAGATCCGCTAGTTTCAAACACTATTTTACAAGTAAAAATATTTTTACACAAGTTCATGTTTCTCGTGTGGTAGAGTTTCACCTTTTAACCCTTGTCTCATTCAAAACAAGCTTATGTCAAGATCCATGATCTTAACCAAACCGGGTTAAATGGTGATCCGAGCTACCACAACATAGATTGGGCCTAGATAACCACAAATTTCAATTACTACATCATTTACACAACTTATATGCTTTTAACCAACATTATTCATGTTTTAGTAGACTTTTATGCTTCAAAACGCAAGTTTCCGACTTTTAACCGTTACAATACATATTAACCACCTTAGATTAGTTCGAGTATGAGTTTAAGTGTTATACCTCTAGCTCGGGGCTAGGGAAGAATCTATGCGAAGAAGAGGTGGATAAAAGCAAGATAGAGAGGTCCTTCGCCTTCCGTTAGCTCCAAGACTCCTTATGCGTGACCCTTGACACTTGAACAACCTTGGAATGGAAGGATCAAACTCGAAAATGGATGGATGGGGGTGGGGTGTCTTCTGCCGAGAACCAAGGGAGGGGAGAGAGAGCTTGAGTGGTGAGTTGTGATGATGGATCTGGTGTGTTTAAGCTAATACTTATAGACAAAATGAAGTTCACGATCCAGTGGTCCATGTGTTGTCTAGATACTAGACAACATGCAATATTTTAATCAAGACTTGTACAATTGTGTCCCCTCTAGTTTGGGGCCGGTTAGGATGGGGGGGGGTCTTGGTTCGATTCCAACGAGTTTAGTTAGGGTTTAGTTTGGTTAACTAGGTTAGATTTAGGGACTAACTTGGTTAGTCACATGTTGTGCTTTAAAGCGGGTGTTAGGGTGTTCAGGGACCCTAACTGGCTCAGAAAAAGACCAATATTGTTAATGTCAATATTTTTATGTCCCGGGTATAGTCCGGTTGTTCGGTTGGATAGTAATCCGTTAAAGTGCTTAACAAAGCTTTTAAGTGTCGTAAATAACATTTTTAGTGACACAATTTATTTCTCAAAGTGTTAGGAATATTTTCCTCATGTTTTGGCACTTTATTAGTTAGCTAAAAGCTGAATCTTTGATTAAAGTGCTGTGTTTTGTGTTTGGTGTATGTTTTAGGCACATCCAGTCACTGTAACTTATTCCTAGAGACGCAGTTCTACAATCCTTGTATCCCTACACTCACTATGGGTGTAGTAAAGTATTTCTGGCTCATACAGGCCTTAGAGGCAGTGTCTGCCTGATGCTGGCTTTATCAGCATGTTCAATAGGTTATCCGTTCATGGTGCTACTGTGCTTTTGTGCATCATGTTTGTCACTAGAGTACAGCATGTAAATAATGTAGTGACGGAATTCAAAGTATGATGCAGATATGTACAAATATCAATAGTCAAGTAGCAGTTCATCAGTAATTTCAAGTAAGCACAGTAATTAAGCAGTAATTAATTGTTAATTAAATCGTACGGATACCTGGTTAGTGAGGGTTGTCACATGCAAAACATGGAAATTGATAAAAAAAAATAGTATCCAATCAAAACCTTCATGAACATATGAACATATGAGTCCATACATGGAAATGTTTGACCTTGATTGGTACGTGGAGGTAAAGACAAGTCGCTATACTCATCACTTACTTGATCTACATAATGGTGGAAGCAATAATTACGTAGGATAAGGCTAACTGTGACAATGTATACACAGTAAAAAAATTGTAGCATAGGGGAGCCCTTGTAGTATACGACAAACATACTAGTTAAAAATAGTGAAATATGATGTGACATATGATAAACCAATATACGGTTATATATGTTGCATGTATTAGGAGTATAAAGTGTCGTACAATCCAACAATAATACATCATTTATGGAGTAAAAAAACATGAAGGTGTAAAAAGATCCTGATATGTAACTTGTGCCATAATCCCACTGTTTATAAAAATAACTTGTGTTACAAAGTGTCAAATTTAATTTGTGTTACGTTTAACTTTCTAATATAACACATAAACAGATGGAAAAGGAAAATTTATAAGGGTGCAAACACTTCAAATGTAACTTGTGTTACGTGTAGATTCCTAATATAACACTATGAAAAAAATAGTAAACCTGATGCTTCCTAATATAACACATAAACAGATGGAAAGAGGGAAATTTATAAGGGTGCAAACATTTCAAAATAACTGATTCTATTACATCGTCCAGACATGTAAAAGATCACAATTTTGTTTTGTGCCTTTTTGACTGAAAAACCTGCTTTATCATTGAAAGTTTTATACATGGCAAGAAGAGGATGGTACTGCTTGGCAACAATAGGTGTCTAGGATGGAATTACTTGTCAACAGTAGGTGTCCAGTATTTTGTGGCTTGGTTCTTTGTGAGATCTCATAAACGTAGTAGCGAGGGGCTGTTGTTGATCATTTGCAGAAAAGTAGACATGTTAGAGGTTAGAAAACACATCAACACGTGTATACTCAGGTTAGTCTCTAACATAAGGGTGTAACGTGTATATCATGAGTATACATATGTTACCACTTATGTAAGACATGTAACACCATGTATGTAAAAGTATGTTACATGAGTTACACAAACATGTAACATGTGTAACCTGGATATACATGTGTTATCCTCTGGTATAGAATATGCAACGACTCTATGTAACATGTGTAACCTGGATATACACGTGATATCCTCTGGTATGAATATGCAACGACTCTATGTAACAAGTGTAACCTGGATATACAGTAATTAGAAACTAGATTAACACAAAATGTTGGTCACATCATTCCTTTTGTCCTGGTGTGTAACATCGAAAACAAACATGACACCTAGCTGGTCGTTACGTATTTAACAATGGGTTGTATCCGTAAAAAATGTAGCTGGCAGAAAATGTAACATATATAACAAAATAAAGGGACAAATAGATTGTATATATTATAAAAAAACATTACAATCAAACTTAAACTTAACAAAAGTGTTTTATATGAATTTAAATATATAAAAATGATCCAAAAACTATCATAAGTTAACAAAAATATAGCTATGCTTCGCTTCTTGATAACCATCTTCATATTGAGAACAAAACATCCATTCACCTATGAACAAAACAAGTACATGAGTATTAATCTCATGTAGTTAAATATATTAATCTCTTATGTAACATGTGTACACGTGTAAAGTTTTTCTATAACACATGTAACAACTATATGTAAGATGTGTAATGTGGCTACACATGTGTTACCTATCTAGTGTAACACACGTTACAAACATGTGTTACATATGTGCAACCCCCTTTGTATCAAAAAAAAGGCTGGGGTAACTATAAGTAACATGTGTAACATTGTTACTGCATATAAGTAACTTTTTATTTGTAAAATAAACGAGATATTCTGAATAAATTATGAAGTTTATAAAGGTAATGAAAATGTGTTATCCAAGTGAAGTCTATCTAAAAAAACATTTTGGCATTTAAACTCACTATTAGGTTAAGTATAAATGTGTAACACCCTGTAACAACATATATTACCCCGAAGTGTAACACATGTTACAAGATATAGGACAAACAGTTTAGAATACAACTAGCAGAAATGTAACATACGTAGGTAATTATGCCAGCAAAAAAAAACATGGCTTTTTATTTGTAAAATAAACGAGACCATAAAAAGTATTTGGTGCCTTACGTCTACTCATAAACATAATAGTGAGGCGGGTGTTGTTAATCATCTTTAGAAAGTAGACATGCAAGGATTCAAAAACCACATTAACAAGTACGTAGCTTATGTGTTAGATAAGAGACTGTAAACACAAGTAACACCAAGATGTAACTTGTGTAACATAGGTATACATCTCTAACCCACTGGGTGTAACACATGTAACACATTGTATGCAACATGTATAACCAGGTTACACATGCGACCTATATGTTGTAACATGTGTTATACCGCAAGTAACACATGTTACACCAGAGGCCAGCATAGAAGACACATTATAATAGGCAAAACTTCTAATTTAAGCCTTCTTCAACAAATGTAACAAACTGTTTTCATATAGGACATACAGTTTAGAATGTAGCTGACAGAAATGCAGCTGACAGAAATGTAACATACGTAGCTAACTATGCCAGCAAAAAAAAACATGACTTTTTATTTCTAAAATAAACGAGATGTAACTTATTAACACCAATGTTCATCTCCTATGAACAAAAAAAAGTACATCAGTGTTAATCTCCTATAGTTAAACTTATTAACACCAATGTAACAACACTTATGTATTGCAACTTATTAAATTTCACAATGCAACCAAAAGCTAAACTTGTACTTCAAAAATAGAATAATACTCCAATAATCTCAATCTCAAATTACCATTCATATTTTCAAAATCCACACAAAATCAAAAAGATTTTGCACCAAAATACTTGATTTTCTTATTAAATACAAAAAAAAAAACTTAAACAACAACTTACTTGAGAATGGTGTATATCAGATAACATGTAAAGGAAAATTAGGTAAAACCACTTATCATTTTTACTAAAAAAAGTTGAAGGCATATCTATTTGATCTTCCTATTGACCATGACCAGAGAGCTTCTCCATCATCGAAATAATATATACCTGAATCTTTTTCTTCTTGAAATTGAAGTTTTCATCATCTAGAGTTTTCATCTTGCTGGGTCTCTCTGTTCTTGCTGGACCTTCATCCGGGAGCTAGATTCTAGGACGAACATAGATCTGGAACGATTTTGACCAGACCTTCATCCTGAGAAAACCCTAGCCACCGTACCGAATCATCGATTGCCTTCGCCATACAGATTTGGAATGGACATGGATCTGTAACGATTTTGAACCTTAGCCTAAAAATCGTTGATGATCTCGGAGTTGTTGTTGACGACGAGTAACAATTTGTTGGTGCACTACGTCTATTGACTTCGTCTTGTATCATGTAATAGATTAGAATAGGATAGAATATTGTGTGCACGAGGTTCGAGACATGAAATATGGTGGATAAGCATTGAGGTCCGCTTATATGGACAATGTACATATAAGCGAACCACATCATTCACACAGGTCCGCTTATATGTGCATGACCATATAAGCGAACCACCATCAAACTCATAGGTTCTCTTTTGTGGCGTCCCTATAAGCGAACCTCCAACTCTATATATAGTGCACATGTTCAGTTCATTTGGAACGGCTCGGAACTTGTAACGAAGTGCTGCCGATATGCTTCCAGGTTGTAAACATTGTCAGAATTAATACAAGAAGCATTATATTTAGTTTGAGCGTCTGATTCATCGATTCCGCCTTTGAATTAGATAAACGACTCTTCTGATCGACTCATTCAGGGTCAACGACGATCCAACAAGTGGTATCAGAGCTCAGGAGGAAGAGTTCAGCTCAAATTTGATCCGTTTTCTGTCTTCTACACCTTCTTTTTCTATTCGGACAAGTTTCCACGGTTAAAATCGGACGAATTTTTCACAGGGCATGTATTAGTGGACAATAACAAACCCTTGAAAGTTTCGAGTTAAAATTCGGATTAAAAATGGTCAAAAGTGGTTAAAAACTGAGATCCGCTTTTACGGACATCGCGAGATTCGCTTTCAAATTCATGTTCATTTCGCTTTTACGGACATAGTTTGGTCCGCTTTTAGTGACATCATCCGGTCCGCTTATTCGAACAGTTATCGGTCCGCTCGAACGAACATAGTAAGGTCCGCTCGAACGGACATCACTTGGTTCGCTTATACAAACAATCTTGGTCCGCTCATTTGTCAAAGAGTTGGTTTGCTCATTCAGTCAAGTTGATGGTTCGCTTATCTGTCCAGTAGGAGTTCCGCTTATTAGTCAAATAGGGGATTCGCTTATTTGTCAAGTCTGAGTTTCGTTCATTCGTTCAATCTGGTTTTTGTTCAAGTGTCAAGATTATTTCACGACAATCGAGTATTAGTGTATTTCAAAATTACTTGATATTGTTTTAACTGATTCAGTTTGTTTGGTTCTTCCAGGTTATTGACTTTCAGGTGATCAAAAATGTCGAACAACGGTGAAGAATTCTACCATACATTCTATAACGCGTTCACTTCCGAATCGTCAGATAGAAGATCTGAATTGAAAGAATATTCAAAAGAGATTTCGGATAATCTGAAGTTCGAAAACATGTATGGAAGCCAACAGAAGCCACCAAAGTTGATGAAAGTCGAAGATTATATTTGGTGGAAAAACAGGTTTGAAGGATGGGTGAAAGCTTTTGCTCCTGAAAGCTGGTTAAAGTTAGTAACTGAATATCAAGCACCAGAGAAAGCAGGAGGAGAGTTAATCGAGGAGAAAGATTTTTCAGAAAAAGATGTAAAGAATGTTGTTGCTGAATACAGAATGATAACGTTGATCAAACAGTCAGTGAGAGAGGATATTATCTCATTTCTTGAACAAGAAAAAACTTCAAAGAAATTGTGGGAAGCATTGGAGAGAAAGTGTATTAGGAGTAATGAGATTGTCAAAAACAAGAAGTTGTTATGTAGAGAGTTTGATTTATTTAGCTGTATGAAAAATGAATCTGTTTGTAAAATGCTAGAGAGATTCGGACATCTGAAAATGGAATTGACCAGACATGGAATCAATTATGATGAAGATTTGATGGTGGATAAATTGTTTGATTCATTGCCAAATGATCAAGAATGGCAATATTTCGCTCTTATGCTGAAGAATACAATCAAGCCAGATGATTTAAAGATTGATTTGCTGATTGAAAGACTTGAAAGTCATGAATTGGAGTTGAAGAGATCTAAAGTCAACAGTCCAGCTTATCAACAGAATGTGGAGCTTTATTACAGAGGAAATATACCAAATGCTGGTTCTCCAAAAACAGCATTTTCTGTAGAAAGTTCGAACTCAGTCAACAATGAAAGTCTTCACAGTGGTTTTCACAGTGGTTCTTCTTCAAACACTTCAGATCAATCTATTTCAAAGAATGTATTCCAGTGTAATATCGCGGTTGATTTGAAGAATGGGCAGAACTTCAGCGAAGAATCAGCAAAACAACAGATGGTTTTCTTAGCATCTGTATTGGAATCATATGAAAGCCTCGTCGCAGGGAAGATTGGAAATACCAATTTGACAAAAGAAGAATATGATCAAATAGACCCTGAGGAGATGGAACTGATGGATATCAGATGGTACATGGCCAGTGCAGTTCGTCGAGCAAAGCGGTTCATGGAGATTACGGGGAGGAAGTCAATTGGAGGTCCATCTACCAAACTGGGTTTTGATAAATCCAAAGTGACATGTTTCAAATGCAAACAAAAAGGTCACTTCAAGCGCGAGTGTAGAAATTCATATGTTGCTGATGATTCTGAAAACCCGTTCAACGAAGATTAATACAAGAAAGCAATTTACCATCAAACTAAGTCTGAACCACCAAGGTTGAAACAGCAGGAAGAAAAATCAAGGGCTCTTGCAGTCATTTATGATGATGAAGGTTATGACTGGAGCAAAGAAGTTCTTCCAGAACAAGATGCTGTTGGTTATGCATTCGTTGCAAAAGATGATCATGATACATGGTGGAGAAGAGATAGTGCAAGATGGGAGATTGGCAAGCTGTATGAACCATTTCAAGAAGCACAGAGAGCCAAGAGATGGAATGAAGAGTTGGAGTGTTACTTGGACCCACAGGGTAATCCAGTGGTAGATCCGTCAAAAGTTGATTTTGATGTTGTAACCAATGTGTTTCCAAGTGAGCGTATTTTCAACACAAAAAGGCTTTCTGATAAAAGCTATCTGCCAGAGTTGATGAACAAGTTGAGAGAAGTCTTTGAAGCAAGTCTACCGAAGGTGGTAGAGATGAAGAAGAGAAAAGAAGAAGAGTTGAAGAAGATGATTGAAGAGGTAAAGACTGTTGCAAATCTTGCTGGTGAAGAGAATCAAAAAGCTGAGGAAGAACAGAAGCCGAAAGAGATGGAAGAAAAAGTTGAGAAGATACAGGAGACAAAGGCAGCTGAGCACGCCGAGGTGTCAATCACTGAGGTAATAAAATCTTCTGAACTATCAAATGTTGAATTGGTTGTTGAAAAAGAAAACAAGTGCATGAATTGCATTGAAAAGTGCAAAGCTTGTACTGAAAAAGAAGAAATAATAAAAACAAAAGATAATGAAATGAACAAACTTGAAAATGATTTAAAACTGAAATGTAAAGAAAGGATTGACACAGAACAAAGTTTAAAATTAAAAGTTGAGAAATTAACACAGAAATGTCATGATTTTGAAAAAGAAAATAAGGTTTTGAAAGAAAAATGTGACACAAAATGTGTTGATTGCGTTGAGAAAGAATCTAAGTTTCTAGAGTTACAAAAACAGTATGATTCTTTAAAATGGTCAAGTCAGAGAGTACAAGAAGCTTATGATACTTTGAAGAGCCAAGTCAAAAGTTTTGATCAAAGATTGTCTGAAACTTTAACAACTAAAGAAATATATGAAAGACAGTTTAAAGAAAAGCAAATTGAATTAAACAAGCGTGTTGATGAAATTGCTAATCTTAAACAAGTCTTGGCTGAAAAAGAAAAGGTTGTTACAAAACTTCAAAGTTATCATAACTCTTCGTACATTCTCGAACGTATTTTCAATATCACACCAGATGACAAAGATACTAATAATTGTAAAAAGGGTATTGGTTCAGAGTTTCATCAGGTACCACCACCATTGAGAGACAATTATACTTTTTATGATGAGGAAAAGGTGGCAAAGGGTTTGAACATAGTTGACCAATTACCTGAAAGTATCGATGTGACTTACACCAAATCTGATGATGTTGATGATTCAGAGGTGGTATGTAAGGTGGGTGATAGTGTTTTGAAAGGTAAGTCTGAATCACAGGATGAAGATGAAGGAAATCTTTATGATGGATATCTGAAAGATACAAAATCCGAGAAAAATTTGGATGATGATTCAAAAGGATTGGTTTATACCATGATTGGATCTGACAAACTATTCTTAGATGTTGTTTTCCCGATTCAGAATGTGATTTCAGAGAAAATTGACAAAGTTTTCAAGATGGTTGAAATTGAGAAGTCTGAAATGTCGAAGTTTGCTGGTAAAGGTTTCAAAGGGTCTTATAACAAACCTAGTTCTAAGAAGAAAAACATGAAGTCTGGTTTGGGGTATAAGAAGAAACATAGTCGAAACAGAACTGAAAGGTCCAATTTTCAGACAAAAATGACTTTTGTTCAAGGAAAAAGTTTCACCAAAGAAGAAAAATTCAAAATTGGAAAACAATCTAATGCAGAGTTTGAGGTCATGAAAAAGAAACAACAACAGCCAAAAGATGTGTCAAAGAAAGTTTGTTTTAAGTGTGATCAAATTGGACATGTTGCACGAAAGTGTCAAAATCCAAAGTCTGTTGATGTTGAAAAACAGAAATCTGAGAGTGTGAAGCCAAGGTCAACCAGATTTGATTCGAGACAAACTTGGAGGTATAATACAAACAAGTTTGCTTCAAATCAAAATTGGAAATCAAATCTGAACAGGTTCAATTCTAGACAGGCCTGGAATTCTCACACACCCAGATTGAGAACGACACAGAGTTGGAGAACATCTGTCGATATGACAAAACCTCAAGAGATTTGGAAACCTAAAAATGTTGTTCAAACTCAAAAGGTTCAGAAAGAAACAAACTTTTACAAAAGAGGTACTCTGGAAGGTCAAGTGTGGTCGGTTAAGAAACGTGTTGATTTGATAAAAGATGAGAAACAGAAACAAATTTGGAAATCAAAAACTGAAACAATAAGTTCAACTTCTGAGATGAAAACGTCTGAGGATTCAGTTTTGGTTGCCTATGATGCAAATTTTCCACCGCTCAAGGCTGAAAACTTTAAAATTCAGGTTGCTAGAATCAAGGTTACACCTAAGGCTGCTGAGGCATGGGTGGACACCATGTTTGATTAAGCGGTTGGAATTGCCGGAGCTTCCTTTATCGCGAAGCATGAATCGGCATCCATCTTTATTGATTGAAATTTTTTATGTCAAAATTGTTTGAGTATTTGATAAAGTTTGAATGTGCAGGTGCTAAATGCTGATGAAGATTGTGAGAGTGTTGCACAGGAAGAGGTTGAAGATCCCTGGTTTTGGTCAGACAGGGAGTTTGTTTGTTGTTTTATATAAATTTGTGTTGTGTTGATGATTGCTGTTTGTTTGATGGTTGTTTGTTTGTTTGGTTGATGATTGTGATGTTTGATGGTAGTTTACTTTGAATAAGTGGTGATGGACTATGCCGAAACCCTCACGGCGGAACAAACATGATTACTCACAGGTTGAAGAACGGTTTTCTAACTGTCAAAATCAATGGGTTATAAATCATGGGGGTACCTTATATTTTCTGCAAAACAGAGCATGAGATGCAGAAAATGGATGGCGAAACAAAGCTATCAGTATCGGTTTGTCAAATTTTCGTTAATGATTTTGCATTTTAGGGGGAGATATATTTGTTAGAAAATACAAAAACATTAGAAAATTTGAAAAAGCCAAAAACATGATAAAATTCAAAAATTTGAGTTTTGCGTAAAAAGAGGAAATGATAGTACATCAGTAGACAGTTACGGTATGCTAAAGAATTGTAATGATTAAATAGCGTTAAACAGTCTCACTGATGATATGTCGATAGGTTTTTGTACATTTAGTAAACTTTTTCGGGATATAAACCTAAATTCAAACACTTGCTTATTTCGTGGGGAACACTACTTGAATATATAGGTAACCCCTGAAATCTTGTTTGAAAGGTCCCATATTCTGAGATACTAGGTCTTTGTACTCAGTGATATCTGGGGTATTATTCCGGGACTTCTGCTGTATGGAAGTACTGACCTAGTCCCCGAATAATACTTTCTGCAAAATGCTTGAAACATAGCATCGCCCTCAGCAAGCTGATGAAACAATAAAATTGATAGTCGCTGCTGTTGTAATGCTAAAAGATCCTTTAAAGGGACACACCAAAAGTCGAGCCGTCATCTCTCTGCTGAACGGAAGTTCTGACCTAAGCTCTCACGGTTTCGCATTTTACCCCTTACAGATATCATCTGTGGTATACTCACCTGTAAGACTGAATATCTGGGATTCTGGATACGGAGTATATTCAAGAGGTGGGACACATGAATGAGTTTAAGTTCTTAAAACATCTAAATCGTATCCTGAATCAGTTGAAATTTGTATGAAAATTTAAATGGATCAGTATATCGACAATCCAAGTGAATTGTTTAATTCTTAATGTGTATCTAAGCTCAACGGTACTCGTGACTTGTCAAAAACTGATATGATCCTCTGACGCATACTCAATCAAAAATATTATTTGTAAATATGTTTGTACATATTTCTTTACAGCTTTATATTTTCAGAAAATACAAAAAGATTTTGACTTATGCTTTATTTTCGATAAACCGATGTCTGAGTTGCTGAGTTTCAAAATCTAAGTAAGCTGATTGTGTTTCTGAAAATAAAACAAGTTCATTAATTTGAAACTTGAAATTTCTAGAAAACTTCAAAAACAAGTTTGTGATATCTTCAAGGTCATTAACTTGAACTTGAATGATAATTTGTGGGGGAGTTGGATTCTTTATACTGTCAAAATCTGTTAAGATTGTTAATAGGGGAAGTGATATAGAGAATTGAATAGTGCCAGATTACGGTTTCTGGTTGATGATTTTAAAATGTTAAATACTTATCATTTGTATGAGCAATTGCAGGAAAAATCCAGACTACGATCCCGAGAGCCGAGTCTAAGGGGGAGTCTGAAGACAAGCTCAAAGAAGACGAAAGTGTGCAAAGAGCCAGATATCATTTCTGAAAGAGCTTGTAGCTGAAAAGCAAGGTGTCGATCTCTAAAAGCACGAAAGCTTGACGAGAGGGGGAGCCAGCTGACGATGGAGATGATCAAAGAGAAAAATTGAAGGATACTTACATTGTTACAATCTGAACAAGTTGGCAAAGATGATCAAGATTGAAGAGGTGGCATAACAGAGAATGTTCACTGAAGACTTCTTCAATATCCAAGGGGGAGTCTGTTGGTGCACTACGTCTATTGACTTCGTCTTGTATCATGTAATAGATTAGAATAGGATAGAATATTGTGTGCACGAGGTTCGAGACATGAAATATGGTGGATAAGCATTGAGGTCCGCTTATATGGACAATGTACATATAAGCGAACCACATCATTCACACAGGTCCGCTTATATGTGCATGACCATATAAGCGAACCACCATCAAACTCATAGGTTCGCTTTTGTGGCGTCCCTATAAGCGAACCTCCAACTCTATATATAGTGCACATGTTCAGTTCATTTGGAACGGCTCGGAACTTGTAACGAAGTGCTGCCGATTTGCTTCCAGGTTGTAAAAATTGTCAGAATTAATACAAGATGCATTATATTTAGTTTGAGCGTCTGATTCATCGATTCCGCCTTTGAATTAGATAAACGACTCTTCTGATCGACTCATTCAGGGTCAACGACGATCCAACACAATTAATCAGCACAAAATCTTGAAAGTGAAAGAGAGGGTGGATAATGGTGGCTTTAAATTTGAAGGTTGGTGGGTTTATTTGGGAGGTTGATGAGTTTTTCTTGCACAGATGAGAGAAGAAAAACAAAAAGAAGAAGATAGAAGATAGAGGAGAGAGGAGATAGGAGAGAGAAGAGAGTGTTAGTTGCACATAAAAAGAGAAAAACAAATAATTGTACAACATGCACAAATGACCAAACTACCCCCTAATTAAATGGGTTTACCAAGTTTTCTAATTTAGAAGGGTTTTCCATAGATACTTACACTATATATATATATATATATATATATATATATTTTTAGCATCTTCTTTCACTATATTTATATTTCAGCAAAATATAAGGGAAGTATATATATAATATATTATGTGCTATTTTCTTTTATCGTAGTTACGGACGAGCTTTTATTCTAGATTATGGGCTCGGTGTTTTACAAATAATGGCTTTATATTTTCTCAGCTTAGCTTATATTCTCAGGGCTCATAATGGAATAAATATTCGGGATGTTTGGTGGAAGCTGTGATTGTGACTGTGACTAGAATTAAAGGTATATATAAGTTTATGAGATTCCCCGCCATTGATTCTACCATCTTTCCCTTGGTGCTAACCCGGGTGTCCTTACAGTTTCTTGTGGGTTAATTATGGTTAATGGTTCGAAATTATTTGGAGAGATTCAGGCTAAACACGTAGGTTTGTTTCTTCAGTCATATATAAAAGCTTATTTTTCTGCAGAAGGTATTTGATTATTATATTATATATATTATCAAGAATTTTGTGTCTTGCATATACATACGTATAAATATAAAGGTTTAAAATTTCCTGTAATATATACATATAATACCAATACATAAGAATCCAATTACATAACTAATTATATTAGTTATCCTGTTTATTCCCATAACTTTGTTTACTCCTTTATATTAACAAAATAAATTTCTATTAGATTTATTGAGCATAATATTTTGGAATAATAAAAAGGAAATTCATCAAAAGGAATAAATTTAATAAAGATATAAATTTTCTGGATTCTTTTAGAACAATTTAATCTTTAACTGACAGGTTGACTCATTTTGGTTATAACATACTTAGGACTTGATTCTAATTCTTAATTTATTATATTTATTCATTAAAGAATCATAATAGATAATACAAAGTCTAGCGTTTCTAAATTTGATTCTTAATAGATTAAGTAATGAGGTATCATTCTCATATCAGAATATATATACATATGACTTAAATATAGTTTAAGAAATGAATTAAACTTATCAAATGATAAAAATTGTTTCTTCTTGAGATATATGTACATATATTTTAAACCATATATCGTACTAAATGTTTTTCGTACGTATTTTTACTTTATGGATGAAATATCATTTATAATATTGATACAAGTTATATATAAAATATATATACACCTGTCTACATATAATTTAAGAAATAAGTTTGAGCTTTTTCCTGTTGATATATAGGTATTATGTATTAAAATCATTTAATTACACAGTACCAAGTTGTTGTACATATTCCTGTTTCATAGATACAGTTTTGTAAAATATTTTATATTTTCTATGATATATGTATATGTGCTTATGTAGATATAATATAATCATATGAAATAATAATTTTATAGAGTTATCATGAATAACCTGTTTTTTAATTATTGTATCTAAACAATGCTAAAATATTATATTTTAACAAAATTAATATAATTATAAAACTTTGACAAACATATACTTTTAAGTCGAGTAAAATTTTGGGTTATATCATAAATCATAAAATATACTACTTGCATCGAGTAATATTGTATATTATGATATTTCATTGACATCCTACCTAAAGGGTGTTATCTTATATCTTTGATGCTAATATCATAATATCATCATAAGATTATAAGATTTATTTTGAATCATATTCATATGAGTACGATATATATATATAATATATCACAATCATAACATTATTAATATATTTTCTTTAGGGTGGGAGTTCGCTACAAAGTCAATTTTTCCTACAAAGTGTAAAAAGTCATAAAACACCATAATGTTAACCATAAAACTCACTCAAAACCACATAGTGGAGGTTATTAAAACACAATATTTGTGGTTTTTGTTTTGTGTTTTGGATGATAAGGCTTTGATTATCGAATGATTAACATTAGTGTATTTTATGTTGATTATCGTGTTGTGTTTTATATTTACGACGGTGTGTGAAGTTTTTATGGACTGTTAGAGTTCTAATACAGTGTTTTAGTAATATTCACTCTGTTATTTGTGGGTTTTAAATGTGTTTTATTTTTGAAATTATGGTGTTTTATGACTTTGTACACTTTTTAGAAAAATCGACTTTGTAGCCGAATCCTACCCATTTTCCTTATATATATATATATATATATATATATATATATATATATATATATATATATATATATATATATATATATATATATATATATATATATATATATATATCATTATAGGATACGAATAGGGTTTCACCTATATAGAGAATTTAAATGACATAAAATCATTTAGGTATAACACATTAATTATACTATCTTAATATTTATATCATGATAGTTTCGAAGTATCATACCTAAATGGCGTTATCGTATATTAATATGGATATATTAATGTTACTATTATAATGTTATAAAATTCATACTGAATTATATTCATACAAATATATGATAATATATCATAAGAATTGATAAAACATAACATTATTATATCACCTATTTATATATATACATAAAATTTTAAATATAGCATAACTGTAAGATACATATATGGGTAACGCATATTGGGAATTCAAAATTTCGGTAAATGACATAGAAAGTATAATAGACATATTAAGATTTTATGATTTACAGAATAACACATAAGATATTGATTTCCTAACATAAATGGTTAAGGTTAAGATATTGGAAGAACACCTAAAGGGCTTAAACTAGTGGCATAGCTCTGATACCACCTTCTGTCACAGCCCCGACCCCACCCTGGGAGCGGGAGCCGCGAACCAGTCAGATGGTATCGGTGTTTATTAATTTGGCAGCGGAAAATTTCATCAGGACCGTAGTTAGGAAATATTTTTATCAGAGTTAAAAACCAAAATGGTTGAAATAAATAAATGGGATAAAACCCAATTTTTTTCTGATAATATATTTATAATAACAAGTGGGACATAACCCGATTTTCATTTGTAATACACTAGGTTATAACCCAGAAACTTTCCGGGTGGGAAATTTAATTTACAATAAATAAAAGTATATAAATAACATTTTTAACCTCTAAAGCATTATCTTTCCCTTATCTCCACCACAAATTTTTAATTCGGTTTCTTAAACTTTTTCTAGTTATAAAGAGCCATAAAAACATACAAAAGCAAGATGAGTATATGTAATGTTTTTTTTTTGTATATAGAAAAGATAGGTTATAAAATTGTTGTATTACACGTGTGGTCTCAAAGTAAATTATATTATTTAACTAACATCCCAACACTTTTAAAATTGACAGGCAACCAAACTTTAATCCATCTCCACGTGAGCGGTTCTGTTGATATTACATCGAGCATGCTCGAAGTCGACACTATACACAATATACTGACGACATAAAAAAGATGAATTGACTTGCGATGACCTAAATCAAATCAATACTCTTTAAAACAAACCATCACCATGTAATCATGAACCCATATTTCTTCAGATTTGTTTTGACCCGAAACAAACTCATACATTTAAAAAAAAATGACCCACTAAGATTAAGATGGTAACCATATGTTCATGAACCCATATTTGGTCAGATTTTATTTTAACGCAAACCAATATTAATAATATTATTTAGGTTATAGACCTGTATATACACGGGTTAAACAATGAAAATGGTATATGTAATAACATATATAAAACACATATTGCATGTGTGAATTGAAAATACTACGATAGAATTCATAAAAAAGATACTCACGGGTTAGAAACCTTTGGTGGGGATTTTACTTGAGTAGCATAAAAGTTGAAGAAGATAATAGTCGATATCTTTATTCACCATGGCCAGCATTGAGCAGGGAAGCAAGTACACTTGATGAAATAACAATTTAAATAAGTTTTATCTATAAAACATAAAAATTATATGCCTTTAAAAAACATAAAAGTTATATGTTATAATCATTAATACAAATATAAAAGTGCCTTCTAGATTAATTTGTTAAGCAAACTTTTAAAAGAAAAAACGATTCATTACTTAGATAAATATTAAATTAAATGAATGAAAATAAATGAATCAACAACTTTGCATTTTATTCAAATGTTTAGATTATCATAACATAAATATTGTATTTATTATGACCATTTACGCATTCATTTGTCCATAAAAAGTACATATAAAATAAATAAAAAAGGTGGTAGCGGGTCGACCCATGCCCTCACTCAACCCGCCCAAGGTGTACATATTACCACTTCTATGATCACATTACCATGTGTTCTTAATGATTAATCATTTTCTTTAAAAGAAATTAAATGTGATTTTTTTTATAATTACTTATACGGTAACATTTTCCTTCTCAAAATCATCGTGAGGGCACCGTAAATAACATGAAAGTCTGCCTAGAAGAAAATGAGTATGTGAGGTTGATGCAACCTAAAAACAGCTATAAATGCCTCATATCCCTAATTAAATTAACCAGAGTTTAAAAATATAAATAATTAAATGTTAAAATTTTGAAAGCTAAAATGCCAGCAAATCACAATAATGATGTCGGCAAACAAATTCACCATTTGGTGTAGTTTGTTGACTATTGTTTTCGTATCATTTAGTGTCTAAGGCCATTGCTTTTCATTCTCTTAATGTATTAACCTGCAAATTTGAATAAAAATGCAAGTAAGTGTGAGCAAATTATAATCAAATGATCATTGGATTTTAGGCTTAACTTCTGGTTTAAGTTCTTACCACCTAAAGTCTTCAAAGCCCTTTTTACTAACTTTTCATCTCCCAGTGATCCTACCAGAAGAGATGTGGTCATCATAGCTTCATCTTGTGTCAAAAACCGCATCAGATCGCTAAGATAGATGAGTCCGTAAACAAACTTCCCATCCTATAATCTCAATCATGGGACATGATCTTTAAATAACGAGTAAATGTGTTCTTACTTGACTCGGTTGAAGCAGCAAATTTTGCAAGAAACCTACAAAAAATTTTGAAGAAACCAAAATGTGTAATTAAAAAAATTACAAACAAAATGTAAAGTTGATACAATTATAAAAATATAAATAAATAATTTGCTCACATTTCCTTGAACGATAGCATCTCATCAAAATTGTCATTAATGAAAAGCCGTGAACCATCAAAATTATTAGAAATCCCCCATTTACCTATTTTTAAGTAAAAATAAATTAAACAATCAATCAGATATATATAAAGGAAGAACATCTATCTATATTGTATGGTATAAATTGTGTAATTGATAAAATACCTTTGTAGGTCTTAACAACACCAAAATGGACAACAACGACAACATGTGCTTCACGATTTTTACTAACCATGTAAGAATACGTGTCCTTAGTGTAATCATCCCAAAGAGTTAAATCGATCTAAACATCTCTACAATAGCATATAAGAAAAAAAAATATAAGTTTAACAACATTTTGTAAAAATTATAGCATAATATGGAAAAACAAAATAAACTAAAATTTTAAAACTATATTACTCGAGATCTTGAAGCTTAAGATTGAGGCGTTTCCCGTTACTACCATCCTTTTTGTTAGTGTCCTCAATCTTTTAACAAACAACAATGTAACCAATGAAATCTAAGAATAAAAGAAAAAAGATGTCAGCATATATAATAACATACAAACAACTAAATAAAACGTCAACAAATATTGTGGTATATCAACTTTGTAAATATAAATAAACATACCTATTGTCGTACCCTCCTTGATTCTCTGTGAAACAACATCATCGAAATCAACAAAATTGAAAACGTACTGCGGACCTTCCCATTTACTGCACTTTTCCACAAACGTGTGATAGTAAAAAGATAGCTTCTGATTGTTAGGAACAATCTTGAACGATGCAGTGTTCGCACCAATAGATGGTTGTTTTATGATAAGGCATTCATCGACATTTATATGTCTCTCAAACTTTGGAAATAGCTTATGTAAACAAGAAGCTTGAATCTTGGTACCCTGGGGGTAAATAAATAATAACACGCAAAGGAAATGTTAAAATGCACTCACAATCAGTATAATTAAACGGAAAAAGATTTATGGTATTGTAAATATGTAACAAACATAATACAAATAACAAAAAGAAATAAATCAAGAAATTACCATTTCATCCATTAGTATCATATCAATACGATACGTCTCTCTTTCATTACCTCTCATTTTCTTTCTCCACGAACTAACAATTTTCACTTTGATAGTGTAGTTTGTACTGAGAGCATCGATATCATTCAGCAAGGTAATTTCACCTTGGTTTTCCATTGTAGCTATGAAGACAACTAAAAAATTAATAGAATGTGGAAAACAAAATAATATGACTTTAAAAACAAACATAGTTTACTTATCCAATGTACGTTAACCAAAGAGAGATTGTTTTTTTTTTTTTTTTGAAATGGAATAATGATTGAAGGACAAATGATCGTCTATTTATATAAAATTAGAAAAGATAATATTTTTAGTAATATATGATGAAAAATTCAAATAACAAAAAAATCGCTTTTAAAAATATCATAATTAAGGAAACTGTATAATTTTTATTAGATAAAACAAATTAACATAAATACAAATTTATAAAAAGAGAAACTATATAATCATATAACTAATCTTATTCATCAAATAAAAAGGGTTGACTTTACAAAATTAACTATTATTTACAATTATTAAAAGTTCGATATCTATATATAAAAGAATGAAAATTACCGTAATTTAAAATTTTAAAGATTATATATATAAAGATTATAATCAAATAAAACATACAACATACATCAAATTATTAGTCTATCAAATTTAGTTTCCATATTAGCTAAAATTGATTGTAAATTAGTAAACAAATCAATTTAAGTATCATACTTTTATATTATATAACAACATAAGTTCAAATACTGTTTAACACCTTTTTTGAAAAAAATGATATAAATATTCCCAAAATAATATATATAAATCAATTATTATTGTTTCCTTATTGGTTTGAGATAGATGAAATTTTACTAAAATATATTAAGTTAATACAAAAATATACATTTATAATTCAAATAACACAAAAGTTATAAAATATTTAATTTAAAAAACCATATTCAAAAAAAGAAGATGACATAAATCAATTAAAATTATTTCAGTATTGGTTTGGAATACATGGAGAAATAGTATATGACATGTTAACTGCTAGTTTATGAAGTTGACATACCAAATAAAAAATTATTTTTAAACAATAACACACCAATAGTGAAGCATACTCCATTTAACATTAACAAAGCATAGAACAGAATTAATAGTGTACTTATCTAATAGATATAATAAGATATGTTAATAATTTGAACGTATACACTTACCAGCTTCTTAGCATCTTCCATTTCAATTAGAGCAGCTATATGTCGATTAAACTTGGAGTCGTTAGTATCCTAAAAAATGATATCAGAAATATAAAAATATAAGAATACAACAATGTACTGATTGTAAAAGTTTGTTAATATAAATTAAAACATAGTTACATACATTAAAAATAGACTTAAAATTTGGAAGTTGAAAGTCACCAACACCATCCCAGCAACACCTTCTTCAACATGACTTTCATTAGTCTGTAGCTTCTCCTTGTGCTTCGGCTACAGATAAAAAATCCACATTAGTAACAATGCTAAAATAAAGTTCAACTAATAAGATTGTATTAATAAATAATTAATAATAAATTGTATAACACTAACCGCAATCAATAAATCAAATCCTTCATCTCTGTCAATAGAATCGTCCAAAATAATAACTTCAACCTTCTTGAAATATACTTCAGTACCTCTTAAATGATTAAAAATATATACCTCGAAAGTTTTATATCCAACACTTGTAAACAACAAAGTAGAGCGGGTATATCTAATGCGAGATCCTCAATCAGCTTAGAGAATCCATTAGTGAAGGCACTTTTGTCGGACCATCTCTCCATCTTAACATTCCAATACCTATCTCCCACATACAGAGTTGCCTATCCACCTTTAAAATTTTGCCGTAAAAATCTTTCTAGAATTTGTCAGCCAGGAGCTGAAAGTTATTTACAAAATAACATAAACAAACCATAAACAACAAAAAATTTTGTTAAACAGACTTATTATATTATACATAGCACTTACAATAAAGGTATCATCATGTTTAATTTTAGAGATGGAGTTCTCGAAAACGCATGATTTAAAGACTGAAACATAAAATGTCAATGCTCCAATAGCCTTCAACAATATATAATCATTCTTTTTGAGACCAGAATCTCTAACGAATTTGGTGAATCTATCACCTAAGACAGGTCCCGAAACATTTCTGTTAAGTCTAACAACCCATGATAAGTCATCGTCAATAATTTCAAGACATTGACCATATGGAAGTTGTTCTCCCTACAATAAGGTTGCAAAATCATAAGGTATTTCCTATCAATCGAAACAAAAAACATATAAGTTGCAATAACTTATTGCGTGTAAAAAACTGAAAACTAAAGAAACATACCAAAAATATAGGATCATAGTTATCAATCAACTTTAACAACGAAGGAGCGTTGTTTTTAGGATCCATAACTGCAAAGGAAGTAAGCAATGTTTTTAGAAAATATAACGGTAATCTATTTATAGAAACAATGTCTATTTATAGAAACCGAATAATAATTCTGAATACAAAATATTAACCTTAAAAACAGTAACCTGTTTATAGAAACAAAAACAACGTTAAAAAGAAATTAAAGATATCCTTAAAGAATTAACAACTAACTAAATAGAAATGAAAATATAACTGACAAAACAAACCATATGAACTTCAAAAGATAATCACATAAACTCTCAAAATAAAGCATAAAGACAAACTTTCAAACCAAAGACTATAGATATCAAAAAACAAACAACACTAAGAAAATTGAACTAACCTGTTTTGGTCGACGAACAGTCAGAGTTCGATTGTCACGAAAGATTGAGGGTTCACCATGAGAAAAACAAACCATAAATCATTCAGAACATATATTATTAATTTTTGAAAAAAAATACCAAACATAAAGGATAAAATTAAATATTACAAACTTAAAAAAGAGAAAACAACTATAACATTCAACTAACCTCTGTTGTTTGTTGAATGATCGGAGTCCGATTGTTATCCAAGATTTAGGGATTCACATAAATCAAAATAAACAAAAATCAGTAAGTTTGATAAATGTCCAAGACATGATTAGCGTTCATAGACACTACATAAATCAGAGAATGTCGATGATGATAACAAAACCTCCGATCTTGATATTGTTTGCAAAAAAAAATATAAATGTTCAATCGCTTATATTAAAGATGCACAGTAGATAAACGACAAACCAAAACAACATACCTTCAATTTTATGATCGGATCTACAAAATTCAGAACAAAGAAGAAGTTAATAGCATTCGAAGAAAAGTTTATAAAATCAACTTTCTAAAGAATCGAATAACATAAATAAAGCAGATTTAGCGTCGATTAGGTATATTTACCTATGATTTTGAACAAATCTTGTATAACCACTGAGATCTTGAAAGGATTGTAGAAGAAAGAGAAGAGAGAAAATTGAGATGTTGGTAGGTGAGATGAAAAGAACAATAATTGAGACCTAATTTATTGGATCCAAATAAGGTAAGTGGGTCTGTTTGGAAACCGAATTCTCCGACCCGAAATAATACGGATCCCACGTCCAATTTTGAGGCAAAGTGTATATATATATATATATATATATATATAGGATAAAGATCCGTTAGGAACCACCCTTTATTGCGAGAACCGCGAGAACCAGTGTGAACACATGGCAAAATTGTAAATATGTTGAATTCTATAAAAAAACGGTGTCATAATTGTAAATATATGGTCTGTAACATTAACACGCGTGTCCCCTGTTGTAGGGTTTCTTCATCACATTTGTTCCCAATCCACAATCTGCATCATCATCATCATCATCATCTACACTTTGATTGAGGTTCACGGCTGTTCATGGTAGCTTACCGACGGCACACATGAGTTTACGGTGGTTCTCGCGACATTAGACAACAGTGTATCCCACAAATTTCATTGTTGGGGCATTCGGGATTATTGCTACATATGGCGTCCTCTGATTCATCCCGTGTTGAAATATCTCGTGTCGAATCTACCACATCTGATGATTCTAACCCACCGATCTCTGAATATCATCCTCATACATCTGATACTACCTATCTTGGTGGTCCATCTGCTGCCAAACCCGTATATGTTGTCAATCCAATTGAAAGTTGCAACATTGTGTACACAACAGTTGATAATTGACATTCCCTTCATGGATTTGAAATACCTACTCTTGATTCCATGTCAATACCAGCTAATGTTACGATATCATCTGGGAATGCATCTAGGAATGTCAATATATCTGACTAATCGTTGTCGATTGACACTACTTCGACACCCACAAATACAGAACAACCTCAATTGCAGTTCATTCGGTTTGAGAATAAAGGTATCCCATGTCTATTTTGTGTAATTTGTATATTATTCAATGTTATACATATTTAAAATATGTTCACATTCATATTATGTTGTCACTAATTAATAATCAACAATATATGCACATGTGCACAGTGTTAACTGAACCATATTATAAATTATGATACATTATAAATATATGCACAAGTGCATGATGATGACAATTAATTTGTTATATTGTATATTAAATTACATTGCACATGTAATTTGTTAACTTTTCGTATTAAATTCACAGGAACGGTTACGGCTGTCATACATTTTACACCCAATGGCACCCCATATTGGATACCTGAAGTTGATGTTGAATACATACCTGAAGTTGCAATCCATTCGATTTGTGACTAAAGGTATTATGTTGACTGTAATTGCTGTATATACTTTGTAAATGATATTATATTATATTAAATGATATGCACATGTGCATTATATTTACAGTAAATGATGTTGTATTAAATTATATGCACATGTGCATTATGTTGATTGTAAATGATATTGTATTAAATTATATGCACATGTGCATTATTTTGAAAATTAGACTATGTCGTTGATGTATGGATTCTGAACAAGTGCCTTATGGATGACTATCCAATTATGTACAGGATGGCAGCAAACAAAGGGGCTTGGGTGGCGGACAACTACAAAAAAATAGGGGAGGTGACTGTGTGGGATTGGCAATAGAAGAACAATCCAATAACCGGGGAGGCATTGGTGGAGTTTATGTAGCTTTTGGCGTTGCTGGGGAGGCATTGGTGGAGTTTATGTAGCTTTTGGCATTGCTGAGAGACACCAGAATGAAGACGGCCAATATGGGTTGGGTTAGCACTCGGAAAAATAAGTCGACTTTCAATGTTAAACCCGTTAGATAGGATTTGTGTGTCACAAGCGGGGGCCCGTCGAGTGGCTTTGTAATGACCTAGAACGGTTGGGCTACACCTAAAGCCAATATGTTAGCATGGAAAGGCGTTGAAGGTAGGTTACCGACAAAGACATAGTTGTAAAAAAAGGGGATTCATATCAGCAACACATTGTGCCCGGTTTGCGGATAAGAGCAATAAACTGTTGAACACATTCTCATTCCGTGTTTGATGTCGAAAACGCTATGGTGTATGGTTAGAGCATGGCTGGGAGTAAAAATTTTACATTCTTACTCAACAGTGGCATATATTATCTCTTTTTTCCTAGAAGCTGGATATTTCTAAGAAGAAGAAAAAGGCAGTCAACTGCATAGTGATGGTTACATTATGGATCATATGGTCGAGCAGAAATGAGAAGGTATTCAAAGTCGTGCAGTGTTCAAATGCTAGAAGACTGGAATAAGTCAATGAGTGTACTCTGTTGTGGATGAAAGTCATAGCCAAAATGGACAATTTAGTTATTGAATAGTGGTACACCAATGGTGTGAATGTAATAGAAAAATAGGAGTTTATATGTTTACTGTAAGTGTACTTCTCTAGTTCATGTCTAAAGTTATGCTTTGAATATATGGCATCTTGTTATGTTCAAAAAAAATGTCGTTATATATAAATTGATAATGCCCGTGTGCATTATGTTGATAATTACATTATGTACACATGCATTATATTGACAATTACATTATGTATACATTTGAAAAAATATAGGATGATAAGGGTGATGCAGTCAAGAGAAAAATTCAAAAACTGTTCTAGAGACATACGAGAGAAAAATTCAAAAACTGTTCTAGAGACATACGAGAGACGTACGTCTATTTATCGGTTAACGTGATTCATACGTTATACTACATACAATGAAACCCCAATTTGCCAACCTCAAAGACTTTTATTTTGATTACGTTATAGTTGATAACGAGCTACAATTGTTCTTAGATGTTCAACCAAACGTCGTAAATTGACCAACCCAAATTTATGATTCTTGAATTAACTATTATGACGATAAACAAATTCCAATCAGTATTCACTTTGATTCTGTATTTTTTAGTTGTCATGATGTGGATTATCAAATTTACATTTTGGTTATGCTTTTTAGTTCTTTTCATGTGCATTACCAAACTTAATGTATTGACAGAAAGATGCACATGTGCATACATGTTTTTCTGTTTAACTTAACATGGTTATTTGATACGGAATAAAAATATGCACACGCGCATTATACATGTTCTAATAATGCTCATGTGCACCCATACATATTTTTTAACAACATAACAACACACTTTGATACGTATATACATTGCTTTAATATACATAATACATCCTTTGATATACATAATACATCGGCATATGATTACTAATTTTGAATAATGCACATGTGCATCCATACATAATTTATCCTATACAACTACTGTCAACCAAATATACCCACACCACATCAGTTAACCACTTACTACTGCCCAAACAAAAAAAAAAGAAAAAAAACAAACACTACGTGTTTCATGTCCTTGAATCATCCACATATAACATCCATAACATCATATTGTCTGTTCCTTTTTCCAGTTGTTGAGCACGCCCCATCATTCTTATTGCTTCAACGCCTCTTCGTCTAACATCTGCTTAACTCTTTCATCTGTTAGTCCATGTACTTTTTTCCATTGATGATCTACAATGAGCATGTGTATCAACATTAATTTATGATCAACATATAAGATATCCACACAAGCATCATTATATACATGTGAATAAACATTAAATACCTTAATAACCTATGTTGACAAACTATGCACATGTGCATATTAACATCTTCTGTCAATCTATGCACATGTGCATAACTATATATCACACAATTATACCTTATTAACATATTCCAAGATGGAATACACGTTCTCATAACTGTATAACACACCAAAAAACACCTAAATAAAACTAAATACCGATTACATATCATTGATGCATAGGCGAGACTCCTATTCAAAGTCATATACATCAACATTATCTACCTTGTTAAACTATTATTGCAAACTATGCACACGTGCATATTAACCTATTATAACAATTTATGCACATGTGCATAACTATATAGATCACAAATTTAGTTTATTATCCTGTTATGTGTAATCATATTCTGTCAAGCTATGCACATATGCATAACTGTGTATCACACAATTATACCTAATCAACATGTTCTGTGTAAGCCTGTTCTGTCAGAAAATATGCACATGTGCATATCTATATAAATCACAACATTACCTTATTATCCTATTCCGTGTAAGCATATTCTATCAAAATATGCACATGTGCATAACTATAGCTATGCACATGTGCATTAACATGACATAACTTATCAACAGTTACAATTCAGTAAAAAAAACCCTAACACTTACCAAATCAAATTTCGTGTTGCCCATCATATCTAGCAGTATTCACATAACATTATTCAGCAAGAAAAAACTATATGAACAAACACATAACTACCTCATTACATATAGTTCTATCACAACATTCGCCCCTGTTCACTCAAAAAATCATATATTTAACACAATTTTCAATAATGCAGATATGAAACAGATATGAAATGACTGCTTAAGTGTAATAATCACATAATAACATATCTGAATCGATGATTAAGAGTTGTATTGTCATATACGACTACAAAACAAAATCTATGAACTTACAAATTCATAGAACGGTGCAACAGAGAATCGTGATTTCGTTAGACGAAATATGTTCTTCAAATTATCCTTATTTGTACAACAAACCTTGATGATTATGATCGTTTTACCCTAATTTCGTATCGAAGACGAATGTGCGATCGATGATTATGTTCATATTGCACTAATATCAAACATGCGACGAATTTTGATGACGAATTGCTGATATTGTAGAGTGACGAACTTGATTTTTTATGAATCGCTATGATGAATTGCAGATTGATGATGTTTGGGGGATTGTCGGACATGAATACTTGATAGATTGTGATTTATTTTTTGTTTGAAGTCCAGTAGTATAGGATGCAGGGAGAGGAGTGACTAATTTACAAGTTGTATGTATTTACAAAATTGCCACCTGTTCACATTGGTTCTCGCGGTTCTCGCAATAAGGGTGGTTCTCGCATCAACCCTACCCTATATATATATATATATATAGGGATGAACCCTAATTATTGAAAACATGATCTCTTTTTCGTTTAGGTAACTTTTATAGCCACTTTTCTAAGCCTTCAGTGCCCTACAGCTGGCTTTTATTGGCTTCAAACTACGTTACCTGAAACATGTGTTTAAAAGATTTTATCAGCAAGAAACACTGGTGAGTGAATCCCAGATTAATTAAAACAAGTTTTATCATTTTACAACATTGAGGGCAACCCGTAATTACGTTTGTTTATATCTACTTTAATTACCACCCACGGTACTGTCAATCCTGACTTGTGGAAATGTTACTACTCACAGTGTAGTAGCAAGTTATGTATACAAAACCCCAACATACCGACGATAATTGTAGATTTACAAATACTCAATCACTGTGAATATAATTTAAAACATTTGAGGTTTTGTAAAAACAATTTACAAAAAGAAGGATTAACTCACAAAAAGGGTTCACAAAAAAAGGATTAACTCACAAAAAGGTTTACAAAAAGAGGAATCACTCACATTGCTATTTTAGATAATTCCTGGTGACTTCCTGGTTATAATCTATTTAAAATAAACAATGCATACGTGTTAGTATAATAACCCAATTTACATTGGCTATACCCTCCCCCCGAGACAAAACTCCAACGACTGAGTCGGGTGGAGCCTAGACATGCGTTACGGAGTTCTAGATCAATCGGGCAGAGTAACTAATACGTAACCGGGGGTTATATTACTTACAACAAGGTAGAGCTTTGCTTTTTAGTGGGTATTATACCCAAGAATTATAATTACTATTCAGAAAGTTGAGAGGATTTCAAGAAATGAATGATTTGGAAATGAACTCGACTGCTCCATTTATAGGCTTGAATAGGGGGCTCTCGCGCCCCGCAAGAGAAACAACAGAGGCTTTCGCGGCCCGCGAGGAACCATAAGGCGGTTTAGGGTTTGCTGAGTTATAGCAGGTCTCGACACGTGGCAGCTCAGGGCTCGGCCTGGTGGCCAGCGGTCGCGACCCGCGACAGACTTCTCTGTCTATGTCGCGCCCCGCGAGCGACCATGGAATTTTGTTTTATTCGATTTTTAATGAAATAAAGGTATTCCGGGGCCGTTTTTTCGTATACGGGGTGTATTTTAGGACGTTTTAGGGTCATTTTCGAGGGTTGTTATAGTGACTGTCGATGATCTCTCCTTGCATCTAACATCCCGACGAACCTGAAGCTGCTGATACCACTTGATACGGATTCTTATAAGTGGAGGCTAGAAAACCCTAGCCTTGATAACCTTCTCTTTGGAATTACCCAAAGATGAAGAAGCCAAGAACAAAAAAAACCCTTTGTTCAAGAAACTAAGGGTGCCCGGGGCACAATCGGTGACCCCATGCAGGGACCGATTTCCCCGATCGGGGAGGTGCCGCCGACCTAGCGGGGAGCCAAAAACGGGGAGGATGATCGGTGAGGAGGCACCGAAGAGAGGGGAGGAGAGAGAAGGTGGGCCCCATTCAATCAACCAATGAATTTTTTTTAATAAAAAACCAAGTCACCTAAGAGGGGAGTGCCGCCATCAATTTAGGGTGTGAGGGGAGTTTAAGAGGGGAGTTGACGTGGCACATGAGGATTGGTTATGCGTAAGAGAGGGGACTCCCCTCTTAGGGGAGTGCCCCTTACACCCTAAGAATATATTCAAATCTTTATTGATAACTAATAATTTGTTCCAGCTGATTACATGCATTAAATAAGAACTGGGGAAAAAAGATAAACATAAAAAAGAAGGAAATCAAACAAAGATATAAACATCTAAATATTAAAAAAATAAATGGCTGGAACTTATTCTTCAATGATAACCATTCGCCCACACTAGCCACTTCCGGAAGTAATCGGGTCGGGTGCGGGTTCGTCCATTGGGCTTTTTCCCGGATCCGTATCATCACCATATCACCTTTAACAGATCACCACCAATGTCGCCACCACTACCTCTCCACACAACCCTAACCACTTTCGTTGCCCATACCTCTCCATATAACCACCGTGTCACCCCTACCTCTCCCACAACCACTGTCGCAACCCTTCCTCTCCATAACAACATGTTTTGAAGCTTTTTGTTTGATTTAGTGATGGGTTATTGTAATTCTTGGTTTTCAAAAAAACTTAGATAAGAAACAATTTGCGGTATTGATTGGATTTCGGTTTTGTTGTTGGTTTGATTTGGGTGTCAGGGTTTTATTGCTGAGTTTGATGTTTAGGGTTTGTTATTTTGAATGGCATTATATGGTTGATCAAGTTTAAAAGATTGATTGTCTATGTTCTGGGTGATTGTATTTTTTTTTTTGTTACTTGATGGTTTTAGGGGTTTTATAACAGTGACATGAAATTTATCAAAATCCGCTAAAAGTTTTGCAATGGATGTTGTTTGGACATGTTTTTTTCTGCTTGAACTGATAATTGCATTTTGTGGTGTTATGAAAATGAAAGTGAATTTGAAGGTTCAAGATAAAGTGATGTTGAAGTTGAAGGTTGAAGATGAGGACATTTTAGACATTTCACCCATTTTGTAACATTGAACTCACGGATTCTATTAACAAGGACTCAGTTGTTGAAATAATGCAACGTTAGAGACTCAGAGGTTGAAATTTTAAAAAAATAGGAGATCAACATTGATATGTGGTCGAATAACGGTGTTTGTTTATGTTTAAGTTTAGGTTTTTACTTAACTTTTAATCTCGAATAGCCTACTTTTAATGGGATTTATGTTTTGCAGGTCTTAAGGAGTTTAAGGAGCTTTTCGAGGGCTTTACGGGTCACCGGGACAAAAAACGGATCACCGGAACGCGAAACAGGTCAACCGAGAGCAAGGAAATGAAAAAATGGAGAACTGATGTTGGAAGCAGCGTCGTCGACGCCCCGTAGTTTATTCCGTCACTCAATTCGTCCGTAGACATGAAAACAAGGCGTCGCGTGAAAACCCACTTCAGACGGTGCGTCGGCGACGCACAACCAGGCCGTCGGCGACGGCACATGGATTCTTGAAACATGAATTTTTGGTTTCTTTGGTTGTTGGATGAATTAAAAACATCTTGGACCCATTAATTCGGGAGTAACACTATCTTATGAGTTTGAATTGAGTTCTTGGAGCCATATACATCATCATCTTCAATCTCTAACACCTTCCATCATCTGAATCACCCGAATTCTTAATCCAATTCATACCCCAATCATTCCATTCAAGCCTAATCATCCATTCATCCATATCCATTAAACCTTTTACCATCACAAACCCTAACCCTTATCTCCATCACTTTCAAGCTCCTAGATGTTGAAGTTCAAGCTCTCATCCGTTGATCAAGTCCCGTTCATCATGAGCGGCTAATTCCCGAAGGTTTCACCCCGGTGTAGGTTCTTGTAAGTTTCTAGGGTTGAACATTATTTGAAATTTGATTTGTGACAAGTTGTAGTTTGATTTTGAATCTTTTGATAATTTTCGTGCATTTGAATTGAATTTTTGAATTGTCGAATGATTATAAAATTTGTCTTTGCGAAATGAATTTTTGCACTTATGCCTTATCTAGGTTAGGATTTACATGTTCTTGGTAACGAAGTTCATTGCGGTCCGTTGTCTACGACGTTGATAGCTCTTGGCACCTAAACCACGCGAAACTAATTCCGTTAATCACTTTTGCAATTGAATCGAATCTAAAATGTGTAAAAACCCTGGGACTTCAATTACCGAACTGGGTGTGAACCTTGTTCACATATCTTGTTTTAAACCATCAATCACATTTCCGTGCAATTGTTTAATTTCTATTAGTAATTAATCCAATCCACTTTGTTAATTTAATCCAACATCTCTTCAATCAAACTAAAACCATAAAAATAACTTAGCAAGCTTCATAATTGTGACAACCGTTAAAAAATCAATCAAGTCCATTTGCAAACCACATACTCTTCGTGGTTCGACCCCTTACTACCACTAGCTATTTGTTTAGGGTAATTTGGGTATATAAGTCTTATCTTTGACCGGAGCGCGACACTCTGATCAAATTTTGGCGCCGTTGCTAGGGAGCAAGTGCGCTTAATATTTCATTGCTTGTTCGATTTTAGTGTTAGTTTTCTTTCTTCTATTTTTGTGATTTTACTTTGGGTGGTCGAGCTTGTTTGTGCAGATACATGTTTTGCAGGTACCATCCTTCAATATGAATTGGGTAGATGGTGATCCGTGTGATTGTTGCGGAAGCGGAGAGCATTTATTAGAGGATTACTCTGTTTTCTACGAAAAAGTTCAAGCCTACAAGGATCGGGAAGACTACCTTAGCAGATTGTATGAATATAGGAGAGCGAATTATGAAGACTTCGATGGTCCATCCTCACATTATCATTATGCTAGACTACCACCACCACCAACTTATCAAGACTATAACTATTCGGAGATGGATTACCATTATGAGCAAGGGCTGGATTACAACAACTATGAACCCAACTTGCCACATTTCCCAAGTTACCAGAAGGAGTATGATGACTATTATCATGACTCCCCTTAGCCGACATACGATGAGCCTCAAGATTCATTAAACTCTAAGCTCGATACGATCATGGACATGATGCTAGAAATGAAAAAGAAAGACGAGTTGAGAGACAAATCATTTGAGGCTTTGGTTACTCAGGTTGGTCAATTAACCGAGGAGATGGCCCAATTTAGGCGAGGCTAAAAGGTTTTGGCTAATGGTACAATGGTGGATGGTGATGTGGTGGAAGAGGTTATAGATCTTTCGGAGCAAGAATATGAATGTTTGAACCAAGAGAAAGACATGATACTATGAGACGAGTCGGAGAAAGAAGCCCATATTCATATCCATCCTTCTCCTATACTTATCACTTTAACCAACAAAGTTGGGGATGCGGGTTCGGGTATAAGGATTCGAAGGGTGGCGTTGCAAGACCTTGGCCAATTTGTTAAGAAACGACCCCAAAGTTGCTTAATACGCATGCCGCGTAAAATAAAAAGAGAGTGGATTAGGCATGCCAACTACCGAGCATATGTTGGAAATTCAGTAGGTAAATGCTCACTTCGACCACCATGAGAGGCAAATTAGGTATGATTGTTGTAGAGTTTGTATTATTATTCGTTTTATTTTATTTTTCTAGTTAAATAAACTTTGTGGGTATGTTCCCTATATAACCCTCACGAGACCTACTCGTCCTCCCGAGCTATCGGGAGGTTTAAAAGGGCTTGTTGCATATGCTAAATGCAACCGTGATTCCTACGAAAGTGAGTTAGGTTTGTTGTTGTTGTAAATTATTTTTTCACATAAATCAAAGTAAACTAATGTATGATTTGGTAATATTTTCATAAAAGTGATAGAACTAGGTAGCTAATAAATTTTAATGGTTGTGAGAAGCATGCTTCTACACAAGGATTAAGATTTGTAGGTACAATATGTTCGTGGGACAACCGCTTTGTTGAAAAGATGAAGAACACATGAGCCATTAGCGAGAAAACCAGGTGCATACGTTTCTTTTTACCTTTGATTTTTAGTTAGCTTATAAGTGGAATGTAATTTGTATTTTAATTTCGGGGTGAAATTTTAGGAAGATAGCCGTGTCACATCCCTTGTGCGATTAAAAAACTCTAGTTCTTACACATTGAGGACAATGTTTACCTCAAGTGTGGGGATGGGGGAGTAAAAGTTTTTCGATTTTTTGACACGTTCATTCAAACACTACACATTGAGGACAATGTTTACCTCAAGTGTGGGGATGGGCCGGGAAAATTTTAATTTTTTTTCAAAATGTCTTTGTTTGAAGCGATCTTAAAAGCACAAGTAACTAAGTCAACGAGGGATGACACAACCCATTTGGTCTTTTGTCATGGTTAAGTTCAAATTAATAGCATGACGGGTATTTAGCGGGTGGTTATTTGGGAATAATCCGCCAAAGAAACTTGCAAATTATGTATATCATATTCCATACCCTTATACGTGAGGTTTTGAGCCACTTGTATACATTATGTATACACATATTTCGTTGTTTGAGTGGACCATTAGTCATGTATTGTAGAACTTGCATCTTTTGATATGTTTGAGACCATAGACCGAATACAAGCATGAGAATGATTAAGGCATTAGGCAGACCTTTTTCTTTTACACCATTTATCTATCCCTACCCAAAAAAAATTATCCCTTAGTAGCCAACTTTGAGCCTAACCTTTCGTTTGACAACCTATTTAGCCCATAACCTTAAGCCATTTCTTTTAAACCCGTGTGATGAAAATTCAATTATAGGAGTTTAAGTTTGCATAGTTGTGATTTGTCTCTATATATATGAAAAAAAAGCTTGAAAATGTTATGAAAAAGAATGAAAAAGCTTTGAGAAAAACACAAAAAGATGTGTTAGTAGTTGTTGAATAAAAGGCGAAAGTTGTTGCCTCATAGTTGATGTTTATATTTAGTTTTGTTTAGTTTAGTGGTTTGTAGTAAAAATCGAATTTTCATCACCTTAGCCACTTTAAATATCCTACTTCCTACCCTTAGCATGGCTCCGTTACAACCCTTACAAAGACCTTTTGACTTGTGCTTAGTATTCGTGTTCGGTGGTGGAGAATGATTGAGTTGCAAGCCTATGCGGGTACTTGTTCTAATCGGTTTTGAGTGATTACTTTTTAAAAGTGCTAATACATCATGAAAATTAGCCTACTTGTAAACCGAGGGGAGTGAACATTGTGAGGGATATGCATGAAATGCGAGTTTCACGGGCAGGTTAATCTTGGATAACTACTTTTACATGATTAATCATTTATTGCTAAATATGTCAACAATTGTAAAAAGCTTGACCGGGCATGACAATAGACCTTAACCTTAGTCTCGGGAATGGGGAGCGTGCTTCTTGTTCAACCCACGTGAAAGTGAAAGACAGATTTGCTTGGGGGCAAGCAAAAGACAAGTGTGGGGATGTGATATGTGGTCGAATAACGGTGTTCGTTTATGTTTGTTTAAGTTTCTACTTAACTTTTAATCTCAGATAGCCTACTTTTAATGAGATTTGTGTTTTGCAGGTCTTATGGAGTTTAAGGAGCTTTTCGAGGGCTTTACGGGTCACCGGGACGAAAAACGGATCACCGGAACGTGAAACGGGTCAACGGGAGCAAGTAAATGAAAAAATGGAGAAGTGATGTTGGAAGCACCGTCACCGACGCCCAAATGGGCCATCGGTGACGCCCTGTAGTTTATTCTGTCGCCTAATTCGCCCGTAGACAGGAAAACAAGGCGTCGCGTGAAAACCCACTTCAGACAGTGCGTCGGCGACGCACAACCAGGCCGTCGGCGACGACACACGGATTCTTGAAACGCGAATTTTTGGTTTCTTTGGTTGTTGGACGAATTAAAAACATCTTGGACCTATTAATTCGGGAGTTACACTATCTTATGAGTTTGAATTGAGTTCTTGGAGCTATATACATCATCATCTTCAATCTAACACCTTCCATCATCTGAATCACCCGAATTCTCAATCCAATTCATACTCCAATCATTCCATTCAACCCTAATCATCCATTTATCCATATCCATTGAACCTTTCACCATCACAAACCCTAACCCTTATCTCCATCACTTTCAAGCTCCTAGATGTTGAAGTTCAAGCTCTCATTCGTTGATCAAGTCCCCGTTCACCATGAGCGGATAATTCCCGAAGGTTTCACCCCGGTGTAGGTTCTTGTAAGTTTCTAGGGTTGAACATTGTTTGAAATTTGATTTGTGACAAGTTGTAGTTTGATTTTGAATCCTTTGATATTTGTCGTGCATTGGAATTGAATTTGTGAATTGTCGAATGATTATAAAATTTGACTTTGCAAAATGAATTTGTGCACTTATGCCTTATCTAGGTTAGGATTTACATGTTCTTGGTAACAAAGTGCATTGCGGTCCATTGTCTATGACGTTGATAACTTTTGGCACCTAAACCACGTCTAGACATGAGCACCACTTATTACCCTCAAATGGATGGTCAAAGTGAACGAACCATCCAGACGCTTGAAGACATGCTGTGAGCGTGTATGATCGATTTTGGTAAAGGTTGGGAAAGACATTTGCCTTTGGTAGAGTTTTCCTACAACAATAATTACCACTCTAGCGTTCAGGCTGCTCCGTTCGAGGCGTTGTACGGATGGAAATGCCGATCTCTTCTTTGTTGGGCTGAGGTGGGTGACAGCCAAATCACGGGTCTTGAATATGTGTATTTTATAATAATGGCTTAAATAAGGAGATGGGGTGATAATGGCTTAAATATGTGTATTTTATAATGGCTTTGATAAGGAGATGAGATGATATATAGACCGATTAAATTGTATATTGATAAATGATAATCGCAATGAAATCTTTTTATAAATTTGATATAATTAAGTTTGAGTTTGAAATGATTTTGTGGTTATATAATTAAATTTGAGTTTAAAATTATTTTGAGCTTTACTATTAATGAAAAAAATTATTTAAATACTATAAACTAGCAACTTATCTTTGAATATAGGTGTTGTTAGGGCTGAACGAACCGAACGAAAATGAACAAGTCCTTGTTCGTATTTGTTTGTTAAGAAATATATGTGTTCACGAACTGTTCATGAACGCTTACCGAATAATATTTTATGTTCGTGTTTGTTTGTTAAGGAAATGAACTTGTTCGTGTTCGTTTGTGTTTGTTTGTTACTGTAGGAGCATGGGGTATCTGCTTTTGACTGATAGAAAGCATCTCTCTTTTGTCCCTCTTGACCGAACCCGCAAAAAAAGATAAATAGATCAAGTTTTTCTTGCCGGGAGAGTTGCGTCGGAGACATCTTTATCTGAAGAGGAGGCTTCGTCGTACGGCTCCTCATAAATGATGTTAGGATGGGCCGGCCCATCCTCGGAATCCTAAAAAAAAGAGAGGGAACATAATCACTTTCTTTCAGTGACATATCTAATCAGACTGAATAGGATTTTAAGAGCTATCACGATCATTCACATCCCTTTCAGTAGGCAGGAAGGGCGCGGAAGCTACCATTTCTAGAATGCAAGCAAGCTAGCGACTCTCCTAGTAGCGAAGGAAAGGGGCATTCGGGAAGCGACTAGTCGCTTCTGGCGAAGCTTCTAGAAGGCCGATCACTACATAGAGAGATCCATATACCAGTCATGAGCGAGAGCGAAGCCTAGAGAGGCGGAAGCAGTAGCTTCTAGGACGAAGCCGGGCCACTAGTGGAGTGGCCAAGGAGGCCTACTATACCGATACTGGATTAGTAACCGGTGAAATCGAATGGCCTGGAAAGCTGGTAGGGTTTGGGGCGAGCTGTGGGCTTAGATTAGAGGGAGGGGGACTGCGAACGTCCGCCCCATGAAGCGCCGGGGAACCATGCATTCCTCTCGGGCTGGGCTCTCGCGTGTCCGGGGTCCGATCAGATCAACCAGCAACCGGTTTACGGAACAAGGAGTTAAGCAAGGGCCAGTAGATTGATGAAAGAAATTGGTCGAAGTCAGTGTTGTGTTCAACTCCGCGGTTGGAAGGATTGCTTGAATTCAATATGAAAGTGGGCTCTTCTTCTTCGATTCAAGCAAGTCGACCATAAGGTGAATCGATGACCTGACTGAAGCCATTCCTAGCCACCATTGCTTTCGAAATAGTCTGTCTTTACTTTACCAGCTTCTCTAAGATATCAATCACTAAACTAAACAAAGTAGCAAAAATCATAAGAGAAGAAAAGTTCACAGAAGGTTGAGAAGTAGTACGCCCGGTTCACCAGGTTCCACGACTGTAGGGCCAAATCATAGTCAAAAGAAGAGTTTGATCCTGGCTCAGAAGGAACGCTAGCTATATGCTTAACACATGCAAGTCGAACGTTGTTTACGGGGAGCTGGGCAGAAGGAAAAGAGGCTCCTAGCTAAAGGTAGCTTGTCTCGCCCAGGAGGTGAGAAGAGTTGAGAACAAAGTGAGATCTTTGAGCCTCTTAAGGATGCCGTAGGGATTCTTCTAACAGGTCTGTCCCTGTGCTAATAGACCCACTCCAATCCCGGGAACCTTACCTGAGCTACTAAAATCTTGGAAATCGACTAGCCTTACTTCTTTCGGGGCTCCATCCCTCTTGGCTATATAGGTAGGGGCTTAACTCTCCTAGTCAGATAAAAGTTCTATGCTGTGGCTCTCGGCAACCCTGAACTACTAAAAACCTGGCCCTTTGATGTGCTTGCCCAGCCTCTTCCACTAGAAAGAGCTTCTTCTCTTAAGGCTTCTATCAAACTGGGAGGGAACGTGTCACATTAGAGGTGAACGATCAGAGGTGTCCTCTAATCACTATGATGAGCTGGTCCCTCTTTTAGTAAACTCAGCTATGAATATTCAAAAATGAATGCCGGGCTCTTTCTTTCACAGCTAACCCCATTTTATTAATGCCGAGACTTTCTCTTTTGTTGAGCCCCTAGCTTGTGGTCCTCCTTTGAGTTTGGGTTCAATTGGATGAATCTGTCAAGTCAAGGTTAACGTACGTAGCAGCAAGGATGGTGCATCGCCTCTTTCTCGTTCCCGCTCGGGAGCCAAAACGAACACGCCTGCTACCTACTGTACTGGACCTTCGACCAGGCATTCTACCTTTGTCGAATCGGAAGCAATACCACTGCATTGCGCTCGAACAGTTGAGCGGCCGCCGGCCCTTCCGTGCACAGATATAGATTCATTCTTCGTACCTGGTCCAGCCTCACAACTCTTCGCGGGTTGGTAAGAAGTCAGTCTTGTTTGGTAAGACGGAATTTGACAAAGAAAAGAGAGTGCTCGCCCCGGCCAACAAAGACCGTAATTACATAGATAACTGCTCCTCCCCTTCTCCGTCTTTAAGGCTTTAAGGCGAACCGTATGGCGGCTGGAAATAAAGACGACCTCACCTTCTCGGTGTCAGTGAGAGCCGTTTTAGTACCCCCCCCCCCCCCCCCCCCCCCGTTGACCTTTTTTTGTAGATAGAATCTTCAATGATATGCTCTTTATGATCTCGGCTTATGATTCAATTGCCATGTATTTAGCTATTGAGCCTTAAAGTTTATGTTTTCATGTGATCGCAGCATCAAAAAGAAAGTCTGAATTTTCCACGGAAGCCGGCTCGAAATATTTGATCTTAGGTGCATTTTCCTCAGGAATCTTATTGTTTGGGTACGACCGGACAACTACCGATATCTATTAATATCTTTTCTTATAATGTTGTTGTTAAATATATATCTATCTATATCGTAAACTATCGGATCGAGTATTACTTAGATGTGAAACTTGCGGACCTCATTGGTTGTGATATTGATCTTACGGGGGAACGAAGTCAAAGAATATATAGACTGACTTGTAGAAACCCTCTATGTAGTTGTCTATCTAGGGTGATCGATCTACATCTTTCCCCATAGCCCTGGGGCTGTGTCTCGATCTCCTATGTGCGAAATCTAAGGGACTTGTTCCTATGGATATTCCCCTTGGTCTAATTCCACGCCTTATGACGAAAGGGGAGTCGGCGTGGCGTAAAGTGAAGATTGGGGGAAGTAGAGAAAAATTCCTTTCTGGGGTATTCCGAAGGTGTAACCTAGGCAACAAAAAAGGGGCCCAATACTTCAACTAGAGGAGCGACCTGTTGGTTCACCAAACCCCGACTCAGCGTCACACGTTCTCCTGGTCCGAAGGGATCCACTGCCCAACTACCGACTCCTCCTGGAATTACGTTATCGGAGCCGAGCCAGGAATGGCCGTTAGTGGACACCCACCTTCACCGGTTAGAGAGGCCCTCTTTAATACATTAAGAAAAGATGTTCACATGGGCCAGAAAGACTCGGTCATAGGAACTTAGACCACCTACGCGCTGGTGAAAACCACCTCGACCAGATCAGAGTAAACAACAATGTCGAATCAGGCCCCCCCTTGCCTTGAAAGAATTCACACGCGGCCACCAGTTTTCCCAAAATAAGGGGGGATCTGCTGCTTACTGCTCATGGAAACATCCGACCTATACTATAAGTCGTCCGCCTATTTTTCTGATCTCCTTTCCTTCTATTCATCAGATTTTTGGCTTTGACCCATTCAAGGTGAAAAATGGGGTTGATGATGTTGGCTAAAAAAAGAGGGAGAGAGGAGAGCCTTGGGATACGCTCACTTCTGCATTTTTGTTTAGGTTCTCGAGATTCTCAATCGCTTTTTTTTAGTGGGGAGCTAGATCTCCCTACGGGGCATTGCACGTTTAGCCAGACCGCTCCGCTCGTGCTTCTCCTTGCGTCTTGCACTAGAACAGGGAAATCGCTACTAAAGCACTTTCTCCCATGAATTGAAAGAGTTCTATCTCATATAGGGTCAAAAATCTACTGCTTATACTCTTGCAAGCAAGGCGAGAAGCAAAAGGAATAGAACCGGAAGCTAGCTTTGATGGTAGTAAAGTCAGTCCATCTACACAAACAGATTCTCTCTATTCTTCATATCGCCGCTTTATTTATATAAGCTCCAGTGAAGCAAAGCAATGCAAGACAGATGGATAGAGGGATACTGATACTATAAGATAACCTACTCCTTCTATTATCTTTCCCATCAAGCTATGCATGCTTACCTGAAAGTCCTTCTTTAAAGGCATAATTTCATTCCCAAGCCTCCAAATCGAAGCTTCGGTGAGCCTTCTCCCATGCGATGAGATGAATTATGTCTCTCCATCCAACACCAGACCGTGGACATCCCGTCCGAATTCCTTCAATCCTAGCAGCCATTCCTTTCGGGACCCCGGACAAGGAGGGAATAAAGGCAAGCTTTGAAGGGTGGATTTCATTAAAAACAAGGCCTTACCAGCTTGACCTAATAGGGCGGGCACCTTTCTAACCCGAAAGCTTCTTGCTGAATTTCTCTGTAACTGAATTCCAAAGTTCATCTCTTCATCTTCCCAGCATACCAAAATGAACCGAAATGGAATTGGCTATTGAACAGCCAAACATATTCCACAGGCTCCTTGTCCGGCTGGGAAGGATCTATACACCAATATCTCGACAGGAAGTACTGCACTGCCTGGACAGCTAAAGGATGAACTCTAAAGTTTCCCATTGGATAAGATAGAGCTAATTCTGTATTACCCTCAAATAAAGGGGATTTTTCTGGACACCCACCTTCACCGGTTAGAGAGGCCCTCTTTAATACATTAAGAAAAGATGTTCACAGGGGCCAGAAAGACTCGGTCATTTGGCAGGCCATGGTGCGGGTAAAAGCTTGTGGATTTTCTCCTGCTTATTCATTAGGGCGAGTGGATGTCAAGGGAGGGGATCATAGTCTTTCAACTCATCTGGAATATCACAGAGCAGCTTCGTGTCCCTGTTCCGGTCCCCGATGCAGCCCCGTCATCAGTAGCTAAAACCAAGGCCCCCATAAGGCCCCGGAAGTTGTATTACACTCCTTTCTCCTATTTATATTGTTAGAAAGTGAGAGCTTTTACCTTCAAGGAAAATTCCGGTCCCTTTCGATACGACTTTACCTGGGATAGAGATGGAATTGACCTGCCCTCATAGATCGGCCTAAAGCAGGATGAACAGGCTTGAGTGTCGATAGGTGACTTTAAGGTAGGCGCCTATCTCTTATTAAGATTCACATTTATTACAATCCAAGCTACAGGTCGTTACCCGGCCTTAGCTTGTGGGGAAACAATTCAATTTCAGTAGTCATATTTCATTTCAGTTGGAAAATGCAGTCAGATGTTTGGGGCAGTATAAGCGATCAAGGAGTAGTAACTCATATCACGGGAGGAAACTTTACGCAGAGTTCTATTACTATTAATGGGTGGCTCCGCGACTTCTTATGGGCAAAGGCATCCCAGGTAATTCAGTCTTATGGTTGGTCATCAAGGACAGGAAAAGTCTTAAGGTTTTAACCCCCAAGCCAATGGGATCGCCATGACCTGCCTTAACGGAGCTCCAATCAGTCGCTACTCGCGAGGGGTAGTACCGTCGATTGGTCTACTCACTACCTACCCAATAATCGCACCTCGGACGGAGCCATACCTGTGTTACCAAAACTTGCTAGCCGACAAAGGTCGAACTTTCTTACTTCTTTATTGAAAGCAAAAGAGAAAACTAACTTACTGAACTTTTTTATTGAAAGGGTATAACTAACTGGCTGGCACCTTAGGAAGTAGTATACTTCTTTTTTTAGTAGTAGGAGGCTTCACATACTCTTACTACTCGAGAGATAGGGTAGCACCCCCCCCCCATCCCGAAGTGACGAAGATGAAAAGTGCTTTTGATAACTCTTTCTCGTCTTCAAAAAAGTATCAAAATGCAGTTATATAAGCTATCACTTTTGCAATGAAAGATCAGCTCATCGAGGGGAAAAGTGAGAGTATCAAAATGCAGTTATATGAGCATCAACTTGAGAATTTGCCTAGTGAGAAAGCCAGGAAAAGACCCAACAGGCATACAAACTCACTCTCCCGGGGCAGCAGAGGAAGGCAAGATTGATCATGTAAACCCAGCCGGGTGGAAAAGAACCACAGTGTCAAGCAGCCACTTCCAAATTTTCTATCTCGTTTTCACTATATTAAGCTTTACATTGTCATGAATAATGGAATTGCGGTCTTTCCAAACTTCCCATAGGATAAATAAAGCAACAGAATTGCGTAAAAAAGAATACTGGGAGCAAAGAGTCTCAGTCCACCAAGACTCAAGACGCTGCTCGAGAGACTGAGCTTGGATATTGAGATGTTAAGATGAGACGCGAAGAAGGACCAAAGGGATGCAACCAGCTACCTTGACCATCTTCCGAAGTTCTAAACAATCTACTGATCAAAGGCTGTAAGGGCGGGCTGCTCTACATTCAGCCACATCACAGTGACCCCCGAAGCGATCTTATTCTAGTTGCGGGACGAAATCCGACAGCCAATTGCTGGCTCTGAATAACCAGCCCAGCAAGAAGCTCAATTATTCTATAACATAACGGGGTGGGGTTGCGCGCGAGCCGAGTGACGTAGGTGCACAAGAGTACATCTCTGTGGGAGGCTGCTACCCATAAGGCCATACCCGGCATGGGAAAGAAAAGCGGCGGACAACCGACTGAACTGGGGAGCCTAAACGACATTGAGGATGAGTCCACCGGTCGGCAAACGGCTTCTATCTACAGGTGCTTTCATTATGGATCGGTCGACTTGTCACGATTGATTACTCACACACAATTAGGTTAGGCAGGCTTGGGGAGGTGATTTGAATCGCTATCGATACGATGCGGGGCTTATTTGCTGACCGTAACGAACCCCCTAAAAAGAGCGGGGAGACCTTTGACCTGGGCTGGGCAGGGCGCTTTGCTTTAGAACTTTAGTTCGTAACAAGGCTCGAAGACCTCCGGCTGGATTTGAAATGGATCAGGTAGGGCATCGCGTGGGTGGGATTAGCAGTTTGATCTATTTCCTTCAATGGTAGGAAATCCGCATCCGCGGGGGTATACGGGGGGAAGCCAGTCTGCAGTAACTCTACTTGCTCCTTTGGATCACTAAGGAAAATCTTTACTCACACATACCGCAGTGTATTCTTGTCAACTCACATAGTCGCACCTACCAGCACAACAAGACGACTACCCCCTGCACGCCACTAAACGGTGCTATTTAACGCTTTGGTTCGCCCAATACAAGAACTACAGCCCAAGCTTAAGGCTAAAGCCGTGGACTACGCCCCCGTGAGAGCCCTCTATTTGACTAACGTACTCCTTTTCCCCCCATACCTTCACTGGGAATGATTGACCTTCGGATTCAAATAATAGCGCATCGCGTAATGTAAGTACTCCTTCCCATTTCTTCTTTTATGATTTTATCTACTTGAAATTCTTACAGCTAAGTGCGGAGAAGGTACCCAGGGGACCAAACGAAACGGCACTGAAGGGTCTTCAACTAAAGCTTCGCCAGTACTGAAAGACGACTAAAGATTTATAAAGCAGACTTAAGGATAATACCCCACCTTACCGGATTTGTAAAAAAAGGAAAGGCACGAAAGACCTACTTGACAAGTTTCCTTATGGGTGAGTTCGTAGGTGGTTTAAGTCGAGTGTAGCGAAGGGAATGGAATGAACTGCAGGAGGCTGAAAAGCCGTAATGCGCTAGCGCTAGCGAGTTAGCGCAACAACTTACAAGGTCTCGCGAAGCTGGTCACCGGTAGGTCTAAGAACGGATTGAAAGCTTGATAAGCTGCAAACTATAGACTAATGATAAAATAGATAGATTATACTAATGATAAAATAGATAGATTATACTAATGATAAAATCGATGAAAGTGCAAATGATACGGGTTGGATCTTCAGTGAGAATGAATTGATTTCACAGAGCTAGGGCGTTCATTCCGTTTCTCTTATTCATCGCTCTTCTGATGCTTTTCTATCTTCTATGTCTTTCGATAGGGGGAATCTCGTTTTTATTGATGTACTTTCAAAAGTAGCGGGCTTCATAGGGGTGAAGGCCCTCTCTTTGCTTTTTAGCAAGATGGGCTGCTCCTCCGCTCTGGCCTTCGTGATTGGCTGTGCTTTTCGAGCACTCGTGACTACGGAAGCAAGCCCCTCTCTGGCGCATTGGATGCTTCCCGGACCTTCTCACCAGCCTCACGTGGCAGAAGAGGATTACCTGCGGGACCATCCTGTAGTGCACCGAAGCGCCCCTCCAGTAGGTCTTGAGGTGATCAAACCGGTTATAGAAGACGGGCAGCGTTACGACGAACTTGAGGGTCGCCTCAATCGGCACCTCTTGGAGAATAGTGATCAAATCAGTACAACAGCTTATCATGATTTGGTGGACAAACAGCATATCATAGAAAAAAGCATAGAGGAAGAGCTGCTCCACGATGAGTATAGTAGAGATCACATTTACACAAATCGGTATGAGATAAGGGAATGTCTCTTTTATAAAAAGGGAGGAGTTCCACTGAAGGAAAAAACTTTGGATCTTTATTTAAAAGAGATTCAAAGGAACCCTTCTCACAGTATCCCGTATCGAAAGATACAAAAGAAAATAAAATCTTTTAAGATTGATTTTTTTTGCTAAATAGCTCATTTGGAAGAGAACTTTCCTTAGAGACAATTTCCTTAGTCCCCACTCTTCCACATAGTGCGATTAGTGTGTGAGACCACGATCCACAAACTGACGCATGGGACGTAGCCTTCCTAGCCGCGTGCAGCCTACCCTTTAGTCTTTTCAACGGTACTTGAATCTTAAGTCGCGGTCATGTCTCGCCCCCCGGTATAGTGACCGGTTCCATGTTTTCCCCGAATTTCATCAGTTCTAGGCTCAAGTGCCTGTTCATCCATCTTCATTCCAAAGGCGAGCATATCCATTAAGTGACTGTAACTGCTATCGTTCACAGTCAATAGTTCTTAACCAACCCTTTTTAGAGCTTTATAAAGCTTTAAGAGAGAATAGGGAGTAAGGGGGACCTTCGCTTCATTATAAATTGGACCCGGACCTTCTTTCTTCTCCTGCGGAGCCCTGATAAAGTAACCGGCGGCAGGTTAGTACAGTTCTCCTGCTTGCGGATTTTTCCCTGCACTAATTCAGGCGAAACTTCTGAGAAGATTGTTCAAATCAGAAATCGTATGGCGGCAGCATGTGATCGCCAGAAAAGCTACGCTGATAAGCGTAGGAAACCCTTGGAATTCGTCGTGGGCGATCATGTCTTATTAAAAGTCTCACCCTGGAAGGGTGTGGTTCCTTTTGGGAAACACGACAAGCTCAATCCGCGTTATGTTGGACCGTTCAAGATTTTGGAGAAAATCAGTAAGGTGGCTTACAGACTTACTCTGCCTGATGAACTTCGTAACGTTCACAACGTCTTCCACGTTTCTAATTTAAAGAAGTGTTTGTCTGATGAAATACTTGTGGTTCCTTTCCAAGAACTGAAGATCGATGACAAGCTGCAGTTTATCGAGAAACCCGTCGAAATCATGGGCCGAGAAGTTAAGGTCTGTAAACACAGTCGTATACCTATCGTGAGAGTTCGTTGGAACTCAAGACATGGACCAGAGTTCACGTGGGAACGCGAGGATCAGATGATGCTCAAGTATCCCCACTTAGTCAAACTGCTAAACCTAACACTAATGCGACTGGTGAGTTTCGGGATGAAATTCCCTTCCAAATTGGGGATGATGTGGTACCCGAGGAAAACTAACAGTCATCTTAACTTACCTTTTTACTTTTCTATGACTGCTTATCAAATTTCAGGACGGGATTTCCTTCAAGTTGGGGATGATGTGACAACCCGCAACTTCAGGTTACTACTTTAACCTAACCACAGTTAATTTAGACATACATTCATAGCACTTCATTTAACTAGGGTTAGTTAAATGAGTCTACTTTGGTAATTCGGGGAATTACCGGAACACACACATAATAACTCTCGAATGTCGGTGACTAACGCGAATAATAATTATAAACAAATGGTTTATACGAAACTTGTGTGTTGCATGTCAAATACGTGAACTACATGCTTTAATTGTAAATTACAGGAATTATGTGTTTTACTATAAATTGTGTGATATTATGTGCTCCTTGTACGGAAGTTTTATAGTTAGTGGGGGGTGTTTAGAGTATTTATGAAACCTTAATAAACTACTCCTAACCCTAAAACCTCTCATAATCACTGTACGACAGTTTATTCTTCTCAAATCATTCTCTAATCATTTTGGCTTTGCAACACAACTCTCCATCCTCAATCTTGATCTTTCCATCCCTCCTAGAACAAACCCTAATTCCATCTAAGGTATGTGCTTGTGTTATACTTTGTTGATAACTTGTTATGTTGATTCATGCAAACCCTAGATGATCCAAACAATTGATTGTATGTAATTAATCATGTCAGTTGAATATGTAATTACTGTAGACTGAATTAATGTGTAGTGATTGCTTGATGTTAGTAATACTATGGACATGATGGAACTGTTAAATTGATTGATTTGATTCATGACACTGCTGATTTCTGCGACTAGGGTTTTTGGTTCGTAGAAACTTTTGAGAAACGGTATTCCTAATTGTCAGACTTTGTGAAGTCACAAAGTCCAACCTTACCAAGTCAGAGTTTGTTATTTGAGAGTTCGCATTTGTTAAGTTATTTGAGAGTCCGCATTTGTTAACTTATATGAGGGTCCGTATTTGTGGGATTATGATATTGTCCGTATTTGTGGGATTATGATAAGTCCGTATATGTGGGATTATGATATTGTCCGTATATGTGGGATTATGAAGGTTCGAATTTGGATGTTGGTGTGTGATCAGATTGTCACACCCTGGATTTGCGGAAGCGTGGGTTTATTTGGTGTGACTTCTTAATACCATAGCTTAATCACAACAAAGCTATATGATAGTAAAACCATGATGATCATCCATTACTTCAAATTTTAAAATAAAAATACTACAACATTGTTTTAAAGTTGACACATGCAACGAGTTACATTCCAACAAAATAAAAACATTGTTCATAAGACACAACCACAAACATAAAATAAACACCGTTTAAGACTTGTGATCGTCCAGGTAAAAGTCACAATCCCTAAACGTGGATGACATCACTTCCCTACGCAGCATGAAGGCATAGCATACCTCGCCAGATCCCTAATTCCCTGAAATACATGTAAGTTGAAAAATCAACAAAAATGTTGAGCGAGTTCATGTAAAGTGAGTATGTAAAACCTTTGTAATACATTTGTAAGTATAAAAGTCCCTGGTATGTAGCAAATAAGGAAAAATGAGATCACCATTGGTTTGCAAGGCCAATGATATGTGTGAAGTGCAGTAGGAAGACTCAAACCTAGCAGATTTTTGCGTCGGGCTCAAAGTCACCCCGAGGTCCGTTCTGTTGGGCCTGGAGTTGGGCTCGCTACACCCAGATAGATCACCCTCAGTCCTACAATGAGGATTAATGGCCTCCAGTTTCTGCCTACCCACTCACATGATCTAAGTAGTAACCCTCCTTACACTAACCATACCATGTAAAAAGTATTCGTAATCATAGTAACATGTATTTCACCCCCGAAGTATAAAAACTAAAAACAGTTAAGAGAAAAGGGGACATGAACTCACTGAAGTGCGTCTCGAAATAGTAAATCCCAATCAACCTGTTGCTTGACGACCTACACGTACTAACTTCTATTAGACGGACGGTCATGCCTTGGCTTAAGGTTTAACGTCTTTGGGAAATAGTTAGGCAACTATTTCGTATGTACACTCCTTAATTATTTACAAGTATATTCCTTCCCAAGGATGGGGGTACTAATACATGTGCGTTTTTATAATTTCCAAAAATATATTATTAAGTCTCACTTAATAAAATATATTTTAATTCATCTGTCTAAAATATTCTATCTCCAAATTATATATATTTTTCCCAAAAATATTATATTTTACTTCATATAATTTCCAAAATAATACTTTATCAAAATACACATTTAAGGGTATTTTCCGAAAATACATAAGTTACATTTTAAAGTTCGTGTGGTAATAATAATACCGGTGTAACTTAAATATTTATTTGTGAAGGCGTTGGTATTATTTTGGATGTCGTAATTTCATGATATTTTTCAAGTTATATTATTTTTATTCTAAAAATAATATATAGTTCACAAAATAATCATAAAATCACACAAGCGTTTTACTATGAAATATATATTCTAAATATATATTTAATAAGTTTTATTTACGAAAATCCACCTCCGACACTTGGTTATTTTATAGTAAAAATCATGGCGAATTTTGTTTGGAAAAACAAGTTAAAAATATATTCATAACACTTGTCACAAAAATATTTCCAAGTGTCATATCTCTCTGGAAAAATTTCGCCAGAGTTTCCTCTGTAACTGGAGGTGGCCACGCTTACTAGCGTATCATTTTCTTTTAAAAATTCAATCAAAAAATTTTACAACCATCAATATTCAATATTCAAACATCAAAATAGTCAAAAATAAGTATAAATCGCAAACTCATGAACTTGTAAGTTGTGTAAAAATACGTAGTAACTTCCTAATATATTTAGTAGATCTTTCCATCTTTAAAAATAAAATTAGTTTCTTGAAAACTTTATTTTTAAAGAATATGTAATCTCACAACTTCTAGTCAATATTTACGAAAATATTTCTTTGTTAAATCTTTTGTCACACAAGTGTTCACACACTTGTTTGTTCATAAAAATGCTTTTAGTTTATGAAAAGTCAGGGTTTTAAAACAAGACTTGTATATTTCACTTGGTTTTTCCGAAAAACCACTTGTAGATCTTTAGATCTACTAGTTTAGAACTCTATTTTACAAGAAAAATCACTTTTACACAAGTTCATGTTTATGTGTGGAAAGGTTCATCATCTTGCATCTTTTACACTTAACATATCACTAGTTCATGTTCCATGAACATGATCTAGCATAGTTAGATGACGATCTGTTCCACTACTAGCAACAAATAACATAAAATAATCACAACTAGTCAAAATTTACAAGATTTACACCACTAGTTACTCTTTATCCATCAAGTTCTTCATTCTTTCAAGACTTTTAGTTTTGATCTTGTATGTTCTTGAGTTTTAACCGTTAAATCTCTTATTAACCACTTTAAACATGATCAAGAGGATGTCTAGAAGCACTTACTACTAGCTCGTGGCTAGGGAAGAATCAAAGCGTAAACAAGGTGGATAAAAGCAATGTAGAGAGGTTCTTGAGATTTCGAAAGCATCGAGCCTCCTTGTGTGATCTCTTGCACCTTGGTACGTATGTGGATTGAGTGAACAATGGTGGATGATGGTGGTAGTGTGGCAAGGGGGTGGCGGCCGTGAGCTTCAAAGAGGGAGAGAGAGCAAATTTTTGGTGTGATGTTTTGTGAATGAAAGTGTGATCTTATGGTTATATTTATAAACCATATTAGAGCTTTATCCCACATATAATGTGCCATGAAGATATTAGACAACACCAATTAAAATAATCAAAATTGTGGAGTGTGTCCCCACATGGGGAACCGATCGGTTGAGGGGGGGGGTTATAGTTGGATTTCAATTGGATGGTTAAGGATTAGTTAGTTTAGTTAGGGATTTAAATTGGTTATTAGTGTGTTATGTAATATAACGGGTGTTAGGGTATTCGGGGACCCTAACTAGCCCAGAAAAGTGTAAACAATGTCATTGACAATATTTTTATGTTCCTGGTAAAGTCCGGTTGTTCGGTTGGATGTTGATCCGTTAAAGTGTTAAGTAAGCATTTAAAGTGCCTTTTATAGTGTTTTTAGTGACACAAATAATCCCTGACACTTTGGAAAGTGTCTAGTATTATTTTCCCATGTTTTTGCACTTTACTAGTTAAGTTAAATGCTGAATTTTGTAATAAAGTGCAGAATTTTGTAGTTAAAGAATGTTTAAGGCACATCCGGTCACTATAATTATCACCTAGTGACGCAGTTTAACAATCCTCACCTCCCTACACTCCCTACTAGTGTAGTAATCTATTCCCGGCTCATACTGGCCTCAGAGACAGTGTCTGTCTAGTGCTGGCTATGTCAGCATGTTTACTGGGTTATCCGTTCATTGTGCTAATTGTGCTTTTGTGCATCAAGTTTGTCACAACGGTTTTGTGTGTAATAAATGGAGTGACAGTAATAAAGTATGATGCATGAATATGTATGTATCAGAAGTCAAGTAGCAGTTTAAACACAGTTGTTAGCAAGCACAGTAATTAAGCATCAATTAAATATTAATTAATTTGTACGGATACCTGTTTTGGTGAGGGTTGTCACATTCTCCCCCCGTTAAGAAAATTTCGTCCCGAAATTTTAGGTTCTGCTTCTAGTCGTAGGGGTCTTTGGAAATAAGTGGGGACACTTTTCTTTCATTCGATCCTCATGTTCCCAGGTGTATTCTGGACCATGTCTTGCATTCCAACGAACTTTGACGAGTTTAACACCGCTCCTGCGGGTTTTGTTTATTTTCCAATCTGTAACCTCAACCAGTTCTTTGACAAAATGGAGCGTGTCGTCAATATGAATCTCGTCTGTGGGAATGACAACAGTTTCTTGCGTTGGACTCTTTTTCAGATTTGATACATGAAATGTATCGTGAACACCATTCAGTTCGGCAGGTAAGTCCAACTTGTATGCTACTAAACCAATTCTCTCCAGAATCTTGAATGGACCAATATATCACGGATTCAACTTTCCACGCTTCCCGAAGCGTGCCACACCCTTCCAGGGTGATACTTTCAACAATACCATGTCACCTACCTCAAACTCTAGAGGTTTCCTTCTTCGGTCCGCATAGCATTTTTGTCGATCGCGAGCCGCCTTGATGCGATCTCGGACCTGTGCAATCTTATCTGTGGTTTCCTGGACCACATCAGGACCAACTAATTGTCTATCACCTGCATCAGACCAACAAAGCGGTGATCTGCACTTGCGTCCATATAGAGCTTCAAATGGCGCGGCTCCAATACTGGTGTGGTAGCTGTTGTTGTACGAAAACTCGACCAATGGTATATGTTTATCCCAGCTACCACCCAAATCCATAACACATGCTCTCAGCATATCTTCCAATGTCTGAATAGTTCTCTCGCTCTGGACATCAGTTTGCGGGTGAAAAGCGGTACTCAGATTCAACTGAGATCCAAAAGCTTCTTGGAAGGACTGCCAAATCCTTGACACAAACCTTCCGTCTCTATCAGAGATAATCAAGAGAGGCACTCCATGACGTGCAACGATCTCTCTCATGTAAATCTCAGCCAACTTGCTCGTGTTATCTTTCTCTCTGATGGGTAAGAAGTGCGCAGATTTCGTTAACATGTCCACTATTACCCAAATAGTGTCATGACCTCTTGGCGTTCTTGACAACTTTGTTATAAAATCCATTGAAATTTGTTCCCATTTCCACTTGGGAATCTCAAGTTGTTGCAGAAGTCCTGAAGGCTTCTGGTATTCAGCTTTTACCTTGGCGCACATTAAACACTTGCTAACATAAACAACAACATCGCCTTTCATTCTAGGCCACCAATAATAATCCTTAAGGTCCTGGTACATCTTATCCGCTCCTGGGTGGATAGAGTAACGTGATTTGTGAGCTTCATCAAAAATAACCTTTCTCAAACCACCAAACAGAGGAACCCAAATCCTTTTCATGAAGCATAACGTTCCTTCCTCGTTTGGCACTAACTGCTTCTACATTCCACGGAGATATTCCTCCTCAATGTTCCTTTCATTAAGCGCCTCTTTCTGCGCGGCACGAATGCGCAGGGAAAGATCCGTCTGGATAATCATCTCTAAAGCCCTAACCCTTATGGGCTTGATCCTTTCCTATCGCCTTCCCTGGATGATACTTGATCTCGCAGTCGTAATCGTTCAATAATTCGACCCAGCGTCTTTATCTCATATTTAGTTCCTTCTGGTCGAATATGTGTTGTAGGCTCTTATGATCTGTGAAGATCGTACACTTTGTACCATACAGATAATGTCTTCAAATCTTCAACGCAAATACCACTGCGCCTAGCTCCAAATCGTGCGTGGTATAGTTCTTTTCATGAACCTTCAACTGGCGTGATGCGTAGGCTATAACTTTCTGGCGTTGCATCAACACGCAACCCAAACCTTGACGCGAAGCGTCACAATATACCACAAAATCATCAGTTCCCTCTAGTAGCGATAAGATTGGCGCATTGCAAAGCTTGTCTTTCAATAACTGGAATGCTTCTTCCTGTTTGATTCCCCAATCAAACTTCTTATCCTTCTGCGTGAGGAATGTCAATGGTTGAGCGATTTTTGAGAAATCCTCAATAAATCTCCGATAATAACCAGCCAAACCTAAGAATTGACGAATCTCAGTTGGCGTCTTTGGAGTCTCCCAATTCTTTATCGCTTCGATCTTTGTGGGGTCCACACGAATCCCATCTCCATTTACCACATGTCTGAGAAATTGGACTTCGCGTAACCAAAATTCGCACTTCGAGAATTTAGCATACAACTTTTTCCTTTTTCAGCAACTCCAGAATAGCTCTCAAATGCTGTTCGTGTTCATTCTTTGTCTTTGAATAGATCCAGATATCGTCTATGAACACAATCACAAACTTATCTAAGTATGGTTTGCAGACTCGGTTCATTAGGTCCATGAAAACTGCAGGTGCGTTCGTCAACCCAAACGGCATGACCAAGAACTCGTAGTATCCATAGCGAGTTCTAAAAGCGGTTTTGGGAATACTTTCCTCTTGTATTCTCAGCTGATGGTAACCTGATCAAAGATTGATCTTTGAATAAAAGCTTGAACCTTGCAGCTGGTCAAATAGATCATCAATCCTTGGCAGAGGATACCTATTCTTGATAGTCAACTTGTTCAACTCCCGGTAGTCAATAAACATACGAAAGCTACCATCTTTCTTCTTGACAAACAGAACTGGAGCTCCCCAAGGTGAGAAGCTTGGTCTGATGAATCCTTTGTCTAGCAACTCTTGAAGTTGCGTCGACAATTCCTCCATCTCTGAAGGTGCAAGTCGATAGGGTGCCTTGGCTACAGGCGTGGCGCCTGGAACTAAGTCAATATGGAACTCTACTTGCCTTTGGGGTGGCAATCCTGGCAAGTCCTCTGGAAAGACTTCAGGATATTCCTTCACGACAGGGATGTCCTCGATTTTCGGCTCAGCAGCTTTCTTATCCATGATGTATGCCAAGAAGGCAGCACATCCCTTTTGTAGACACTTGCGAGCTTTCAGGCAGCTGATGAGTCTTAGAGGTGTATCGCGCTTTTCTCCGTGAACTACGATCGTTTCTCCATCTTCTGTTGGGATGCGAATGATCTTTTCATGGCAGACAATCTCAGCCTTGTTGCTTGATAACCAATCCATCCCTACTACCACGTCGAAGCTTCCCAACTTGACTGGTAGTAGATCCAAAGTGAACTCACTCTCTCCCAGCTCAATCACACAACCTCTGACAACTTCATTTGCTTCAACTAGCTTCCCATTAGCCAGTTCAATCGAGTATGGAGTATCTAATTTACTAGCGGCTAACCCAAGCATATTCTTAAATTCTAACGACACGAAGCTATAATCGGCACGAGTATCAAACAAAACGGATGCAAAGCGTTGATTTATAGGGAACGTACCAGTAACAACATTGGGATCCTGGTGCGCTTCCCTCGCCTCGATGTTAAAGACTCTTCCCCGAGCTTGGTTCAATCCTGGGCATTCCTTCTTAAAATGCCCAATGTCACCATAGTTAAAACAGCCCAGTCTTTGCCCATTACCACCGCCGTTCCCAGCTTGAGTGTTGTTTTGATTTCGGTTCACATTACCAGCTTGATTTGCGTTGTTCCCTCGGTTTCCATTGCCTCCATTATTCCCTTGCGAACGATTTCCATTACCACCACGGTTATTGTTCCTATTACCAAAACCTCCTTGGCCTCCCCGGCCAGCACTAGCCCAGCAATTATCCTTCAAGTGGCCAACTTTCCCACAAGCTTCACATATTTTTGGCCCACACCGGCCAGAATGATGATGCTGGCAGGTGTTACACTTGGGCTGTGTACCCATATAACCTTTCCCTTTCTTCTCAACACCGGTTGCAGCCTTTGCCGGTGTGCTTGATTCTCCTTTCTTGCCAACACTGCTTGCACCCTGCTTGAAGTTCGAGAACTTCCTTTTGTTCTCGCCAGACGACTCTACGTGTGTCTCCTTCTTCTTCTGCTCAACGTTCGAAAACTTGTTTAAGCGGATGGCTTCTTCAGTAAGAGCCACGCTCAGATCGATGGCCTCTGTGATTGTCGCAGGCTTGGAAGTATTGACCATGCTCATGATCTGAGGTGCTAAACCCCAAATAAAGCGCTCGATTCGCTTGAATTCCGGTGTAACCATATAAGGTACCACATGAGACAAATCGTGGAATCTCTGAACATACTCCGCAATTTTGGGACCTTCCATCTTCAAGTGCCAGAATTCCGTTTCCAACTTCTGAATCTCCGCACGTGAGCAGTACTTTCTTCGCATGAGCTCCTTCAGCTCATTCCATGTCATCGCATAAGCGGCAGCTTCACCAAGAGTTTGCACTTGTAAGTTCCACCAGGATAGGGCTCCGTCCAAAAATAGCCCAAAAATGTAGGTCACTTGTTGTTCTGGAGCGTACTTGCTCATTCGAAGAACAGACTCAGTCTTTTCATCCCATCTTACAAAAGCAACAGCACCTCCGGTGCCGTCGAAGTTCACGGGCTTGCAGTCAAGGAACTGCTTGTAAGTGCACCCTGCACATACGTTAGAATATACAAATGGTATTAGCGAACGTGCTATAAATATCCAAATGTATCGTAGTATGTCTCAATGACTTAACATTACCATGAGGTGGATTGTTATTGCTGTTGTTGTTCGAATTGCTTCCACTAGTTCCTCCTTGTGAGGCTGCATACTGTGCAATGGCGGCAGCAATGACTTGTTGGAGTTCTGCCTCGTTGGTAGGCATGCATGGACCACATCTCGGCGGCATCTTCTAAAAGATGTGTTCACGTAGGTCAGGCCATAATAAGTAAAGGCATACGTATGTAACAACAATATCAACACATAACATCTCATGTTATAAATAAATCAACCACATAACATCTCATGTAATAAAATATAAACAATCAATCCAACATCGCATATAATGAGAATACTGCGATTGCGCTGTCATAAATCAAGACCACAATGTAAGGTTTACAAGTTCATAACTGTATCGTACATCATCAATGACTAAGGGCCACATCGCCCTAGTCCAAACTATCAAATCAGTGACAATAACAACAATTATACAAATCATCAAAAATCATAATCATCCAAAATGCGGTCTCCAAAAAGGCTGTATAGTCTGCACAATCGCGGTCCTCTCATCAAAAGTCTACCTGCGTCGTACAAAAAGGCCTAAGCTGATGGCGGTGGAGGAGGGGGAAAACGAGAAAAGAGTAAACGTCGCATATGAAGCCAGTCCTCCTTCATAGCGCGATGAGAGCGCATCAAGTACGCTATCTGCTGCTTAGGAGTCCAAAAACGAGCGACAGAATCGGGTGAAAGTGGACGCGGAGGGTGGGATACTGCAGGTGGAGTCTGGCACTGGCACGGGAGTCGCTGAGCTCTCTCCAGCTCCTGTACGCGACGGGTCAGGGCCTCCTGCTGTATCATGAAAGATCTGAGAATATCCTCCGTAGAATACCCCACGTGATATGGGTGATACGGATCAGATGGTGGCATAATGGGGGGCGTAGTCCAGAGGAACGGCTCACTAGAGAGAGCGAAGGATGGTACAGTAAATGGTGCAATAGTGGGAACAACAGTATGATGAGAAATCTGAGGTACAGACTGATCTCCTCCTAACATGAAAGGTGTATGACCAAAAGGCTGTCGTGATGAACCCTCTCCAAGACGTGGTGGAGGTATGTCCTGAAGAAACGTGATAGGTAAGTCTGTGCGGCGAGCATCTGGGGTGTGTGTGGGAAGTAAAGGAACATCAATGGGAGCCGAAACAGGGGCTGAATCGGGGGCTACAGGTGGTGTAACTGGTATCACGAAAGGCGGGTAATCATCGTCGTCGTCTATCCACCCATTGTGGGTGTGAGCATATCGTGGATCAATATGGGTCGCAAAAGGTGTGCGGTCGAACATCACCGGTACTGGATCATGAAGAGGTGCAACAACAGGATCCCCTAACAAAAGTGGAGCATCAACATGAGCATCAACAGCATGATCATCTACCAATGGTGGAGCAACAACAGGATGATCGTCAAGAGGTATATCATCAACAAAAGGAGCAACAGCAGGTGCATCGGCATGAACAGGGTCATGCTCTAATGCGGGGTCAGGAGCAACAACTGGCTCAGGGGTCACAGCAGGCTCCGGATTAACAAACTCCATCTCAAAATCAGCTGGATCAGCAAACAAGGGATCGACAGGGGCTACAGGATCCTCCAAGGGCTGGTATAAGTGTACAAACTCAATCTCCTGGTCAGGATCAAAACCAGGTGGAAAAACAGGATCTAAATCATCATCAACATCATGATCAAACTCAAAGCTATGGGCGGGAACCAGTGCAGCTGATGACGCCATGTCCGGGTCAGTGTCGTGTGAGTGGTGCTGCACTCCCTGTGTATGCAAAGATGCGGATGCCACAGACTCAAATGAGTCTGGAACAGGTGAATGAACGGGAGCCTCCTCGGCAGGAGCATCAGCAAGAAGTAAGATATCACCAGCAGCAATAGGGATCTCACCCTTAAGGTCATCCTCAAGTGGGTCCTCCTCAAACAAATCGACGTCATCGTCGGAAACAATATCGATGGGCATATCAACAATCGGATACGCAGCAAGGGGCACAGGAGTAGGGATCACCGCGAGTGGTAAATCCCCAGCGAGATGGCCATCAGCAGGCTCGGCTGCGAAATCAGGCAGTGCAAAGGGCTGGAAGTCGTCATCGTCTGTGCTGGTAGTATCGGAAGTGTAAACCTCGTGCTCCGATGAAACTATGTCGTCTGATACTATAGCCACGGGATTTGTAGTGTCTGACTCTCCAGTACCTGATGAAGGCATGATGTCTGTAACACAAACACACATATGCACAAACAATCAATCATATAATCAAAAAAACATGTTAGTCACCAATAAGCAATCAAATAGTCCTCCTAGTCCCACTAGACTAACCTCCCAGCCTCTCAGACTGAACCTCCTAGTCTCTCAGACTACCCTCCCAGCCTATCAGACTGAACCTCCTAGTCTCTTAGACTAATTCCCTGGTCTCCCCGACCAAACCACCCCAATCTTAAATATTGGCCCCCCAGTCTCCCTGACTGAATCCCTGGTCTCCCCGACCAACCTCCCAGCCTTTAGGGCTGACACCCTCAGTCTCCCCGACTGAACCTCCCAGCCTTTAGGGCTGAACTCCCTCAGTCTCCACGACTGAACCATAAATTTTAAGAAAAAAAAAGTGCTCAAACTTTTGTTTGTAAAAGGTTTTGTATCCGGGATCTGGACGTAATGTATGCAGTGTAAAAATGTTTTCGTGAGAGCCCTAGTGATCATAGTCTAGACTCGAGAAGGAATCCTAGTTCGCTATGATCAAAGCTCTGATACCAAGCTGTCACACCCTGGCTTTGCGGAAGCGTGGGTTTATTTGATGTGACTTCTTAATACCATAGCTTAATCACAACAAAACTATATGATAGTAAAACCATGATGATCATCCATTACTTCAAGTTTTAAAATAAAAATACTACAACATTGTTTTAAAGTTGACACATGCAACGAGTTACAATCCAACAAAATAAAAACATTATTCATAAGACACAACCACAAACATAAAATAAACACCGTTTAAGAATTGTGACTCGTCCAGGTAAAAGTCACAATCCCTAAACGTGGATGACATCACTACCCTACGCAGCATAAAGGCATAGCATACCTCGCCAGATCCCTAATTCCCTGAAATACATGTAAGTTGAAAAATCAACAAAATTGTTGAGCGAGTTCATGTAAAGTGAGTATGTAAAACCTTTGTAATACATTTGTAAGTATAAAAGTCCCTGGTATGTAGCAAATAAGGAAAAATGAGATCACCATTGGTTTGCAAGGCCAATGATATGTGTGAAGTGCAGTAGGAAGACTCAAACCTAGCAGATTTTTGCGTCGGGCTCAAAGTCACCCCGAGGTCCGTTCTGTTGGGCCTGGAGTTGGGCTCGCTACACCCAGATAGATCTACCGCTAATGACCCTCGGTCCTACAACGAGGATTAATGGCCTCCAGTTTCCGCCTACCCACTCACATGATCTAAGTAGTAACCCTCCTTACGCTAACCATACCATGTAAAAAGTATTTGTAATCATAGTAACATGTATTTCACCCCTGAAGTATAAAAACTGAAAACAGTTAAGAGAAAAGGGGGACATGATCTCACTGAAGTGCGTCTCGAAATAGTAAATCCTAATCAACCTGCTGCGTGACGACCTACACGTGCTAACTTCTATTAGACGGACGGTCGTGCCTTGGCTTAAGGTTTAACGTCTTTGGGAAATAGTTAGGCAACTATTTCGTATTTACACTCTTTAATTATTTACAAGTATATTCCTTCCCAAGGATGGGGGTATTAATACATGTGCGTTTTTATAATTTCCAAAAATATATTATTAAATCTCACTTAATAAAATATATTTTAATTCATCTGTCTAAAATATTCTATCTCCAAATTATACATATTTTTCCCAAAAATATTATATTTTACTTCATATAATTTCCAAAATAATACTTTATCAAAATACACATTTAAGGGTATTTTCCGAAAATACATAAGTTACATTTTAAAGTTCGTGTTGTAGGATCGTGTTTCGACCCGAATGAGTCGTTCAGAGGAGTTTTGATCAGATACAGGTGCGGAAAACAAGTATCTGACTTAGAAACAGCTAGCAAATCACTTTTAACACCTTTCTGTATTGATATCTGACAGATTACATCTAAATCTCACACCGGCAGCACTTCGGTATGAGTTACAAGGCAATGTTACATGGTTTCGCTCATAAGCACCTATATATAGCGCTTGAGGTTTCGCTCCAATGTACAGGACATATGAGCGAAACCCTAATGACCACATAAGCGAACCTATCAATAGCCATATGAGCGAAACCCCTATGTCTCTATAAGCGAAACCCTCACCTAAGATACATACAATCTTCTGTTTTCTCGTATAATGTGCCCTGATCTAACAATCTAAGACTAAGACTCGATACAAGACGAAGTCGACAGATGTAGTGCACCAACAAACTCCCCCTTAGATGTTGACGAGTCGTTCATCGAGTCTTTGACAATGTCGTGTCTTCGCACCTTCAGTCTTGATCAGTCTCTAGGCTTCTTTCTCTATATCTTCATCTCTTTCTCTTTTATCATCAACAAACTTCTTCTCTTGGATGTTGACATCTTCTAAATCCATCATCATCAACATGCACTCCCCCTCAAATGTTAACTCTTCCTGCATAAAACTCTACCACAAACATAAGTTTTATGATAAACATTTAAGTATATAGACACCACTTGAAACTATCAAAAACAAGTATATCAATTTGCTTCTGATGAATCACTTACAACTATATTGCTTTTCTTATCAAAACAACACATTCTCCCAAACCATCTGTTCATCATGTTTAGCACTTGGAATTTTGAAAATCAGCTTTTCAATATCAGTCGTCGAAAATCTTTTTGAATTTTTCAAAATTTATGCTAAAACACACTGAAAATCTTTTTGGTTTTTGTGGAAGAAATTAATTGACACCACTTGTAAAGACAAAGACTAACACTAAGTGTAGAAACAACAAGATGCAGAAATGAAAATATTTACAAACAATATTTTTGTGAGTTTGTGCAAGAGGATCATATCAGTTAATGAGACTTGTCATCAACACCGTTAAGCTGCATTTCATTTTAAGTTCTAAACAATTCACTTAGATTGTCAGTATACTGATCCTACTTAAATTTTCACACAAAGTTCAATTGATCCGAGATACGATATTAATGTTTTAGAACTTAAACTTATCCGTGTGTCCCACTACTTGAATATACTCCTGTATCCAGATCCCAATATTCAGTCTTACAGGTGAGTATACCACAGATGCTATCTGTTCAGGGGTTATGTGCGAGGGCCGTGAGAGCTCAGGTCGATACTTCTGTATACGCAGAGAGATGACGGCTTCGACTTTTGGTGTGTCCCCTTTAGAGGATCTTTTGACTACAACAGCAGCGACTATCAATTTTATTGTTTCATCAGCTTGCTGAGGGCGATGCTATGTTTCAAACATTTGCGGAAAGTATTATCCGTGGACTAGGTCAGTATTTCCATACAGCAGAAGTCCCGGGATAATACCCCAGATATCACTGAGCATAAAGACCTAGTATCTCAGAATAAGGGACCTTTCAAACAAGATTTCAGGGGTTACCTATATATCCAAGCAGTTTTGTTAATCCACAGAATAAACAAGTTTGATTTTTAGGTTTATATCTCGTCACAATTTACTGAATGTGTAAAAACCTACTGGCACATCCACAGTAAGATTGTTTATCACATTTTATCTTTACATTTCTTTAGCATGTCGAGACAGTCCACTGATGTACTATCATTTCCTTTTTTCACAACAAAACTCATTTTTTATTTTATCATGTTTTTTACTTTTTCAAATTTTCTAATGTTTTTGGATTTTCTGAAATTTTCTACTCCCCCTAAAATGCAAACACATTAAAGAAAAATTTGAAAACAACTAACACTCTAGACCCACTTAAAACATAAGACTAAACAAACTGTACAAACCTTGAGAACTGACATCGAATTGCATCAATTCGCCATTCACTCTGCATAAACAATCAGAACTCCCCCTATCACAAACCATTTTCTCATTGATCTCAAAACACTTAAGTTTGTTTTAATCAAAATGATTTTTCCAGAAAATGAGTTTGTTTTTACCACTTGGTAAATATGGGGATATGGTTCATCATCTTGTCAGTTATTATCATGTGTAGTAAATCAAGTACAAATTAATGTCCCTGATTTACTATGCAACCTTGAAGGGGTATGATCCTAGATCTCGCGCAACACCGACCGCGAGTGACCATTACCCTTATCAAAACCCCCCACCAACCAACAACCTACTTGTGCCCATGCGGGAACGCGTCGACACAAGGGTTGAATCCAATCTATCTAGTGATGAAGGAAGACTTACCTGGAACATGAGAACGGTAGAGTGATGCGACATAGCATCACATCTGGTGTATGAAAACAGAAGTATTCACAGCGATGCGGCCTCGCACCGCGTCCAGTGAACACTTCTATCAATACAAGGAAGCTGGATAACAGCAACAGTCACCACAGGCGACGATGCGGCCAGCACCGCATCTCGCGTATTTCTTGATCACAAGCAAGAGACGCGATAACATCAGATGTTACCGCAGGCAGCGATGCGGCTCGCACCGCATCCTATACGCTCAACAAGTGGGACTGACACCACAACGCAAGTGGAACCAATGGCAGTCACCTGTCAGGTCTACGTAAGCGACAGACTGACGTGGCGTCGTCTCCCCGGCCGACATGTCTGACACACCTGCAAAGGTGCAGCATGCCGTCAGTCTATCCATCCACCTCCTCCTTCACTCCTCGGCTATAAATACCAACCCCAAACTAGGTTTGAGGTATCTCTTCACAACTCTCTCACTACTACTACTATCATACTTTGCTTCCCAAGCAGATTACTGATTCTCACGCCGGAGAGTGGTAACAAGGAGCACCCCCCACCCCATCCTCCTTGTTACGAGTCACGGTTTGTTTCCTTGTGCAGGAGATCAACCCACCGGTGATCCAGCCAGCGATCCTCGAGAGGAAGGGATTAACCCTTCTTGACGAGACCAGTGAGTTAACCCTGCCCGGTTAACCATTGTTTCATCATTGGCGCCCACCGCTACTCTTAGCACTTTTTCGATCATCCTTTTTTCCTCTCTCAAAATCATGACTGATCACCAAAACAATACTACCGGGGATAATCTACTCCCCACCAACACAGGAAATGCGGGGACTGCCCCACCGGACCCAAATCCGGGCCATATCGGCACATCAACGCAAAGGGGTCCATCCCTAACGTTCGGACACGACTTATCACAATACGCATCTGTGATCCCCCCGAACACGGACCCCCACACCTGGTATGACCAGCAGGCCACCCTGCTGGCCGCAACATACAACCGCGCTTGTGCGGAAGCGCAAATACAAGCTGGGCCGACCCCAGCACCGCACACCCCTACCGATCGTATTCTACAATACGAAGGCAGGGTACATTCACGTCCAGCTTCAAGAAGCAGACGTGAAGACCGCGGATCATCTTACTGTGAGGTCCGCACAATAAACGAGGACGATTCCTCGTACGAATCCCGTACCAGAGGACCAGTGCATACCCGCCTAGGTCCTTACAACGAGGACAGGCGACGGTTCGCATCCCGACATGGCTCTGGAATTCAGAGCCGCTTGGGCCCGCAACCATATACCGAAGGGTATGATCGTACCGACATACGATCATACATATTACGCGGATTCGCACGACACTGGCAGCAGACCGGGAGGACGCAACTATATACCTCCCACTCATCCACGCAACACATACCTCAGGGCTGCAAAACGCCCTGAGAACCAGCCCTATAGGCCGAAAGCTGCGGCCGAAAACTCCAAATTCGCCCCGCGAATAGCCCACGCCCATGTCACCACAACAAAGTTCCCATTCAACGTTGGGAAATACAGTGGTTCATCCGACCCGGACGACCACATGAACATTTTCATAGGCGCAGGGTGCAATGGCCAGTGGGATGAACCCACTTGGTGCAATTTTTTCCCCCAGACCCTTACGGGTCTGGCCAGGGCTTGGTTCGATTCTTTGCCAGTGGGATCACTGGCCTCATTCGAGGACTTTCATACAAAGTTCCTCGCTCATTTCAGCCAGCAACGACGTCACGCGCGTGACTCGTTGGACGTCATGAATATCTGGCGTAGAGACAACGAATCCCTAGAAGCATTCGTTGTCCGATACAATAAAGAATGCCTAGATATAGGCGACGTGGCAGATCAAATGGCACGGAACCATTTCATCAGGGCCGTGAAGGATAAGCAGATGGATATGACCATCTCAGGCAAAGAAGGCTTGCCTAAAAAATGGGAAGATGTCATGGCCGCAGTCAAGACATATGCCCAGACACAGCGCTCCCTCGAACCGCATATGGCAAAGGCAGAGCCCCAGGCCAAAACTTCCAACCAAGGGTCCAAGCGTAACAATAAACGCAACCGGGACATAGGGAATAGCGATATTTCCAAACCATACGTCCCGTGGACCAACCCGTTTGACCCGAGGAAACGCAGTCCTCAACGGGACAACCGGGCACCAAAGAAAGATTCTCGGGACCGAAACTGGACCGAGATCACTGTGTCGCCAAGCGAAGTCCTTCTTACGGACGCACAATTCTTGCGACCGGCCCAACCCATGAAGTCCAAGAAAAACCAAGATCTCTCTCTCTATTACGAGTATCACAAGGACTCGGGCCACGTTACAAACAACTGCATCAGTCTCCGGCTGGAGATTGAGCGGGCCTTAAAAGAGGGGAAACTGCAACACCTTCTGCCAGGTGGACAAAAACCCACCAAGCGCATCACCCCTCATGGCGAAGGCACCTCCTCAGGGAAGAGGACCATGTATGTGGCCTCAACCCACATGATCAACGGAGGTAAAGGTAGGCCGCACAAAGCGGCGAGAAGGCCGGTAAATGACTGGAAAGACGAGCAAGTCGTCTTTCCAAAAGTCCGAGGCGGACCGCGCGATAGGCGCGCCGTTGTTATCACAGGCCAACTGGCACACTACTGCACCGAGCGTCTGTTCATCGACCCGGGCAGTACTTCTGACATAATCTACGAACAATGCTTCAACCAGTTTGACCAGGAGGACAAAGACCGATTACAAGCTGTAGATTACCCATTGGCCGGGTTCGCAGGGGAAACTGTCTTTCCCCTGGGCCAGATCACTTTTCCTGTGCGTCTTACCAGCGGAAGACACACAAGAATAGAAGAGGTAAACTTCATGGTTTTACCTCACACCTCCAGATATGACGTACTCCTTGGGAGAGAATCCCAAGGAGATTTCAATATGATTACATCCGTCCCCCACTCTGCTGTCGGTTTCCCGACCGAATCGGGGGTCGCGATAATCTACGCTTGAAGGGACGTCATGATGTCGGACGAAGCGCGTCCGACCAAAGTCGCAAGGCCCACCCCCAACAACCAACCAGAAAAATGGGTTCTCAACGCGAGATACCCAGAACAAAAGGTTACATTGGGTCACGCCTTGTCCCCGACAACCAAAGCGCACCTGAAGCAGCTTCTCTTCAGGAACTAAGACATTTTCGCGTGGACACCCGCAGACATGACAGGGGTCCCACATGATATCGCGCAACATCACTTGAATACCTTACCAGGTATCAAGCTGGTGATCCAAGGCCACCTTGGGTCCGCTAAAAATCAGGCGATGCAAGAGCAGGTCGAAGAACTGCTCTCCGCAGGCATCCTGCGGGAAGTTAAATACCAGACTTGGTTATCCAACCCAGTCATGGTAGAGAAACCATCCGGGGGCTGGTGCATGTGCGTCGACTACAAAGACCTTAACAAAGCCTGCCCCAAGGATTGTTACGCACTTCCGGAAATCGACGAAAAAGTCGATAATCTCACACCATTCAGATGGAAGTGTTTCCTCGATTGCTACAAAGGGTACCATCAGGTACAAATGGCGATCGAGGATGAAGACAAAACGGCATTCCGCACTCCCACCGGGAATTACTGTTATACAAAAATGTCGTTTGGGTTGCGCAACGCGGGCGCAACCTATCAAAAACTGATGAATGACACTTTCCGCGGGCAAATAAGCAAAAGTTTCGAAATCTACATGGACGACCTAGTCGTCATGAGCATGGAGGAGGATACCATGCTCACAGATATTGACAGAACATTCCAGACTCTGCGAAGCGTTAACATAAAGCTTAATCCAGGGAAATGCTCGTTTGGAATGGAAGAAGGCAAATTCCTTGGATTCATCGTGACTAAAGATGGATTCAAGGTAAACCGGGAGAAAGTTCAAGCGATCGAGCGCATGCCATCGCCTTCAACGATGAAAGATATGCAACGACTAGCCGGCAGGCTAGCAGCACTAAACAGATTCTTAGCCAACCACGCAGCTAAGTCTTATCCTTTCATCAAGACCCTGCGGAACTGTTTAAAGAAAGAACAATTCCAGTGGACCGTAGAAGCTGAAAACGCTTTCTGGGAAATGAAGGAGTGTTTAATACAACTCCCAACCTTAACCGCACCTCGCAAAGATGAGCCACTCATACTATACCTATCCGCCGCGGACAACGCGGTGGGTGCGGTGTTGATAGTGGAGCGGGAGGGGGTTCAAGCACCCATCTATTACATCAGCAAGATGCTCAACGACCCAGAAACAAGGTGCTCAATAATGGAAAAATTGGTACTAGCACTCGTGCACGCATCAAGACGGTTGTGACGCTACTTCGCAAATCACGTCATCACAGTGCTAACCAATTACAGGATCGGCCCGATCCTATCCAAACCTGACATCTCTGGGAGATTAGCAAAATGGGAAATAGAGCTGGGCGCACACACGCTGAACTACAAACCGCGCCCCGCAATTAAAGGCCAAATCTTAGCTGATTTCGCCGCCGAAGTACCGGTGAATCGCATCCAAGAATGCGAAGAAGCACAAAACCCTGCACCAACGCCATCTTCCTCAGAAACCTGGGCACTATTCACCGATGGTGCCTCCAACGAGGAAGGAGCGGGCGCAGGTCTGCGACTCGTCAACCCCGATGGTCAAGAGCTTACGTATGTAATCCGCCTCGATTTCAAAAGCACAAACAACGAGGCCGAATATGAAGCCCTACTGGCAGGACTACGTTTAGCAGTTAAACTCAGCGTGCAACATCTGGAAGCACACGTCGACTCTTTGTTAGTTGCAGGACAGATACGCGGCGACTATGCCGCAAAGGGAGATATCATGATCCTCTACCTCGAGCAAGCCCTGCAACTAACATCAAAGTTCACTTCGTTTAATATCCGACATATTAACAGGAGTGAAAACAAATCCGCAGACGCACTCTCCAAACTTGCATCCACCAGCTTCCAACACCTGGCAAAGGAAATACGTATCGAAATTCTACAAAATCCTTCAGTACCCCTGCGCCAGGTCAACGTCATCCAATACGGGACAACGTCATGGATGACACCAATTATTGCATATTTGCAATCAGGTGTGACTCCCGAAAGCAAATCGGAGGCACGCAAGCTACAATACAAAGCGTGCCATTATCAAATGGGAGACGGTATCTTATACCGCAAATCATACCTAGGGCCACTACTACGATGCGTCAACCCCCAGGATGCCACATACCTCATCAGAGAGATACACGAGGGTATGTGCGGCATACACGCAGGACCACGCATGGTAGTGGCCAAAATCATGAATGCTGGGTATTACTGGCCCGGCATGCACCTGGACGCCGTCAAAGAGCTGCGCAAATGTATCAACTGTCAACGACATGCTCCAAAAACTTTGCGCCCCAAAAACAACCTGGTCCCGGTAACCACCGCATGGCCCTTCCAGAAATGGGCAATCGACGTTGTGGGACCTTTCCCTGACGCACCAGGTGCAGTCAAATTTATCATAGTAGCGGTTGATTATTTCACAAAATGGGTAGAGGCAAAACCGCTCGCCTCAACCACTGCTATGATAACAAGAAAATTCATATGGGAACACATCATCTGCCGTTTCGGTCTACCAATGTGCATCGTTACCGATAACGGCACCAACTTTGCTGCTGACGAATTTCAAAAATGGCTAGAAGGACTACACGTTGAACATATATTCTCATCCGTGGCACATCCGCAAGGAAACGGCCAAGTTGAGAGTATCAACAAAAGTCTAGTCGAGGGCATCAAAGCAAGGTTGGGAACAGCCAGGCGTTGCTGGGTCGATGAACTCCCAACTATCCTATGGGCTCACCGCACAAGCCCAAAAACGAGCAATGGGGAAACACCCATCAGCCTAGTCTACGGTTCAGAAGCGGTGATCCCCGCGGAAGTAGGCATCCCTTCTCCCAGAATGCTGGCTATTGAAAAAATAGACAACAGTAGGGAACGCAGGATTGACTTAGACCTCTTGGAGGAGAGGCGCGAAAACGCTGCCATCAATGAGGCTAAGTACAAATCCAAACTGGAAAAGTACTACAACTCGCGTGTCCGCGTTTGTACTTTCAACCCGGGGGACTACGTCCTCCGTGACAATGAAGCATCTAATGCTGAACGCCCAGGAAAACTTGCCCCCAAGTGGGAAGGACCCTACCTCATCAATGAGGTCTTGGGAAAAGGCGCGTACAAATTGCAAACGTTAGAAGGCGAACCTATCGCACGTACATGGAATGCACAACAGCTTAGACGCTGTTACATGTAAGCCATGTTTTCCATTTTCATGTAACCCATCGGGCCGCAGGCCATTTGCAATTAAATAAACGAGCAATTCAATGCAATATTGTTTGTTACTACTATTACAAATGCGTGTTCCACTTTGCGGTATCCGCAAAAACAGATTGGCAAAATCTTCATTCGCGATACCCACCACAAAAATATTGTAATAGGCCAGAAAAAAGGCAAAATATTAAGTATCTATCCGGTCAGATAGACAACTTTTTACAAACCTTACACAATTCCTAAACCCTAAAAAGGTAAACAATGGAATTGACGCATACTCATACGACAAAGGTATGGAGTATACTTGACCCCATTCACAAATGGGTAGAGTTCCGGATATACAAGTTCTTACAAAGCTTACACGATTCTAAAACCCTAACAAGGTAAACAATGGAATTGACGCATACTCATACGACAAAGGTATGGAGTATACTTGACCCCATTCACAAATGGGTAGAGTTCCGGATATACAAGTTTTTACAAAGCTTACACGATTCTAAAACCCTAACGGGGTAAACAATGGAATTAACGCGTACTCATACGACAAAGGTATGGAGTATACTTGACCCCGTTCACAAATGGGTAAAGTTCCGCATATATACGTTAAAACATGCAAGAATTAAAAACAGTTGTACAAATTGAAAAATAAACTTTATATTCAAAAAATTCAAGCACCCACGCGATGCTTAATGAATTTACATAGAGTTTCCCACATTTACAAAAGGAAAGCAAAAAAGGGGGCACGCTATCCAACCTAAACCCTATTTTGTACCACTGGTACATGCGTCATCTTCGCCGCCGCCAGCGGGAGTTTCCTCTTCTGCATCGGCATACAGCATCCGCAAACGGTCAACGTAATCCGCAGCCTCCAAACAATCGTCCAACTTCTCCACACAAGAGAGGGACGTATCATAAAAGGAGGCTACAGCCGCGTTAAGGCGACCTTCGGTGTCCACATCACGAAACCCGGATCGCTCTGCGGTAAAACCGCCTTCAGACATGACGTTCATATGACTGACACAGCGGCTATAACCAGCTTTAAAACCGGCATCGCGGGCACGTTCCTTGACCAAGTCCAAACCAGTCGCGGTCTCAGGTGCATCCATGATGGCCTGAACAATCTACAACAAAAGGATAACAAGGTCATCATATGGTTAACCTTTGATACAAAGTCAGATAAGACTTACATGTGCGATGCCGTGAACCCGCATCCACTCACGGTCAACCTCAAGCTGGTTAAACGAAGAGGTCAGAGCATCTCTGGCCTCAACAGCAGCGTTAGCCCGCTCTTCCGCAACAGTTGCGCGGGCTGTAAGGTCCGTAACCGCGACCTCCCGGGCCTGAACTTCAGCCTTTCAAAGAGCAAAAAATAGTTTACTCAGTAAACATTCTCAAAAGGCAGAAAAATATACAACAGAGGTACCGACTCATACCTGAAGGCTGGCAACAACTTTATCCAAACGGGTGCGCTCAGCATTCGCCTCTTCAAGAGCCTTAGAAGAGCGGCTCTCCCTCTCTTTGGCCTCCTCAAGGGCCTTCGCAGCACGCGCCCCCGCTTCCTTGGCCTCTTCAAGCGCCTTTACGGCCCCGGCCTCCGCCTGCTGCGCTTTAACCGCAATCACCTCAGCTGCAGCTTTCTCTTTGCCCAAGGCAACGTTCGCTGCCTTGGCATTCGTCAACTCCTGACGAGCACGAACCAGATTGTCATTCTGCTTAGCCCAAGATTCATTCCACTTCTTGTGCTCATTGGAAAACTTTTCGTTCCAACTCTTACGTTCATCAGAAAGGAGTTTGGCAAGAGTACGAACCTGTTTCAGCTGAGCAGTGGCAGCCCACTCCGAGGTCTGTTTCTGCTTCTCAAAAGCAGCTCTATCCCTCTCAAGCTGCTCTGCACCCGCACGAGCAGCCTTGACCAACTCTTCCGCTTCGGCCCGCAAGCGAGCAGCTTCCTCCTCCCTGCGGCCTAGCACCTTGTAGTCTTCCAAAATGGCATTCGCCACTATGGAACTTCCTACTAGCATGGTAGAAAGTTGGTTGATGCGCAGCTCACGGGGTGCGGCACGGGCACGTTCAACTTCAAAGGGGGTGCCCAGACCACCCAAAATCTCCCTACACGCGGAAGGATCGTTCGAAATATCATCCCCCTGCATAACTGACCAGGCGGGTCGATGATAAGCTGTACTTCGATCCTGTGTATAGGTGCGGTAATAGTACTCCAATTCAGACTCTCCATGCTGAATCGGGGGTCCTTCGTAACCCGCACCACCGGAAGAAGAACCGGTAACCTTCTCACCAGCAAAAGGTTTCTGCGGCTCAGCACCATGCTGCCGCACCTCAGCATCAGACTTCTGTTTCCTAGCATCTGAAAACCTCAAGTCCAATCCATCACCCTCATTGGGAGAGATTAGATTGTCGAAGGAATCCACAGTATCAAAAATCTGGGAAGCAGTCTTCTCCACCGTCTTCTCCACCTGCACGGTGGGATCGCGAACAAAAGGTGCCGCAGGCTCCTTGGGCACCGCAGGCTCCGTCGGCACCCCCGCATCCGCAGCAGTGGTATGCACGGGAGACGAAGGAAAATCAAAAAAGGAAAAACCTGCATCTTGGGATTCTGCAATACAAAGAACAATAACTGTTAATCTAACACATTGTGCATGCAAAACAATGCAAAAAGTTATACTTACCAGCAGCAACCGCAGGTTTCTTTTGCGCCGGAGCAGCCCTTTTAGACTGCAGTTTCCGACGTTTGGGTTCACCACCACCAGCAGCCTTTTGCTCTGGTTCTCTCTTATCACCAACAATGGGGGGACCCGCAGCAGTTCCACCCGCAGCCGCACCACTACCTAGAACACCCAAACCCTCAAGGGTATCAGATACTACCACGTAATCGGTATATCTGTGATAACAGGATCGATAGGTACCTGCGGCCTGAGACACCGAAGGAGGGACAGTTGAGCCTTCAGCCCTCCCCTTACCACGACCCCACGTGGTTTTCTTCACCTGCTTCTTCTCTGCGTGCTTCTTGGGGATGCGCTTCTCAAACTTCCCCAAGTCCGCAAGAATAGCTGCATGGGAGAAATCAAGCAAACAAATTACAAGGACGAACGGGGAAAACAAGTACAACTTAGAAGATACCTTTTGCGTCTTCTGGCACGGGTGCCTGCACCACATCACGTTTGGGTACACGGAAGTTACCAACAATTTCTAAATTGAAATCTTCCCGTAACTCAACCGGAATCAGATCAACTTGGCCCTTGAAATCGGGCTCAAACATCCTCCACAAGCCAACCGCATCCACTGATACAACACATGCATGCATATTACTACAAAGATGACGAAGCAAGAAAAACAATAAAGAGCAACAGGCTTACCACCACTCTTTTCCCGCAGAACGGGTCTTGCCTTCCTGTCCGGCCTCGTAAGCATCATCCGCAACACCCACAGCTGGTTGTTGTCTAACTTTTTGAGTGCAATAGGCCGCAGCCTAGAGAACCAATCCACAGTCTTCGTGGTGGCCACAGGAATATCCTCATCGGTAACGCCAACATTGACATTCCGGAAGGACATATTGGCATAGACCGCACATGCCTTAACATAGAAGAATTTCTTCTTCCAGCCGGTCACACCCTTAGGAGGCGTCATCAACTTTAAACTCCCATGCCGTTGAGTAAAAGAGAAAAAACCAGTGTTCACCGTCAACTGGTAGAATCGCCGGAAATTTTCAACAGTAATGGGCAAGCCATGGGCACGGAAAGTATATTCACAGTTCCTGATTCGGAACATCCCAAAGGGACTAAGTTGGGAGATATGGAGATGGTAGTACTCCAACACCTCCGCAACAAACACCGTCACCGCAACCTAAGGTTGCCTTCGGTGAAAAAATCAGCCCATAAAGTAATATAACCGGCCGGAGCATCGGCACCGGTATCCCCCTCTTGTGGGTAAGTAGCATCCCACTCGTCGGCCATTTGAACGGAGGTTATCAGGTTTTTAAAACTACCCTTTGACCACTTCAACACCGGTAACCCACCACCGGGAACATCAACGTCATCATCTTCGTCTTCATCAGCCGCTACTACCGGCTGTTCAGGGTTCTCACCCTCCACATTGTGTGGATTTGATGGTTCAGCCATCAGGAATATAGAAGATGAACACTACAAACTCAAAAAACCTCACCGGAAACTTAAAACAATTGATCGGAGAAGACAAAGTAACTTCTTTTCTCTCACCGGCAAATTTTTGAAATTTCGAACAAGTGAGGGGAAACCACGAACGGTTTCCCCTTATATACCCATCGCAATTAATGCGGAGGGAGAAAACGAATCATCACGTTCAAAAAGAACGAATTACGCGACACCACGTGTCAAGCGCCGTTTCCGCTGACGGTTATCACGCGCGCATGGCCGCCCACGCGCCTGACAAGAGAGACCTTTACACTCCTTGCTACAGTGCATTTAATGCCTCGGGCAGTGCAAATGTCCTTTCATTTCAGCACATGCCAGAATGATCTCACCAACTTCCACCAACTCACACGTGAGATCAGCCACGTATGCAACAAAAAGCGACTACCTTATCCAATTACAAGCGGCATGCGGTTTCTCTGGTACCGCACCATAACCCATACCGCATGTCGTTTTTTTACATACCCCTAAAAATAGGCAAAAATATATATCTCCACACTATAAGGGGGTATAATACCTGTCCGCACTACCCACGAGCACACGTGGAATATGCGGAAATGACACACACGAGCCCGTTCAGGTGTGTCAGATACTCAGAACCAGCGTTGTTCTTTGGACTGAACCGCATCTCAGAAACAGGTAAACTGCATTGCCTTCATTCTCTTCAAGCTTCAAATCCCTCCTGTCCGGTTCACAACCACAGAGGGTGCATAAACACCTTCTTTAACAAGAAGAAGGAAGGGAATGTACGCGCGCGCACATCAGCAACCCTGACTCCTGAACCTTCAAGAGCCACATCCGAGCAACACACCCGTTTCGAGCGAATATGGGAATGCAAAACCGCAGACACTCATGAGTCACTGCGGACATAACCATAGCTTCCTCAAATGGTTGCTACGGAAGAGCCACAACTAACTCCACATCGAGGAACGAAACTACTCCAAGGAAAACTCCTCGGTATTGGAGCGTGAAGGAAGGTGCCTAAGGAAGAGATGCGGATGAGATCCCCAATGATCATACGAGCCCTTGTCGAACAACAAGCGATCGAACAAGCGGTAACAAGTCTGCTTATGACTTTGTTACCCTACTTGTAAGTTGGATAGAATAAACAATGGTAGGCATTACCATGCCTATGACCATGTTTATTTGACCATTATCCAGAATAACATTGTTCGACCAAACATGGCCAACAATGACGCAAGTACCCAACGTTGTTCCCACAACCGTGGCCAATAATGTCAAGCAACGAGGTAACCGCAAAGGACGCGCGGTTACTTGAGAGCTAATGGGAAGAACATGAACACCCCACGAAAGGAATCATCATTAGATATCCAATCATGGGAGCAGCACACTCTCTTTTTCGTTCACCACTTCAAAGGTTGGTTCGAAGTTTGTGCACACCTTCAACCACCATCTCAGAGATTGGTTCGAAGTTTGTACACTTCCTCTAACTAATTCCCACACTCGGTTCGGCACACCAACAGGTGGCAACCAGCCAAAGGCTGAGAATTTCGCATCAGACGAAACATTTTCACCGGTACGGAAGAGGCGTCAAATGACCCTTCCAGACCTCTAGCTTGATTTACAAACAGAGAAGACCGTCCACATGGTCTAGGATCTTCTCCAGACTCCAAACTACCTTCTAAACACCATAGTCCAGTACTCCTCCCACATACAACTTGCATGTGGCAGCAACACTAGACTGGGGGGGACTTGAAGGGGTATGGTCCCAGATCTCGCGTCAACACCGACCGCGAGTGACCATTACCCTTATCAAAACCCCCACCAACCAACAACCTACTTGTGCCCATGCGGGAACGCGTCGACACAAGGGTTGAATCCAATCTATCTAGTGATGAAGGAGGACTTACCTGGAACATGAGAACGGTAGAGTGATGCGACATAGCATCACATCTGGTGTATGAAAACGGAAGTATTCACAGCGATGCGGCCTCGCACCGCGTCCAGTGAACACTTCTATCAATACAAGTGTTGGTGCACTATGTCTATTGACTTCATCTTGTATAATGTAATAGGATAGGATAGGTTAGAAAAACCAGTGCACGAGGTTCCAGAAACGAGAACTGGTGAATTACCATTGTGGACCGCTTATATGGACAGTGAACATATAAGCGAACCAAGTTAACTAACCTGGACCGCTTATATGAACATTGTTCATAAAAGCGGACCACATCATCTTAGCTGGACCGCTCATAGAGCATGTCCACAAAGGCGGTTCCAATAGTCTATAAATAGGTGCATGGTTAGTTCATTTGGTAAGGGCTTGGAACTTGTAACGAAGTGCTGTTGAATTGCTTCCAGGTTGTAAACGTTGTTAGAATCAATAAAGTGAAGCGTTATATTTAGTTTGAGCATCTAATTCACTGATTCCGCCTTTGAATTGGAAAACGACTCTTCTGATCGACTCATTCAGGGTCAACGACGATCCAACAAGTGGTATCAGAGCACAGGAAGAAGAGTTTAGCTCAAATTTGATCCGTTTTCTGTCTTCTACATCTTCTTTTTCGATTTAGACAAGTTTCCACGGTTAAAATCGGACGAATCTTTCACAGAACGTGTATTATTGGACAATAACAAACCCTAGAAAGTTTTAGAGTGAAATTCGGACTAAAAATGGGTAAAACAGGCTAAAACTAATGATCGCTTTTTCGAACATCCAGGATCGCTCGAAAAGAAGTTGTTTGAACCACTCATTCGTACAGTATTGAGTCTGGACCGCTCCAAAAATTAAGTTTGGTTCGCTTATCCGAACAAATCTGGGCCGCTGTTTTGTACATTTCTGGTCTGGATCGCTCGAGTGACATATTCTGAACCGCTCATACGACATATTCTGGACCGCTCGAGTGACAATTTCTGAACCGCTCGTATGACAAGTCTTGGTCCGCTTGATTGAACTTGTTTGGACCGCTTATAGATACATTGTTCTGGTCCGCTCATTTGAACGATAACTGGATCGCTTATTTGGTCCAATCCAATTCGCTCTTTTGGTCAAAGTTGTTGGTCCGCTTATCTGTTCAATCAGTTCCGATTATTTGTTCAAATTAGTGTTCGCTCATACGATCAATTTGATTTCGTTCAAGTGTCAAGATTATTTCACGACAATCAAGTGTTAGTGTATTTCAAAATTACTTGATATTGTTTGAACTGATTAAGTTTGTTTGTTTGCTTCCAGCTCATTACTTTTAGGTGATTAAAGATGTCGGATTTTGGTGAAGAGTTTTACAACACGTTTTACAATGCATTTACTTCAGAAGATGTACCAATTACTCCAAAGAATGCTACTAAAGTGATATCAGAAGGTTTGAGTTACGACAATGTGTACGGAAATCATCAAAGACCACCAAAGCTCATGAATATCGAAGATTATCACTGGTGGTATGAAAGATTTGAAAACTGGGTGCAAGCTTATGCGTATGATAGCTGGATTTGTTTAACTTTGGGATATAATAAACCAAGAAATGATAGACGTGAATTGATCACACTAAAAGATTTCACAGCAGATGATAAAAAGGAACATTCAGCAGAATTGAGAATGAAGACTTTACTTCAACAATCCATCAGAGAGGATATTTTTTCACTACTTCAGTATGGTGAAACTTCTAAGTCAATTTGGGAAGCATTAAAAGTGAAAGCTGAAGGAGGGAAAGATATCAAGAAGAACAAAATTTCGTTGTTGAAAAAAGAGTTTGACATGTTTAGCTGCATGAAGAATGAAACAGTTCGTCAAATGATTGAGCGTTTTTGTCATTTAAAAATTGAGCTGGAGAGATTCGAAATTAATAAAGATAGAGAAGAGATGGTAGATAAACTGGTTGAAGCTTTGCCTCCTGAAGATGATTGGAAAACATATGTGATTGTGCTGAAAAATGATGTTAATTTTGAGAGACTGACATTAGATCAATTGATAGAAAAGATTGAGGGGCATGATTTGTTGATTCAAAAACAAAACAAGATGTCAAGTTCCAATTATCAACAAAATGTTGGTTTGTATTATCGAAGAGGGTTGTTACAAAATAATGAGTCTTCAAGAATCAATGAGTCTCCAAGAATCAAAACGGGCTTTACGGCAGAAAAGACCAGTGACACATCAAAGAATACCTCTTCAAGTTATGATCCAGGATATCATGCATCATCTGCATCTGGATCATCAACTGCAAATTCCAACTCTGATTGGAAGAACTCTCCATTGCTAAACAATGAATTTGCTCAACAGCATATGAGTTTCTTAGCTTCCATTCTGGTATCTTACGAAGGTTAATTGCAGGAAAGATCGGAAATCCTAACATGACAAAAGAGGATTACGATCAGGTGGATCCAGAAGAAATGGAACTCATGGATATTCGTTGGTGCATGGCAAGTGTCATTCGAAGAGCACAACGATTCATGGAGATCACTGGCAGAAAATGTTTGGAAGGACCTGAAACGAAGATGGGTTTTGACAAGAACAAAGTAACTTGCTTCAAATGTAAGGAAAAAGGTCACTTCAAAAGAGAATGTCCAAACAACAGAGCTAATGAAAGTGTAAATCCGTTTCGTGAAGATTATTACAAAAAGGCAATATATCACAAGAACACGGATCAGCCAATCAGAAAGCAAATTGATGGAGTATCATCCAAAGAAAAGAGAGCTGCTTTGTCATATTGTGATCAAAATGTGGATAGTATAGATGATGATTATAAATCTATGGTTCAAACTCTTGATTGGAAAGTGGGGTTGATAGAGGCAAAATCACCTGGTTTAATCATCTACGATGATGAGGGCTATGATTGGAGTCAACATGACGAAGAGGTTGCTGAAGTAGAAGTTAAGGCAATGACTGCTGAAGTAACACTGACTCGAGAAGAAAGACATGCTCGTATGAGATTGGATGATGTGTATAATGCTTACAGAGAAGCAACATGGGCAGGTAGGTGGAGCAAAGATAAAGAATGCTATGTTGATCCTCAAGGAAATCCAACTGTTGATCCAAAGACAGTTGACCTAGATGCACTAGTTGCTGCTATTCCTACTGTGGATGTTTGGTGCAAAGGCATTAGGGAGAATCCAAGATACAAACAACAGGTTGAAGAAGGCATTCGGAAAGTAATCTTTGCTAGTCTGGAGGAGAAAAAGAAGAAGACAGTCGAAGAGATTGTGACTGAAAGTGAGAAGATGGTGAATGAAGTAAAGAAGGTTGAAGAGAAAACGCAAGTGGCTGAGGAAGATCAGATTCAGAAGATTGAGGAAGCCAAAGTGCCAGTCATTGAGGTAATAATTCAAACTGATACTTCTGATAAAATTGATAATGAAGCTGAACAGCAATGCAAGAAATGCATGGAAACGTGCAGTGCTTGTATTGAGAAAGATGAAAAACTCAATAACAGAGACATTGAATTTACTAAAATAAATAAAATTTTTAACGAAAAATGTCATGAGATGAGTGAAATTGAAAAGTTTTTGAAACAAGAAAATGAAAAATTGAAACAAAAATGTGATGATTTTGAAATAGAAAACAAGGTTTTAAAAGAAAAATGTTCAGTTGTTTGCAACGAATGTGTTCCAAAAGACATCAAAATTCAAGAGTTGCAAAAAGAATATGATGTAATGAAACTGTCATATGAAACTGTAAAAGAAGCGTATGAAACTTTAAAGAGTAAAGTCAAAAGTCTAGATGATAGATTGTGTGCTTGTCAAAGAAACACTAAATTTCTTGAAGCTAGATATGAAGATAAACAAAGAGTGGTAAACCAATATATTGATGATGTTGCTAAGCTTAAACAAGAATTGGCAGACAAAGAAAAGTTGGTCAATAAACTGCAAAGTTATCATTCATCTTCATATATTCTGGAACGCATTTTCAACATCACACCTGATGAGAAAGAGTCTAAAAACAAAAAGGGAATAGGGTCTGAATACCATCAAGTTCCACCACCGTTGGAGAATAATTATACATTCTATGATGGCGAAAAAGTGAAAAAGTAATCAACATGGTTGATCAGTTACCCGACAACATCGATGTGATTTATACCAAATCTGATGATCTAAATAATTCAGGGGTGGTTAATAAAGTTGTTGAAAGTGTTTTCAAAGAAGAGTCAGTTGATGCAGGTAAAACTGAATCACAAGTTGAAAATGAAGGAAATTTTCATGATGAATATCTGAAAAACACAACATCCGAGAAAAATTTGAATGATGATTCGAAGGGATTGGTTTATACCATGATTGGATCAGACAAATTATTCTTAGATGTTGTTTTCCCGATTCAGAATGTGATTTCAGAGAGAATTGACAAAGTTTTCAAGATGGTTGAGATTCAGAAATCTGAAATGTCGAAGTTTGCTGGTAAAGGTTACAGAGGTTCTTATAACAATTCGGGTTCTAAAAAGAAAAACATGAAAGCTGGTTTGGGTTATAAGAAGGAACAAAATCGGAATAGAAGTAACAGGCAAAATTTCCAGACAACAATAAGTTTTGTTCAAGGAAAAAGTTTCACCGAAGAAGAAAAATTCAAAATTGGAAAACAATCTAATGTTGCGTTTGAGGCCATGAAAAAGAAACAACAACAGCCAAAAGATGTGTCTAAGAAAGTTTGTTTTAAATGTGATCAAATTGGACATGTTGCGCGAAAGTGTCCAAATCCAAAGTCTGTTGATGTTAAAGACCAAAAATCTGAAAGTGGGAAAACAAGGTTAACCAGATTTGATTCGAAACAAACTTGGAGGTTTAACACAAACAAGTTTGCTTCAAATCAAAATTGGAAATCAAATCCGAATCGACAGACCTGGAATTTTCACGCACCCAGATTGAGAACAACACAGAGTCAGAAAACATCGGTTGGTGTAACAAAACCTCAAAAGATTTGGAAACATAAAAATGTTGTTCAAACTCAAAAGGTTCAGAAAGAAACAAATTTTTACAAAAGAGGTACTCCGGAAGGACAAGTGTGGTCTGTTAAGAAAAGTATTGATTTAATGAAAGATGAGAATGTTGGTATGAAAACTGAGAAACAAAAACAAATTTGGAAACCAAAAACTGAAACAATAAGTTCAACTTCTGGGGTGAAAACGTCTGAGGATTCAGTTTTGGTTGCCTATGATGCAAATTTTCCACTAATTAAGGCTGAAAATTTTAAAATTCAGGTTGCTAGAATCAAGGTTACACCTAAGGCTGCTGAGGCCTGGGTAGACACCATGTTTGATTAAGTGGTTGGAATTGCCAGAGCTTCCTTTATCACGAAGCATGAATCGGCATCTATCTTTATTGATTGAAATTTTTATGTCAAATTGGTTGTGTATTTGATAAAGTTTGAATGTGCAGGTGCTAAGTGCTGATGAAGATTGTGAGAGTGTTGCACGGGAAGAGGTTGAAGATCCCTGGTTTGGTCAGACAGGGAGTTTGTTTGGTGTTTTGTATAAATTTGAATTGTGTTTGATGATTGTTGTTTGTTTGTTGGTTGTTTGTTTGTTTGGTTGATGATTGTGATGTTTGATGTTAGTTTCCTTTGTATAAGTGGTGATGGACTATGCCGAAACCCTCACGGCGGAACAAACATGATTACTCACAAGTTGAAGAACGGTTTTCTAACTGTCAAAATCAATGGGTTGTAAATCATGGGGGTACTTGATGTTATATTTTCTGCAAAACAGAGCATGAGAAGCAGAAAATGGATGGCGAGACAAAGCTATCAGTATCGGTTTGTCAAATTTCTTTAATGGTTTTGCATTTTAGGGGGAGAAATATTGTTAGAAAATACAAATTTGAGTTTTGCATAAAAAGAGGAAATGATAGTACATCAGTAGACAGTTACAGTATGCTAAAGAAATGTAATGATTAAATAGCGTTAAACAGTCTCACTGATGATATGTCGATAGGTTTTTATACATTTAGTAAGCTTTTTCGGGATATAAACCTAAATTCAAACTTGCTTATTTCGTGGGGAACACTACTTGGATATATAGGTAACCCCTGAAATCTCGTTTGAAAGGTCTCGTATTCTGATATACTAGGTGTTTATACTCTATGATGTCTGGGGTATTATTCCGGGACTTCTGCTGAACGGTAGTTCTGACCTAGTCCCTGGCTAATACTTTATCCTGAAATGCTTGAAATATAGCATAAAGCCCTCAGCTGATTAGACAATAAAATTGATAATCAGTTGTTGTAGCTGAAAAGATCCTCTAAAGGGGACACACTGCTAAGTCGAAGCTGATATCTCTCTGCTGAACGGAAGTTCTGACCTGAGATCCCTCAGTTCTCGCATTTAACCCCTAATTTATGTACAGACATCATTGTAGTATTCTTACCTGTAAGACTGAATATTGGGATTCTGGATACGGGAGTATATTCAAGAGGTGGGACACATGAATGAGTTTAAGTCTTAAAACATCTAAATCGTATCCTGAATCAGTTGAAATTTGTATGAAAATTTAAAAGGATCAGTATATCGACAATCTAAGTGAATTGTTTAATATTGAGTATGATTTAAAGCTTAACGGTACTTGTGACTTGTCAAAACTGATATGATCCTCTGTTGCATTCTCAAAACAAAAATATTGTTTGTAAATATTGTTTGTATATATTTCTTTACAGCTTTATATTTTCAGAAAATACAAAAAGATTTTGCTTTCTGCGTTATTTTCGATAAACCGATGTCTGAAATGCTGAGTTTCAAAATCTGAGTAAGTTGATTGTGTTTCTGAACAAGTTCATTAATTTGAAACTTGAAAACTTCAAAAACAGGTTGTGAATATCTTCAAGATCATTAATTTGGACGTGGATGATTAAATGTGAGGGAGTTGGATTCTTGTTTACTGCCATATATGTTGAGTTTGTTGATAGGGGGAGTAGATTAGAGAATTTGATTAAAATGTTCAAAATGTTGTTACTTATCATTTGTATGAGTGATTGCAGGAAAGATCCAGATTATGATCCCGTAGAGTCGAGTCTAAGGGGGAGTCTGAAGATAAGTTGTAAATGAGGAAGAGCTTGTAGCTGAAAAGTAAGGTGATGATCTCTAAAAGCACGGAAGCTTGATGAGAGGGGGAGCCTACTGATGATGAAGTTGGCAAAGAGGATCAAGACTGAAGAGGTGGCATAACAGAGAATGTTCACTAAAGACTTCGTCAATATCCGAGGGGGAGTCTGTTGGTGCACTACGTCTATTGACTTCGTCTTGTATAATGTAATAGGATAGGATAGGTTAGAAAAACCAGTGCACGAGGTTCGAGAAACGAGAACTGGTGAATTACCATTGTGGACCGCTTATATGGACAGTGAACATATAAGCGAACCAAGTTAACTAACCTGGACCGCTTATATGAACATTGTTCATAAAAGCGGACCACATCATCTTAGCTGGACCGCTCATAGAGCATGTCCACAAAGGCGGTTCCAATAGTCTATAAATAGGTGCATGGTTAGTTCATTTGGTAAGGGCTTGGAACTTGTAACGAAGTGCTGTCGAATTGCTTCCAGGTTGTAAACGTTGTTAGAATCAATAAAGTGAAGCATTATATTTAGTTTGAGCATCTAATTCACTGATTTCGCCTTTGAATTGGAAAACGACTCTTCTGATCGACTCATTCCGGGTCAACGACGATCCAACAACAAGGAAGCTGGATAACAGCAACAGTCACCACAGGCGACGATGCGGCCAGCACCGCATCTCGCGTATTTCTTGATCACAAGCAAGAGACGCGATAACATCAGATGTTACCGCAGGCAGCGATGCGGCTCGCACCGCATCCTATACGCTCAACAAGTGGGACTGACACCACAATGCAAGTGGAACCAATGGCAGTCACCTGTCAGGTCTACGTAAGCGACAGACTGACGTGGCATCGTCTCCCCGGCCGACATGTCTGACACACCTGCAAAGGTGCGGCATGCCGTCAGTCTATCCATCCACCTCCTCCTTCACTCCTCGGCTATAAATACCAACCCCAAACCAGGTTTGAGGTATCTCTTCACAACTCTCTCACTACTACTACTATCATACTTTGCTTCCCAAGCAGATTACTGATTCTCACGCCGGAGAGTGGTAACAAGGAGCACCCCCCACCCCATCCTCCTTGTTACGAGTCACGGTTTGTTTCCTTGTGCAGGAGATCAACCCACCGGTGATCCAGCTAGCGATCCTCGAGAGGAAGGGATTAACCCTTCTTGACGAGACCAGTGAGTTAACCCTGCCCGGTTAACCATTGTTTCATCAAACCTCTTTACCACTTGTAAGAATCACAAACAATACTACTTGTAGGTATAACCAACAACTACCACTTGTAGGAATGAATCATCTACATGAATCTTTTTACCACTTGTAGGATTGATCACAAAGATGTCGATTCCTGCTTCACACTTACCAACCTGGAAGCTCCGGCAAGTCAGGTTTTTCAGTTGAAGAAAATATCCACCCAAGCCTGACTAGCCTTGGGTGTCACCGAGTCACCATCACCCGGTTTCTTACCTTTCCTCTTCTTCTCATAATATTCTTTAACCCCTTTAACTTTTCGATCAATCATCTTACAAAAAATATGTTTAACTTTGGGGTTAAAGACCTTCTCAGCATCAAAATCCTGTTTGTCATTATAAAATTGGTTAGAAATTTCAACTTCACCAATTTTCTTTTTATAATTTTCAGCCCGAAGTGATGGAAAATCCTCATCATTCACAATCGGAACTGATTTTTCATCTTTTAAAATATCTTCACTTTTCAAAACAACCCGTGGCTCATCTGACTTTGTGGAGTCAGATTCATCGCCAGAAGATAGCTCCTCTGATTTTGACCTATCGGAATCATCGCTAGAGCTTTCAGCAGCTTTTTTAACAACCCATTTCTGGTTTTCAGATTTAGCTCTCTTCTTGTAAAACTTGTTTGAACATTCACCAATTTCAAATGTAGAATTTTTAAACAGTTTAGTTCTATCAACTGGTGGTTCAAACTCAACCACTTTCTCTTTGAGTTTACGAGATACTCCTTGTTTTGATTGTATTGCCTTAGAACACTCTCTGGCAATATGTCCAACAGTGTTGCATTTGAAACAGGTTCTCGTATCTTTCTTCTGCTCAGTCAACTTATTCATTTCATCTTGCTTCTTTGCAAGGAACTCTTTATTTGACTGCCTCCAGAAGTCTTTCTTTTCTTCTTCATCTGCTGACGTTCCTGAAACAAATGTCATTTTGGATTTAAAATCACGAACATATTTTTCATTTTTCTGTTTTTCTGTTGGAATAAAACCTAATCCTTTCTTTTTGAAATTACCGTTATGGTTTGATTTCTTTTGGAAACCAGAACCAGAACTGTAACCCTTTTTCTTGTTTAATCTTTGTTGAACTCTTGAGGTGTAAGGTCTTGGTTTTCTTGTAAGATTTCCATCTTTTATTTCAGAAATGTTAATTTCTGTGAGTTTGAAAACCTTGTTTATCAGTTCAGTTTTGACACCTCTTATTGGAAATTCCTCATCAAAATATAATTTGTCAGAATCATTCAAAGTATAAGCAACTTTAAACGGTTCATCATCCAAATTAGATTTTGATAACAGGAATTTTCTATCATACACTATTTTATCCTGTTTTTCTGTTTGACTCGAAGTGCTTGACTCAGACTTTGACTCTGACGTGGACTCCGACTTTGACTCTTCTGTTTCATCATTTTCTAACACATGATCCACCACTATCTTCATCAATTGAGACTGTTGATCAGTGTCAGACGATGTATAAACGACATCAATACTTTCTGGTAGATTGACTGACGACTCCGACTCCCATTGTAAGTTTGTTGCCTTTTTGACTCTTTCATCATTTGGATTTCTAGCCAAATATCCATTTTCCAAAGGGGGTGGACACTTGTTGTAACTGACACCTTGTTTCTTACCAGATGTCGTCTCTACAGTGCCTTTTTTCTTTTTGGTCTTTTTCACTGGAGTCTTTTCTTCAATCTTTTCTTCTGAGACTTTCTTTTCTTCAGTTACATCATTGTCCTCAAATGCCTTTAAGCTTTCAGCTGTCGGATAAATCCTGTCAATAACATAAGACGAACATGAGTAACTTTTCAACAAACGATTAACTCTTTCAGTTTCAATTCTTTGAAGTTCAAGTTTCTGTTCGAGATCAGCACACTTCTCAATATAGTTGTTTACAACTTTTTGCTTGATCATGAAAGCCCCCTGAAGTGTTTTCATTGCTGTAGCCTGCTCTTCACTTGTGTCGTTGTACATATTCATTGCCCTGTTCAACACATCATATGATTCTTTCATTCTGTTCATGTTGTGGATCAATGAACTATTCTGTTTCTTTACAGCTTCACAATTTTCACAAGTTATTGGACTCTTCTTTGCAATGGCTTCTTCATTAATCTCGAACTTTGGAGTTTCTTTCACTTTTCTTCTCACTACCGGTACTGTCTCATCATCACTGCTAACCGGTGTTTTTACCTTCTTCTTTTTCTTCTTTGCCTTCTCATCTTCACTGTCACTTTCTTCCATCATCTTTAGATGTTTTGCCATTTGTCTAGCATAATACCCAGAATCATCATCATCACTATCTTCTTCAACTCTGGCAACAAAAGCAGTGTAAGCTGTATCTTGATCAGGAATATAGTTATCCCAAGTAAAATTTTCCCAGCTAAAACCCTCGGGTAACTTTTCATCATCTTGATCAATCAAGCAAGCTTTTCCATCAGCTGATACATATTTATCCCAGATGAATGATTTCTTTTCTTCCTGATTAACCACACAAGCTCTCTTTCCAGAATCTTCAATTATGGGTCTTCCATGTGCAGTTTGTGCTTGATGTTGATGTTGTTGAGATGGTTGTTGAGCAACTTGATGGTAGATGGCTTTTCGATAGTAATCATTGTTGTTGTTGAAAGGATTCTGAGCTCCACTTGCTTCGCGGTTGGTGCACTCCCTCTTAAAGTGACCTTTCTCCCTGCAACGAAAACAAGTAACTTTAGATTTGTCAAAACCTAAAGTAGAAACATTAGCCTCACGAAGATCATCTCTCCCCATGATCTGCTTGAATTTCTCAGCTCTCCTTAACACGCTTGCTAAACACCATTTTATGTCCATCAGTTCCATCTCTTCAGCATCTATTTGGTCGTAATCTTCCTTGGTTAACATTGGATTTCCAATACGACCTGCAACAAAACAACTGTAAGATTCTAAAACCATTCCTAATAAAGACATGTGGTTTTTAGCAACTTCCTCAGAATAATCTTGATCATTTTCAAGATTTAAAACAATATTGCACTGAAGTTTTCTCCCATTTTTTGTTGCTGAGATGTTCGGATCAAAAAATGGAAATGAAGTGAAACTAATTTTGCTGTTTGATCCAGATGATGAACCTCCAGAAGAATTCTTGGCGTTGTAAGCAGTTTCTATTTTTGGAGATAGATTTGTAGACTTCTCATTCACCCCTGCTTTGTAATACAACCCAATATCCTGTTCACCATCAAAATCTTTCATCCGAACAATCTTTCTTTGTTCCATTTCCTGAGCTTCCAATTTCTCAATGAATTTGCTCAAGGTTAACGTGCTAAAACCCTTTTTGTTCCTGAGCATCATCAGATATGTTCCCCAAATTTCATGTGGTAACGCATCAGCAAGCTTTTCAATTAACTCTTCATTATCTTTGTTAATGCTTAACCTCTTCATGTTTACTAACAAGTTGCAATATCTTTCAATGATCTGTTTTGTACTCTCATTCTTTAATCCTCTAAACAAATCAAACTCCTTTTTCAAAAGTGACTTCTTATTCTTTACCATCTCCTGACTACCAACAAACTTTGATCGCAATGCTTTCCAAATTGAGTATGAACTTCCGTTGTGTTGTAACAAGACCATAATATCCTCTTTCACCGCTTGTTGTAGCAGACTTAACATCACTTTCTCATTCTTATATTTCTTTTTGTCATCGGCACTCATATCTTTGATCGCAACTTCCTCTTCATCATCATTTAAATGTCTTACATACTTTGTTTCAACACACTCCCAAGCGTCTAGATAGTTAGCTTGTACCTAGTTCTCGAAACGACCCTCCCAACCCTTATATTCTTCAATGTTCAATAGTTTGGGCGGTTTTTGCATTGTTCCCGTTTCGTTTTCAAACATTGTGTTCTGAGCAATAGTGATCGGGGTAACCGGAGTAGCGAATGCGTTGTAGAATTCCTCGTCCATTTTTCAATTTCTAAGATTTTTCCATAACAGTCCTTAAGCGAAATCAGAACTCTGGATGGTCCTATGAGCGAAACCAGGTGTTCACAAAAGCGAAACTATGTTGTTGATGTCCTTATAAGCGAAATCACTATGTTCAAATGAGCGAAATCACTAATAACGTGACACAAAAGCGAAACCTCAGAATGACTTGTCACTATGAGTGAAACTAAATGAACTTTTGGAGCGAAATAGCAGATTAAGTGTCACTGTGAGCGAAACCAGGATATTCAAATAAGCGAAATTATAGAATGTACAAATAAGCGAAACCTAATCGGATCCAATTTTAGTCCATTTTAATTCTAATTTCAATGCCAAACTCTCAGGGATTTGTCTATGTCCGATTACGCACAAACTGTGAAATTTTGAGCTGATTTTAACCGGTAAAATTTTCTGAACCGAAGAAAGAAGGTGTAGAAGTAAGAAATCTCGATAAATTCCAGCTATTCTCTACAGAACTCCTCCTCCTGAAGCTCTGATACCACTTGTAGGATCGTGTTTCGACCCGAATGAGTCGTTCAGAGGAGTTTTGATTAGATACAGGTGCGGAAAACAAGTATTTGACTTAGAAACAGCTAGCAAATCACTTTTAACACCTTTCTGTATTGATATCTGACGGATTACATCCAAATCTCACACCGGCAGCACTTCGGTATGAGTTACAAGGCAATGTTACATGGTTTCGCTCATAAGCACCTATATATAGCGCTTGAGGTTTCGCTCCAATGTACAGGACATATGAGCGAAACCCTAATGACCACATAAGCGAACCTATCAATAGCCATATGAGCGAAACCCCTATGTCTCTATAAGCGAAACCCTCACCTAAGATACATACAATCTTCTGTTTTCTCGTATAATGTGCCCTGATCTAACAATCTAAGACTAAGACTCGATACAAGACGAAGTCGACAGATGTAGTGCACCAACACGTGTGGTAATAATAATACCGGTGTAACTTAAATATTTATTTATGAAGGCGTTGGTATTATTTTGGAGGTCGTAATTTCATGATATTTTTCAAGTTATATTATTTTTATTCTAAAAATAATATATAGTTCACAAAATAATCATAAAATCACATAAGCGTTTTACTATGAAATATATATTCTAAATATATATTTAACAAGTTTTATTTATGAAAATCCACCTCCGACACTTGGTTATTTTATAGTAAAAATCATGGCGAATTTTGTTTGGAAAAACAAGTTAAAAATATATTCATAACACTTGTCACAAAAATATTTCCAAGTGTTATATCTCTGGAAAAATTCCGCCAGAGTTTCCTCTGTAACTGGAGGTGGCCACGCTTACTAGCGTATCATTTTCTTTTAAAAATTCAATCAAACACTTTTCCAACCATCAATATTCAATATTCAAACATCAAACTAGTCAAAAATAAGTATAAATCGCAAACTCATGAACTTGTAAGTTGTGTAAAAATATGTAATAACTTCCTAATATATTTAGTAGATCTTTCCATCTTTAAAAATAAAATTAGTTTCTTGAAAACTTTATTTTTAAAGAATATGTAATCTCACAACTTCTAGTCAATATTTACGAAAATATTTCTTTGTTAAATCTTTTGTCACACAAGTGTTCACACACTTGTTTGTTCACAAAAATGCTTTTAGTTTATGAAAAGTCCGGGTTTTAAAACAAGACTTGTATATTTCACTTGGTTTTTCCGAAAAACCACTTGTAGATCTTTAGATCTACTAGTTTAGAACTCTATTTTACAAGAAAAATCACTTTTACACAAGTTCATGTTTATGTGTGGAAAGGTTCATCATCTTGCATCTTTTACACTTAACATGTCACTAGTTCATGTTCCATGAACATGATCTAGCATGGTTAGATGACGATCTGTTCCACTATTAGCAACAAATAACATAAAATAATCACAACTAGTCAAGATTTACAAGATTTACACCACTAGTTACTCTTTATCCATCAAGTTCTTCATTCTTTCAAGACTTTTAGTTTTGATCTTGTATGTTCTTGAGTTTTTACCGTTAAATCTCTTATTAACCACTTTAAACATGATCAAGAGGATGTCTAGAAGCACTTACTACTAGCTCGTGGCTAGGGAAGAATCAAAGCGTAAACAAGGTGGATAAAAGCAATGTAGAGAGGTTCTTGAGATTTCGAAAGCACCGAGCCTCCTTGTGTGATCTCTTGCACCTTGGTATGTATGTGGATTGAGTGAACAATGGTGGATGATGGTGGTAGTGTGGCAAGGGGGTGGCGGTCGTGAGCTTCAAAGAGAGGGAGAGAGAGCAAATTTTTGGTGTGATGTTTTGTGAATGAAAGTGTGATCTTATGGTTATATTTATAAACCATATTAGAGCTTTATCCCACATATAATGTGCCATGAAGATATTCGACAACACCAATTAAAATAATAAAAATTGTGGAGTGTGTCCCCACATGGGGAACCGATCGGTTGAGGGGGGGGGGTTATAGTTGGATTTCAATTGGATGGTTAAGGATTAGTTAGTTTAGTTAGGGATTTAAATTGGTTATTAGTGTGTTATGTAATATAACGGGTGTTAGGGTGTTCGGGGACCCTAACTAGCTCAGAAAAGTGTAAACAATGTCATTGACAATATTTTTATGTTCCGGGTAAAGTCCGGTTGTTCGGTTGGATGTTGATCCGTTAAAGTGTCAAGTAAGCATTTAAAGTGCCTTTTATAGTGTTTTTAGTGACACAATTAATCCCCGACACTTTGGAAAGTGTCTAGTATTATTTTCCCATGTTTTTGCACTTTACTAGTTAAGTTAAATGCTGAATTTTGTAATAAAGTGCAGAATTTTGTAGTTAAAGAATGTTTAAGGCACATCCGGTCACTATAATTATCACCTAGTGACGCGGTTTAACAATCCTCACCTCCCTACACTCCCTACTAGTGTAGTAATCTATTCCTGGCTCATACTGGCCTCAGAGACAGTGTCTATCTAGTGCTGGCTATGTCAGCATGTTTACTGGGTTATCCGTTCATTGTGCTAACTGTGCTTTTGTGCATCAAGTTTGTCACTATGGTTTTGTGTGTAATAAATGGAGTGACAGTAATAAAGTATGATGCATGAATATGTATGTATCAGAAGTCAAGTAGCAGTTTAACCACAATTGTTAGCAAGCACAGTAATTAAGCATCAATTAAATATTAATTAATTTGTACGGATACCTGTTTTGGTGAGGGTTGTCACACAGATGTTGTTGTCTGCACTTGTGAAATTATAGGGTACCCGCATTTAGGTAATAAGGGGTGTCCGCACTTGTACAATTGAAGGGGTGTCCGTAGATGCGTGTGAGTTCTTTTAATTATGTCCGCACATGTATAGATGGTAGGAAATTTCTTGATTTCATGTTCAGAATGTACGTCTTGTAATCTTCAAATGAGATAAATAATTCCTCAATGTTCAGAACTTTGCTATATTAACATAGTGCTAACTGAATATAGGGTGACACATGTTACTGAGTGAAATCATAATACATGTTACATGAATATATGAATTACTTGAATGTTTCGAGTTATTAATTAAACGAAACATCCAAGTTTCTCAGCAACACACAACATGTCATCAACTAGACAGCTCGTTACTGTCAAACTTATAAACCTGATCACATTAGCATTATTGTTGGGACACTATAGTATTGCATAACCCTACTTATATACTCACTCATATGATATTATACTTTAGGTTGCGTGTAACGGACCTAACCATTAATTAACGCTAGAAGTACGTTATCATACCGAGCAAGCTAAGGTGAGTTCACTACTCTTTCACAAGCATGCGTCCCGGGGGGGGACAAACAAAATAATACTCCTGGGAGGAATACTATTAAATGTCTTGGTTTAATTTCGATGTTAGTTAATAAACTAAACTCTATCATGAAAGTCCCTACTTACATGCCGATCTAGTTGCCTAGGAGGCAATGGGGTATTAGTTGATAGCGCTATTAGGCCTGCCAAACCTCACACCGTGCTGGGAGTCGGGCGTGAACTAATGACCTTTGTGACAACTCGAGTTTCCAAGATTCCATTTTCGCATTTATTGCACGTTCACTGTTTGTTTAATTGTTTACTTGCACAATTAGTTTGCTGTGAAACTGTAACGTTTTGATTCAATAAAGTATATTGAATTTGAGCATGGTTATGTGTTACATATGAAAGATTTGACAAATGCATGAACTTGGTGGTGAAACTGTAAAATTATATTGTGATGGGTGTTTTGTGTAAGAGATGATATTTAGGGATAAGTAGTGTAATTAGTGAAATTCTAATCATTCTTAACCCTAATCCCTTTCACTAATCATCACCCAAGAATCAAAACACGTATTTTCACATTCTCTAATCCTCTCTTGCAATCATCATCTTCATCGTTGGCACAAGCTCTTCATCACTCTTGATTTCCTCTCTTTGTCTAGAATCAATCCAAGGTAATAGTTTAATGATTGTTTGTTGTTAATCGTTGATTGATTGATTCATGCTAAAACCCTAGTTCTTCATATGATATTCTGTGCTTATTGATTTATTCTGATTATTGAGAAATGAATATGATTGTTGTGTAATCATTTGCCTGATGATTAAGATGCATGATATGTTAGAACTACTGATGATTAATTTGATTTCTGCATATATGAAATTAGGGTTTTGATCGTAGTTTGTGAAAACGTAACTGCTCCATTGATTCTGTATGTTGGTTTTGGAAATCACGTATGTGAAACTCAGAGTTAACAGTCAGGGTTTTGTGAAGTCACAAAAGTCTGAGTTTTGATTATCATGTTTGTTGTCTGAGTTTCTTGCTTAAAAGTCTGAATTCTTAACAATATGCATAGGTCCGAATTTTGGAAGGCTTGTGATTATGGTCCGAATTTTAAACATGGGTATCTAGTCCGAATTCTTTAACACACACACATGAGAGTCCGAGTTTTTGAGCATGCACTTGAGTCCGACCTTTTGATTAGACACAAAGGGGTCCGAGTTTTAAAGGGGGCAAGCCCCCCCCCCCCCCTTGTCCGAATTTGTGAAGGGGAAACCCCCCTTGTCCGATTTTTGTAGGGAAACCCCATGGTCCGAACTTTAAGGGGGGGAAGATGTTGTCAGAGTTTTGTAGAAAGCTCCATTGGTCCGAATTTTAAAGGGGGAAACCCCCTTGGTCCGAGTTCTTGCCTAGGGAGGTTGTCTGACCTTTTTGCTTGTGTGGTTGTGTCCGACTTTTGTGATTAAAACCTGGTGTTACCTTGATTGTATAACTAATAGTCCGAATTTCACAATATGATATATGTTGTCCGACTTTTGATGATATAAGACTTTCAGTTGAGATACATAGTCTGAATTTCATATGATATTCATATAGTCCGAGCTTTACAAATGATGTGTAGCCTGAGTTTATGACAAACACCAGTGTTAAGCTTACTGTATGTTCTGTATATGACTGTATGCTACTGAATGTAACTGCATGATCCTGTATGTGTGAACAATCTCCTCATATCATGTTGTGCACAACTATCACACGGATCACAACTGTTTAGACATCAATGACTTGTAAACCCTAATTGAATGTAAACACTTATCTCGAATTTATGTGCAATGTACCCTATGTCGTGTGTAACGGACTTAAACATTAATTAACCCTAGAAGCAATAACATACCGAGCAAACCAAGGTGAGTTCACACTTTTACTAAGGCATGGGATTCCCAGGGCTTGGGAATGGGATTGAAAGAATAAGGTTGAATGGATTTGTACTTACATTGTTACTAGACTATCTTCCATCGTCCTCGGTTGTGCAGGACACATACGTAAAACCTACGTATACTTGTACTCATCACTGTCCTCAGGATGCGAAGGACACTCACGTAAAACCTACGTGAACTTATACTCACTACTGCCTCGGTTGTGTCAGGCACTTACGTAAAACCTACGTAAACCCCCGCGTACCCCTGTCCTCGGTTTGTGAAGGACACTTACATAAATCCTACGTAAACCTTGTACGTACTACTGTTCTCAGGTTAAGAGGAACACTTATGGTTACAAATAGTCTAGTGTATATGCAACATGGGAAGCCCCCACCAATGGAACATACTATCGGCCCAGTAGAGCCACATGCTACAAACGAACTTACTATTACGCACTTACTTCCTGTGAACTCGCTCAACTAGTTGTTGATCCTCTGTTACATGCCTTGCAGGTCGTTAGGTACTTGGAGCTTGCACTGGGAGGCGCGGTCGTTGTGGACAAGGATCGTGATTGCTTGATTTAAACATTTTAACATTACACACTCTATTTGTGTTGGGCTTTTACAATTATGCTTCCGCTAAACTTTGTCATTATACTTATGTTTTGGAACACCTTTCATATGGATTGGTTTGGTTTAAATACATTTACTTTTACTACTTACATTGTTGTATATGATTGGTGGCTTGATCCTGGTCAGTCACGCTCCCAAGCGGTGATACTCCGCAGGTGGATTTTGGGGGTGTGACAGATTGGTATCAGAGCCATTGGTTATAGAGAACTTGGTTTTAATATGGGGAAAACGTTTTTATTAAAACCAGACTATAACCAGTACAGTGCTCAACGATCCACAACGACGCTTCGCTCCATGTGCAAGACTCAACATCCTAGGTAATAAGGTTTATGTTTATTACCTGCTTGCTAGAACTACATAGAACTTTGCTCGTAGTATGCTTAGATTACATTGCTTACTATTCGTTATTACTTGAGAATCCCTATGTGCTTACACTCTTCTGTCATCGCACTACTCGCGAACCATTCTCACATATTCTACTTTTACTATGAAGATCATGTCTGGACGTGTGAACATGACTCAAGCCCAGTTGACGGCTCTTATCAATGAACAAGTAGCTGCGGCACTTGCAGCTGCACAAGCAGGTAGTATACCCTGCGGATGTGATACACACTAGGATCTTTAGATCCTACATTAACTCTTGTGTTTAACTTTGTCCTATTTGTACACAATAGGTCAACACGCCCCACAACCTGTCTGCACATTCAAGAACTTCATGGACTGTCGTCCAAGCACATTCAGTGGCACAGAAGGAGCAGTGGGACTCCTCCATTGGTTCGAAAAGCTCGAGTCGGTATTCGAGATGTGTGAATACCCTGAGGCTCGCAGGGTGAAATACGCCACTGGTACTTTAGAAGGGATTGTGCTGACTTGGTGGAATGCGCAAGTTCAACTTTTGGGATTGGCAGCTGCTAACGCCACTCCCTGGAATGATTTCAAGGAGCTGATTAAACGGGAATACTGCACACGCGACGACATCCACAAGTTAGAAGTGGAGTTCTTTCATTTGAAGATGACTGGGTCGGAAATCGAAGCTTATACTAAAAGGTCAAATGAGCTGGCAGTTCTGTGTCCAACTATGGTGGACCTTCCTATTAGACGCATTGAGTTGTATCTCAAAGGGTTGGCACCAGCAATTCAGAGCCATGTGACATCGGCTAATCTTGACAATATCCAGGCTATTCAACGCCTTGCTCATCGCCTCACGGATCAGGCAGTGGAACAAGACAAGCTGCCTAAACGTATCAGCGCTACTGTTATCGCTACCACTACAACTACTCTTGCTACTCCCAGTGACAACAAGAGAAAATGGGAGGGGGATTCCAGCAAAGGTTCAGCTTCAGTTCAGTCCCAAGTTCAGCAGCGAAAGACTGACAACTATCAGAGCCCTAGTCAGCAGTCTTCGAGCAGTCACAGGCAGGGTGGATATCGAGGGAACCTTCCAAGGTGTAACAACTGCAACAGACACCACAGTGGCCAGTGTAACAAGGGTCGCTGTCAAAGGTGCCTCAAGATGGGTCATGAGGCCAAGGATTGTAGGAGCCCGCGGCCTGCGAACCAGAATCAGCAGCAGCAGCAGCAAACACCGCAGAATCGGCAACAGGGCAACAAGGGATGTTTTAGTTGTGGCGCTGAAGGTCACTTCAAAAGACACTGCCCTCAGTTGAACCAAAACCAGAACAACAACAACAACAACAACCAGGGCAATGGGAACAACAATAATGGGGGAAACAACAATGATGGGAACAACGGCGCTAGGGGTCGTGCTTTTGTGTTGGGGCAGGGTGATGCCAGGAATGATCCCAACGTAGTCATGGGTAAGTTTCTTCTTGACGACTTTTATGTTACTGTATTGTTTGATTCGGGTGCGGATACTAGTTATGTGTCTTTGAAAGTTAGCCAAATGTAAAAACGTGCACCAACTCTCCTAAACACCAAACATGTCGTAGAGTTAGCTAATGGTAAAAATCTAGAGGCCACACACATAGTTCAGGGTTGTAATCTTATCCTCGCTGGTCAAGCTTTCTCCATCGACCTCATTCCTATAGTTCTGGGTAGTTTCGACGTCGTCATTGATATGGATTGGCTATCCAAGCAGCAAGCAGAGATCCTATGTAAGGAGAAGATCATTCGTATTCCTCGTTCTGGTAAAGAACTTCTCGAAGTTCAAGGCGACAAGAGTGGTGCCGTGGTTGGCATCATCTCTTTCTTGAAGGCTCAAAAATGTTTACGAAAGGGGCACACTGCCATTTTGGCACTATTTACTGATGCATCGACGAAAGAGAAAAGAATAGAGGATATCCCAGTTGTACGCGAATTTCCTCAAGTGTTTCCTGAAGATTTACCTGGTCTACCGCCTCATCGCCAGGTCGAGTTTCAAGTTGAGCTAGCTCCAGGAGCAGCACCAATAGCCCGCGCACCGTATCATTTAGCTCCAACTGAACTGGAAGAACTGTCTAAGCAACTGAAAGAACTCCCGGATAAGGGTTTTATTCATCCTAGTTCTTCGCCTTGGGGAGCTCCCATACTGTTTGTGAAGAAGAAAGATGGAACTTTCAGGATGTGCATCGATTACCGCGAACTGAACAAGGTCACAGTGAAGAACCGTTATCCTCTTCCTTGTATTGATGACTTATTCGACCAGTTGCAAGGGTCGAGCTACTACTCCAAGATTGATCTAAGGTCTGGTTACCATCAGCTGAGAGTCCGGGATGAGGACGTCTCTAAGACAGCATTCAGAACTCGCTACGGCCACTACGAGTTTTTAGTCATGCCATTCGGGCTAACGAACGCGCCTGCAGTTTTCATGGATCTTATGAACAGGGTGTGCAAACCCTATCTAGACAAGTTTGTGATTATTTTCATCGACGACATCTTGATCTACTCCAAGAGTCAGGAGGAACACGAGCAGCACTTACGTCTTATCTTGGAACTTCTTCGAAAAGAACAACTGTACGCCAAGTTTTCAAAATGCGACTTCTGGCTTCGTGAAGTCCACTTTCTAGGCCATGTGGTAAACAAGGATGGGATTCATGTTGATCCATCCAAGGTAGATTCGATCAGGAACTGGCCTGCACCGCGTACACCAACGGAAATACGCCAATTCTTGGGTTTGGCGGGGTATTACAGACGATTCATTAAAGACTTCTCCAAGATTGCACAGCCGCTTACATTACTAACGCAGAAAGGTGTTACCTATCGTTGGGGTAATACACAAGAAACGGCTTTTCAATATCTAAAGGATAGGCTCTGCAGCGCACCTATTCTCTCCTTGCCAGAGGGCACGGACGACTTTGTGGTTTATTGCGACGCGTCGATTCAGGGTCTTGGTTGTGTATTGATGCAAATGGATAAAGTCATTGCTTACGCCTCGCGCCAACTTAAAGTTCATGAACGAAACTACACGACGCACGATTTAGAGCCGGGAGCTGTTGTTTTCGCGCTTAAGATATGGCGACACTACCTGTACGGTACCAAGTGCACTATTTACACCGATCACAGGAGTCTCGAGCATATCTTCAAGCGGAAGGAATTGAACATGCGTCAACGGCGATGGGTCGAGCTGCTGAATGATTATGAATGTGCTATCAAGTACCATCCAGGCAAAGCCAATGTTGTGGCTGACGCTCTCAGTCGAAAAGACACTTTACCTAGGCGTGTACGAGCCTTACAGCTTACTATTCAGTCTGATCTTCCTGCACAGATACGAGATGCTCAGGTGGAAGCATTGAAACCAGAAAACGTCAGGGCTGAAGCCTTGTGCGGCTCAAGGCAACGGTTAGAACAAAGGGAAGACGGCGCCTACTATGTAACAGGACGTATTTGGGTACCACTATATGGCGGTCTATGGGAACTTGTGATGGATGAAGCTCACAAGTCTCGCTACTCGGTACATCCAGGTTCGGATAAAATGTACCACGATCTTAGAACTACATACTGGTGGCCTAGCATGAAGGCCCACATAGCAACTTACGTCGGCAAGTGTTTGACCTGTGCGAGAGTCAAAATGGAATACCAGAAACTATCAGGCCTGCTTCAGCAACCAAGAATACCACAGTGGAAATGGGAAGAAGTTTCCATGGATTTTGTTACCGGCTTGCCTAGATCCCAGCGTGGGAATGATACTATTTGGGTGACCGTTGATCGACTCACAAAGTCTGCTCATTTCTTGGCTATCAAAGAAACTGACAAGTTCTCTACCTTAGCAGACGTTTACTTGAAAGAAGTTGTTTCGAGGCACGGAGTGCCAACTTCTATTATTTCGGATCGGGATGCACGATTTACTTCAGAACTATGGCAAGCAATGCACAAAGCGTTCGGCTCACGGCTAAACATGAGCACAGCTTACCACCCTCAGACGGATGGGCGGTCTGAGCGCACGATTCAAACTCTAGAAGACATGCTTCAGGCGTGTGTTATCGATTTTGGCAACAGCTGGGAAAAACACCTCCCGTTAGTGGAGTATTCGTACAATAACAGTTACCACACCAGCATTCAAGCCGCTCCATTCGAGGCATTGTACGGACGTAAATGCCGGTCACCTCTCTGTTGGGCAGAGGTGGGGGATAGCCAGATCACAGGCCCAGAAATGGTAGTTGATGCTACTGAACGGATTGCACAGATACGACAACGCATGGCGGCAGCTCGCGACCGTCAGAAAAGTTACGCTGATAAGCGCAGGAAACCGCTCGAGTTCCAAGTTGGGGATCGAGTGCTACTCAAAGTCTCACCCTGGAAGGGTGTGGTTCATTTTGGTAAACGGGGCAAGCTCAATCCGCGGTATGTTGGACCGTTCGAAATCACTGAAAGAATAGGCAAAGTAGCCTACAGACTAAACCTACCAGCTGAACTTGGTGCAGTTCACAATGTTTTCCACGTGTCGAATCTGAAGAAGTGTCTGTCAAATGAGACCCTCATAGTTCCTTTTAAGGAACTCACTATCGACGAGCGGTTGCAGTTCGTCGAGGAACCAGTTGAAATCACGGACCGGGATGTTAAGGTCCTCAAAAACACTAGAATACCTCTTGTACGAGTTCGTTGGAACTCCCGTCGTGGCCCAGAATACACCTGGGAACGAGAAGATCAAATGGAACTCAAGTATCCCCAGTTATTCGGAAACCGTGCAACCACTACTGAGGCTAAAGCTACTACAGAATTTCGGGACGAAATTCCAAATCAACAGGGGGATAATGTGACACCCCAGGAAAACCAGTAAACAATACAACTTACCTAGCTTCCTCAGTAACCGCATGCTAAATTTCGGGACGAAATTTCTTTCAAGTTGGGGATAATGTGACAACTCGAGTTTCCAAGATTCCATTTTCGCATTTATTGCACGTTCACTGTTTGTTTAATTGTTTACTTGCACAATTAGTTTGCTGTGAAACTGTAACGTTTTGATTCAATAAAGTATATTGTATTTGAGCATGGTTATGTGTTACATATGAAAGATTTGACAAATGCATGAACTTGGTGGTGAAACTGTAAAATTATATTGTGATGGGTGTTTTGTGTAAGAGATGATATTTAGGGATAAGTAGTGTAATTAGTGAAATTCTAATCATTCTTAACCCTAATCCCTTTCACTAATCATCACCCAAGAATCAAAACACGTATTTTCACATTCTCTAATCCTCTCTTGCAATCATCATCTTCATCGTTGGCACAAGCTCTTCATCACTCTTGATTTCCTCTCTTTGTCTAGAATCAATCCAAGGTAATAGTTTAATGATTGTTTGTTGTTAATCGTTGATTGATTGATTCATGCTAAAACCCTAGTTCTTCATATGATATTCTGTGCTTATTGATTTATTCTGATTATTGAGAAATGAATATGATTGTTGTGTAATCATTTGCCTGATGATTAAGATGCATGATATGTTAGAACTACTGATGATTAATTTGATTTCTGCATATATGAAATTAGGGTTTTGATCGTAGTTTGTGAAAACGTAACTGCTCCATTGATTCTGTATGTTGGTTTTGGAAATCACGTATGTGAAACTCAGAGTTAACAGTCAGGGTTTTGTGAAGTCACAAAAGTCTGAGTTTTGATTATCATGTTTGTTGTCTGAGTTTCTTGCTTAAAAGTCTGAATTCTTAACAATATGCATAGGTCCGAATTTTGTAAGGCTTGTGATTATGGTCCGAATTTTAAACATGGGTATCTAGTCCGAATTCTTTAACACACACACATGAGAGTCCGAGTTTTTGAGCATGCACTTGAGTCCGACCTTTTGATTAGACACAAAGGGGTCCGAGTTTTAAAGGGGGCAAGCCCCCCCCCCTTGTCCGAATTTGTGAAGGGGAAACCCCCTTGTCCGATTTTTGTAGGGAAACCCCATGGTCCGAACTTTAAGGGGGGGAAGATGTTGTCAGAGTTTTGTAGAAAGCTCCATTGGTCCGAATTTTAAAGGGGGAAACCCCCTTGGTCCGAGTTCTTGCCTAGGGAGGTTGTCTGACCTTTTTGCTTGTGTGGTTGTGTCCGACTTTTGTGATTAAAACCTGGTGTTACCTTGATTGTATAACTAATAGTCCGAATTTCACAATATGATATATGTTGTCCGACTTTTGATGATATAAGACTTTCAATTGAGATACATAGTCTGAATTTCATATGATATTCATATAGTCCGAGCTTTACAAATGATGTGTAGCCTGAGTTTATGACAAACACCAGTGTTAAGCTTACTGTATGTTCTGTATATGACTGTATGCTACTGAATGTAACTGCATGATCCTGTATGTGTGAACAATCTCCTCATATCATGTTGTGCACAACTATCACACGGATCACAACTGTTTAGACATCAATGACTTGTAAACCCTAATTGAATGTAAACACTTATCTCGAATTTACGTGCAATGTACCCTAGGTCGTGTGTAACGGACTTAAACATTAATTAACCCTAGAAGCAATAACATACCGAGCAAACCAAGGTGAGTTCACACTTTTACTAAGGCATGGGATTCCCAGGGCTTGGGAATGGGATTGAAAGAATAAGGTTGAATGGATTTGTACTTACATTGTTACTAGACTATCTACCATCGTCCTCGGTTGTGCAGGACACATACGTAAAACCTACGTATACTTGTACTCATCACTGTCCTCAGGATGCGAAGGACACTCACGTAAAACCTACGTGAACTTATACTCACTACTGCCTCGGTTGTGTCAGGCACTTACGTAAAATCTACGTAAACCCCCGCGTACCCCTGTCCTCGGTTTGTGAAGGACACTTACGTAAATCCTACGTAAACCTTGTACGTACTACTGTTCTCAGGTTAAGAGGAACACTTATGGTTACAAATAGTCTAGTGTATATGCAACATGGGAAGCCCCCACCAATGGAACATACTATCGGCCCAGTAGAGCCACATGTTACAAACGAACTTACTATTACGCACTTACTTCCTGTGAACTCGCTCAACTAGTTGTTGATCCTCTGTTACATGCCTTGCAGGTCGTTAGGTACCTGGAGCTTGCACTGGGAGGCGCGGTCGTTATGGACAAGGATCGTGATTGCTTGATTTAAACATTTTAACATTACACACTCTATTTGTGTTGGGCTTTTACAATTATGCTTCCGCTAAACTTTGTCATTATACTTATGTTTTGGAACACCTTTCATATGGATTGGTTTGGTTTAAATACATTTACTTTTACTACTTACATTGTTCTATATGATTGGTGGCTTGATCCTGGTCAGTCACGCTCCCAAGCGGTGATACTCCGCAGGTGGATTTTGGGGGTGTGACAACCTTAAACACTTTGATCAATAATGATAGATATTGATAAGGGCATCAAAAACAGAACAGTCAATCGGTATCCAGTTTATTATTCGTAACATGTCTTTAAACTAAACACTTACTTGATTTACGTAAAACAAAACTGTGAACTTGCTGACTTTATGTTGACACACTTTTCTGCATGCTTGCAGGTAGTTAGGTGTCTTCATGGAACGGAACTTGCAATCGGAGGAGCTAGGGATGTCATGGGTCATGTCGCTCATTGAATCGCTTAATGATATGATATGCTTTATAAACAATTTGTTTTCAAATGTTTAAATAATTACAATTGCTTCGGCTGAACGAATACTTTGTTGAATCGCTTATTTTGATGAGCACTTTTCCTGTTGAATAAGATTTTGAGTTTAATTTACTATTGTTGGTTCAATGTAATTAGTGGCTAGATCCTGGTACGTCACACGCCTCGCGGTGAGATCCGCAGGTGGTATTTTGGGGGGTGTGACATTTGGTTTGCTGCAGAAAAGGATGGAGGTTGTGGGTGGTTGAGATAGTGATTGCCAGTGTGGTTTTGGTCGGAGTTGGTGGTGAGGATAACGATGATGGGAGTGATTTCCGGTGGTAAACATTGCTTGTGGGTTAGGGTTTGGTGTTTGGGTGATGTGTGTGTTGGTGTACTACGTCTATTGACTTCGTCTTGTATCATGTTATAGGATAGGATAGGTTAGAATAACCAGTGCACGAGGTTCGAGAAACGAAAAGTGGTTAAATAGCATGTTGGACCGCTTATATGGACATTGTCCATAAAAGCGATCCACACTATCTCACCTGGACCGCTTTTGTGACATGTACGTATTAGCGGTTCCAGATATCTATAAATAGGTGACTGGTTGTTTCATTTGTAACGGCTCGGAACTTGTAACGAAGTGCTGCCGAATTGCTTCCAGGTTGTAAACATTGCTAAAATCAATAAAGTGAAGCATTATATTTAGTTTGAGCATCTAATTCACTGATTCCGCCTTTGAATTGGAAAACGACTCTTCTGATCGACTCATTCAGGGTCAACGACGATCCAACAAGTGGTATCAGAGCACAGGAGGAAGAGTTCAGCTCAAATTTGATCCATTTTCTGTCTTCTACACCTTCTTTTTCGTTTTAGACAAGTTTCCACGGTTAAAATCGGACGAATTTTTCACAGGACGTGTATTATTGAACAATAACAAACCCTTGAAACTATAAGACTAAAACTCGAACTAAAAATGGACAAAACAGCCTTCGAATGTAGGTTCGCGTTTTCGGACATAGTTTCGACCGCTTTTAGGTACATTTGAAGTCTGGACCGCTCCAAAAACGTGTTGGAACCGCTCATTTGAACAAGTTAGAACCGCCTATTTGTACATCTTTTAGTCTGGTCCGCGTTTATGAACCGCTCGTATTACATCTTTGGACCGCTCATAAAACAATTGTGAACCGCTTATCTGACATAGTTTGATCCGCTCATAACTACTATTCAGGACCGCTCGAAAGGATTTGTTTGAACCGTTCGAAATTCGTGATTGGTTTACCTGGCCCGCTCGAACGACTATACATTGGATCACTTATTCAGACATTCTTGACTCGCTCGAACGATCACATTGCTGAACCGCTTGAAAGTACATTGTTGTCTGGACCACGTATTCAGACATATATTGGACCGCCTTTTTGTCAATTTGTACAATCAGGATCGCTTTTGTGGTTCTGATTCGTTTTGCTCATTAGTCAAAACTAGTGTTCGCTCATACGATCGATCTGATTTTGTTCAAGTGACAAGATTATTACACGACATCGAGTGTTAGTGTATTTCAATTTACTTGATATTGTTTGATCTGATTAAGTTTGTTTGTTTGCTTCCAGGTTATTGATTTTCAGGAGATCAAAAATGTCGAACAACGGTGAAGAATTCTACAATACATTCTACAACGCGTTCACTTCTGAATCGTCAGAAAGAAGAGCTGAGTTGAAAGAGTATTCAAAAGAGATCTCGGATAACTTGAAATTCGAAAACATGTACGGAAGTCAACAAAAGCCACCAAAATTGATGAAAGTTGAAGACTATAATTGGTGGGAAAACAGGTTTTAAGGATGGGTGAAAGCTTTCGCTCCTGAAAGCTGGTTAAAGTTAGTAACTGAATATCAAGCACCAGAAAAAGCAGGAGGAGAGTTAATCGAGGAGAAAGATTATACAGAAAAAGATATAAAGAATGTTGTTGCTGAATACAGAATGATAACTTTGATTAAACAGTCAGTTAGAGAGGATATTATTTCATTGCTTGAACAAGAAAAAACGTCAAAGAAATTGTGGGAAGCATTGGAGAGAAAGTGTGTTGGGAGTAACGAGATTGTAAAGAATAAGAAAAAGTTGTTGCGTAAAGAGTTTGAAGTGTTCAATTGCATGAAAAATGAATCTGTTTGTAAGATGTTAGAAAGATTTGGACATCTGAAAATGGAGTTGGTTAGATACAACATAGACTATTCTGAAGAATTGATAGTGGATAAACTGTTTGATGCTTTGCCCAATGATCAAGATTGGAAATATTTTGCTCTTATGCTGAAGAATACAATCAAGCCAGATGAGTTAAAGATTGATTTGCTGATTGAAAGGCTTGAAAGTCATGAGTTGGAGTTGAAGAGATCCAAAGTCAACAGTCCAGGGTATCAGCAGAATGTGGAACTTTATTACAGAGGAAGTGTACCAAATGCTGGTTCTCCAAAAACAGCATTCTCTGCAGAAAGTTCGAACTCAGTCAACAATGAAAGTCTTCACAGTGGTTTTCACAGTGGTGCTTCTTCAAACACTTCAGATCAAACTGCTTCAAAGAATGTATTTCAGTGTAATATTGCAATCGATTTAAAGAATGGGCAGAACTTCAGTGAAGAATCAGCGAAACAACAGATGGTTTTCTTAGCGTCTGTACTGGAATCATATGAAGGCCTCGTCGCAGGGAAGATTGGAAATACCAATTTGACAAAAGAAGAGTATGATCAAATAGACCCCGAAGAAATGGAACTGATGGATATCAGATGGTGCATGGCCAGTGCAGTTCGTAGAGCACAACGGTTCATGGAAATTACGGGGAGGAAGTCAATTGGAGGGCCATCTACTAAACTGGGTTTTGAAAAATCCAAAGTGACGTGTTTTAAATGCAAACAAAAAGGTCACTTCAAGCGCGAGTGCAGAAATTCATATGTTGCTGAAGATTCTGAAAATCCGTTCAACGAAGACTATTACAAGAAAGCGATTTATCATCAAAATAAGTCTGAACCACCAAGGTTGAAACAGCAGGAAGAAAAATCAAGGGCTCTAGCAGTCATTTATGATGATGAAGGCTATGACTGGAGCAAAGAAGTTCTTCCAGAACAGGATGCTGTTGGTTATGCATTAGTGGCAAAAGATGATCATGATACATGGTGGAGAAAAGATAGTGCAAGATGGGAAATTGGCAAGCTGTATGAACCATTTCATGAAGCACAGAGAGCCAAGAGATGGAATGAAGAGTTGGAGTGTTACTTGGATCCACAGGGGAATCCAGTGGTAGATCCGTCAAAAGTTGATTTTGATGCAGTAACTAATGTGTTTCCAAGTGAGCGTGTTTTCAACACAAAAAGGCTTTCTGATAGCAGCTATCTGCCAGAGTTGATGAACAAGTTGAAAGAAGTCTTTGAAACAAGTCTACCGAAGGTGGTAGAGATGAAGAAGAGAAAAGAAGAAGAGTTGAAGAAGATGATTGAAGAAGTAAAGACTGTTGCAAAGCTTGCTGGTGAAGAGAATCAAAAAGCTGAGGAAGAACAAAAGCCGAAAGAGATGGAAGAAAAAGTTGAGAAGATACAGGAGACAAAGGCAGCTGATCATGCCGAGGTGCAAATTACTAAGGTAACAGAATCTTCTGAACTACCAGATATTGAATTGGTTGTTGAAAAAGAAAACAAGTGCAGGAATTGCATTGAAAAGTGCAAAGCCTGTATTGAAAAAGAAGAAATAATCAAAACAAAAGATAATGAAATGAACAAACTTGAACATGCGTTAAAACTGAAATGTAAAGAAAGGATTGACACAGAGCAAAGTCTAAAATTAAAAGTTGAGAAATTAACACAAAAGTGTCATGATTTTGAAAAAGAAAATACAGTTTTGAAAGAAAAATGTGATACAAAATGTGTTGATTGTATTGAGAAAGAATCTAAGTTTCTAGAGTTACAAAAACAGTATGATTCTTTAAAATGGTCAAGTCAGAGAGTACAAGAAGCTTATGATACTTTGAAGAGCCAAGTCAAAAGTTTTGATCAAAGATTGTCTGAAACTTTAACAACTAAAGAAATATATGAAAGACAATTTAAAGAAAAGCAAATTGAATTAAACAAACGTGTTGATGAAATTGCAAATCTTAAACAAGTCTTGGCTGAAAAAGAAAAGATTGTTACAAAACTTCAAAGTTATCATGACTCTTCGTACATTCCCGAACGTATTTTCAATATCACACCTGATAACAAAGATACTAATGTTTGTAAAAAGGGTATTGGTTCAGAATATCATCAGGTACCACCACCATTGAGAGACAATTATACTTTTTATGATGAGGAAAAGGTGGCAAAGGGTTTGAACATAGCTGACCAATTACCTGACAGTATCGATGTGTCTTACACCAAATCTGATGATGCTGATGATTCAGAGGTGGTATGTAAGGTGGTTGATAGTGTTTTGAAAGATGAGTCTACAAAAGGTAAGTCTGAATCACAGGATGAAGATGAAGGAAATCTTTATGATGGATATCTGAAAGATACAAAATCTGAGAAGAATTTGAATGATGATTCAAAAGGATTCGTTTATACCATGATTGGATCGGACAAACTATTCTTAGATGTGGTTTTCCCGATTCAGAATGTGATTTCAGAGAAAATTGACAAAGTTTTCAAGATGGTTGAAATTGAGAAGTCTGAAATGTCGAAGTTTGCTGGTAAAGGTTTCAAAGGGTCTTATAACAAACCTGGTTCTAAGAAGAAAAACATGAAGTCTGGTTTGGGGTATAAGAAGAAACATAATCGAAACAGAACTGAACGGTCTAATTTTCAGACAAAAATGAATTTTGTTCAAGGAAAAAGTTTCACCGAAGAAGAAAAATTCAAAATTGGAAAACAATCTAATGCAGAGTTTGAGGATATGAAAAAGAAACAACAACAGCCAAAAGATGTGTCAAAGAAAGTTTGTTTTAAATGTGATCAAATTGGCCATGTTGCACGAAAGTGTTCAAATCCAAAGTCTGTTGATGGTGAACCACAGAAATCTGAGAGTGTGAAACCGAGGTCAACCAGATTTGATTCGAGACAAACTTGGAGGTTTACAACAAACAAGTTTGCCTCAAATCAAAATTGGAAATCAAACCCGAACAGGTTTAACTCTAGACAGACCTGGAATTCTCACACATCCTGGAGTCGGAAAACATCAGTTGGTGTGACAAAACCTCAAAAGATTTGGAAACCTAAAAATGTTGTTCAAACTCAAAAGATTCAGAAAGAAACAAAGTTTTACAAAAGAGGTACTCCGAAAGGTCAAGTGTGGTCTGTTAAGAAAAGTGTTGAGTTGATAAAAGATGTGAAACAGAAACAAATTTGGAAACCAAAAACAACTTCTGAGGATTCAGATGTGGTTGCTTATGATGCAAACATTCCACCGCTTAAGGCTGAAAATTTTAAAATTCAGGTTGCTAGAATCAAGGTTATACCTAAGGCTCCTGAGGCCTGGGTGGACACCATGTTTGATTAAGTGGTTGGAATTGCCGGAGCTTCCTGGATCGCGAAGCATGAATCGGCATCTATCTTTATTGTTTGAAATTTTTATGACAAATTGTTTGTGTATTTGATAAAGTTTGAATGTGCAGGTGCTAAATGCTGATGAAGATTGTGAGAGTGTTGTACGGGAAGAGGTTGAAGATCCCTGGTTTTGGTCAGACAGGGAGTTTATTTGTTGTTTTGTATAAGTTTGTGTTGTGTTTGATGATTGTTGTTTGTTTGTTGGTTGTTTGTTGGTTTGGATTGATGTTTGTTTACTTAGAATAAGTGGTGATGGACTATGCCGAAACCCTCACGGCGGAACAAACATGATTACTCACAAGTTGAAGAACGGTTTTCTAACAGTCAAAATCAATGGGTTGTAAATCATGGGGGTACGTTATATTTTCTGCGAAACAGAGCATGAGATGCAGAAAATGGATGGCGAGACAAAGCTATCAGTATCGGTTTGTCAAATTTCTTTAATGGTTTTGCATTTTAGGGGGAGAAATTGTGTTAGAAAATACAAAAACATTAGAAAATTTGAAAAATACAAAAACATGATAAAATCAAAAATTTGAGTTTTGCGTAAAAAGAGGAAATGATAGTACATCAGTAGACAGTTACAGTATGCTAAAGATTTGTGATGATTAAATAGCGTTAAACAGTCTCACTGATGATATGTCGATAGGTTTTTATACATTTAGTAAGCTTTTTCGGGATATAAACCTAAATTCAAACTTACTTATTTTGTGGGGAACACTACTTGAATATATAGGTAACCCCTGAAATCTCGTTTGAAAGGTCTCGTATTCTGATATACTAGGTGTTTATACTCTATGATGTCTGGGGTATTATTCCGGGACTTCTGCTGAACGGTGGTTCTGACCTAGTCCCTGGCTAATACTTTATCCATAATGCTTGAAATATAGCATATAGCCCTCAGCTGATTAGACAATAAAATTGATAATCAGTTGTTGTAGCTGAAAAGATTCTCTAAAGGGAACACACTGCAAAGTCGAAGCTGATATCTCTCTGCTGAACGGAAGTTCTGACCTGAGATCCCTCAGTTCTCGCATACCCTAATTTATGTACAGACATCATTGTAGTATTCTTACCTGTAAGACTGAATATTGTGATTCTGGATACGGGAGTATATTCAAGAGGTGGGACACATGAATGAGTTTAAGTCTTAAAACATCTAAAATCGTATCCTGAATCAGTTGAAATTTGTATAAAAATTTAAAAGGATCAGTATATCGACAATCTAAGTAAATTGTTTAATTCTAAGTATGATTTAAAGCTTAACGGTACTTGTGACTGGTCATAAACTGATATGATCCTCTGATGCATTCTCAAAACAAAAATATTGTTTGTAAATATGTTTGTATATATTTCTTTACAGCTTTATATTTTCAGAAAACACAAAAAGATTTTGATTTCTGCGTTATTTTCGATAAACCGATGTTTGAGTTGCTGAGTTTCAAAATCTAAGGATGCTGATTGTGTTTCTTAAAACAAAACAAGTTCATTAATTTGAAACTTGAAATTTCTGAAATCTTCAAAAACATGAATGATATCTTCAAGGTCATTAACTTGAACTTGAATGATAATGTGTGAGAAAATTGGATTCTTTATATTGCCATATCTGTTAAGTTTGTTGACAGGGGGAGTGTATTAGAGAACATGATGATTTTGAAAATATTGTTACTTATGAATGTTTGAGAATTACAGGAAAGATTCAGATTACGATCCCGAAGAACTGAGTCTAAGGGGGAGTCTGAAGATAAGTTGTAAGTGAGAAAGAGCTTGTAGCTGGAAAAGCAAGGTGATGATCTCTAAAAGCACGGAAGCTTGACGAGAGGGGGAGCTTACTGATGATGAAGTTGTAAAGATGATCAAAGTGAAAGATTAAAGGATTCTTATATGGTTGCAATCTGAACAAGTTGGCAAAGATGATAAAGACTGAAGAGGTGGCATAACAGAGAATGTTCACTGAAGACTTCGTCAATATCCGAGGGGGAGTCTGTTGGTGTACTACGTCTATTGACTTCGTCTTGTATCATGTTATAGGATAGGATAGGTTAGAATAACCAGTGCATGAGGTTCGAGAAACGAGAAATGGTTAAATAGCATGTTGGACCGCTTATATGGACATTGTCCATAAAAGCGATCCACACTATCTCACCTGGACCGCTTTTGTGACATGTACGTATTAGCGGTTCCAGATATCTATAAATAGGTGACTGGTTGTTTCATTTGTAACGGCTCGGAACTTGTAACGAAGTGCTGCCGAATTGCTTCCAGGTTGTAAACATTGCTAAAATCAATAAAGTGAAGCATTATATTTAGTTTGAGCATCTAATTCACTGATTCCGCCTTTGAATTGGAAAACGACTCTTCTGATCGACTCATTCAGGGTCAACGACGATCCAACAGTGTGGTGGTGATGTGTGGTAGTAGTGGTTTTAGGTGGTAAAGAGTGGTGCTTTTAGGTGGTGGGTGGAGGGCGAGTTTAATTTGCAGAGAGAGAAAGAGAGAGATTTATATAAAAAAATAAGTTTTTGTAGGTTTTTTTTAAATAGGGATATTTTAGTATTTTCTCAAAAACTTAAAGGTAAATTGGATGGGGTTAATGAAGGTGAACTATATTTGTTACAAAAGTAAAAGTATTCTTACTGTTATGATAATTTTTAAACTAATGGACTGTAATGATTATTTTCAACAAACCATATGGATGAAAACGTAATTAACTCTTTTTTTGTAGTTTTTTAACATAGGGGTATTTTAGTCTTTTCTCAAAAACTTAACAATAAATTAGATGAGATTAACAGAGGTGGATTGTTAAACTAATAGTATGTGATAGTTATCTTTAACTTTGATAATTATCTTTAAGGCTAGACGGTATGGGGGGACGTCCCCCTCCGTCCCGGAATGGCGACGAAGCCAACACCACCCCCCCCCCCCCGGTCCTCGTCCTCAGTGGCGAGTCCTGGACGTTTGAGACGGTCCATGTGAGGACAAAATTTTCCCCCTTTCCATGCAAAGTTACCGTTTAAAAAAAACAAATTTCCAAATTCAAAAATAAAAGCAACGGACATTTTCAAATTTTTTACCAAAATATCTCCTAAAACTATATAACCCCCCCCCCCCCCCCCCCCCCGCCCAGCCCCATTTTACACCATTTTTCTCACTTTTCATCTACCACAACTCATCTCTCTCTCTCATTTTTTATAAACATATTCCCCTTTTATAAAATTATATTCTACCATGGATCCCTTCAACAACCCGAACGTCCCCAACAACCCGACCCAACCGAACATCCCAAATGTTTTCTCAATTCCGGGATACTATCCTGTGACAACCCTCAAAATCCCATGTATTCCGTACAATTTATTATTGATAATTAAAGTGTTTGACGACTGTGTGGAATTACTTAACTGCTCTCTGATTATTATGTTATACTTACATGTACTTGTTAACATACTAGTAGTGTACAGAAAAATTTCTAAATAGTTCGTTGTGCTTTCCTGAGTGTTGAAAATTAAAAACGTTACAAAAATATACATGTATGACACTTTACGGATTAATTAAGCGCTTTAACGGAACAATGTCAAACCGGACTTTACCCGGAAAATAAAAATATTGCCAAACGCATTGTTTCTACTTTTCTGAGCTAGTTAGGATTCCCAAACACCCTAACACACCTTATATTACATAACACACCTTGATAAACTAACTAGACATTTGAAACATAACTAACAAGTAACTAGATCATTGAAAACCAACCCATACACCCCCCCCCCCATTCGAACCGGTTATGGATATGGGGGACATCCCCACATTTCTTTTGATTATTTAAATGGTACATGTTGGAGGATATGGAACACATTACATATTGGATATTAGGGAAAGTGGTTTATAAATAAGTCTCTAAGTCTTGGACCTTCATTTCACCAACTCACCACAACAACAAAACTCTCTCCTCTTCCATTCCATCACTCACGGCAGCCACCTCCTCCACCATACCTCCACCATCAACTTCCATTCTAGCCATTCCTCATACATACAAAGGTGCTACGGGTCATACAACGAAGCTTGGTGCTCTCTGAAGTTGAAGGACCTTCTCCATTCGCTATTAAAAGATGGATAAAGAGAAGATATGTGTGTAAATCATGTAGATCCGTTCATTCTTCATGTTATTTAAGTGGTTAATAGGTGATTTAATGATTAAAATTATGAAACACTAAAGAACTTGCACTAAAGTCTTGAACATATGGAATAAAAGATGGATAAAGAGAAGATATATGTGTAAATCATGTAGATCTTGTGTTGTTATGATTCTTGTTGATTTTCTGATGATTTTGCTGGTTAATATTGATGTTTGATGTTGTTGTGATCACTAAACATGTTAACGGAATCAATCGAACACAAGTTAGAAAGCTAAAAGCTGAAACAGAAAGCTGATTGGTTTTTATAGCCAAATTTAGTTGGCTGTAACCAGACCATAACTTAATGAAAAATGTATTTTCTGAAGTCTAGATTTATGTACTATGAAATACGGTTCTAATGGCACTGGAATCATAATTTTTGGACTCCGTTTACTATTTTTAAAGTGTCGATTCGTAACAGCGGCTAAAGCTGAGTTTTTACAGCAGTACATGGGTGTTATACTTTCAGTCATAACTTGAAACCTAGGTAGGATTAGATCATTAAATTGCTATTGTAGATGGATACTGATGTCGTAGTAATTCTCCCACTGGAATTTCATCAATCCGACTTACAATGAATTTTTAATGAATTATTCCGTGGACTGCAGTCAAAAAAAGATAAATCTGAGTGCAGTCTGGAAAATGATTTTTAATAAAATATTGGTAATGAATCGCATCTCGATATTTTTACACAACAATATTTGGATAGTTTAGCACCTTCTGTAAAAGGTTGGGAATTTTTGAAATAAGATAACTATTTTATTAAAATGCTCGAAAACAGCCCAGTTTTGGATATTTAAGTTGAAATGACATAAGTAGTAATTTGCGTGTCTAAATGTCGAGTATGCTATCTGTGAATGATCTAACATGTTATGTGTCAATAAAAGTGTTATGTGTAATGTCGTATGTTTATTTGTGAACGGGAATAGATGGGGAGCTTATATGGGCATAAACCGTTAAAGTAATGCATGTTATATGATAGATACGTGTAGGAACTTTGTGATCTATTTGAAAACCACTAAATGACTAACTGGTAATCATATTAGGACGTGATTGACCGACTTTGACTGTTAGCTATATTTGAGAATCTAACCGAGCAAACCGAGGTGAGTTCACACACTTTCTAAGGCATGGGATTCCCGGTGGTTTGGGAATGGGTTAAAGAATTTAAAACTGAATCTACATATCCTCCTTGGGTAGGATATGTACGGCCATCCTCCATGGGTAGGATGCCATTATTAATCCTGCGTATTCTCCTTGGGTAGAACTACGTACGTTCGTCCTCCTTGGGTAGGACAACAACCTTAAAACCTACTAGACAAAACTCTATCATAAGTCCCTCATTTTTATATAGACTTAATCGCCGAGGCCAATGGCGAGCGGGTCATTAGTTAATAGCGCTATTAGGTTTAACAAACCTCACACCGTGCCAGTCGGACGGGCATGTACTAATGGACTATGGCAAACCATCAGTGATGATAGACACTGATGTAGGGCACAACTTACTTGCGTAGTAGTCGATATCATACGGTCTAGTGGTTCACATGGGGAAGCCCCCACTAATCATGGATATGGTTTGGGTAATAAGGAATGAACTGGTTAATTTTACTTTCAACTACGGGGTAACCCCCACGGCAATTACGCCAACGAAAGTCAAACCACGTTTTCAGAAAACAACTTAAAACTAAACAACCAAACGTGAACTCACTCAACTTTGTTGTTGACTCGTTGTTACATGCCTTACAGGTCACTAAATGCTTGGAGCTTGCACGAGGAAGGAGTCGTTGTGGTGTACGGACTGTTATGTTCCGTGCTTAATATTTAAATCCTTATGGACTTATTAAACTTGCGTTTTGAACTTTAACTTATAAACTATGGACTTATGTTTTGGACTTTACGTTTATGCTTCCGCTGTTTAATTTAAAACTTGGTTAACTAGCTTTTGGTCACCAATCGTATTGTGGTTAGCTTTATTTACTTAAATACGTTGTTCTGTATGATTGGTGGCTCGATCCTGGTCACGTCCCGCCTCCAAGCGGTGGTACTCCGCATGGTGGATTTTGGGGGTGTGACACATTGGTATCAGAGCCATTGGTTATAGTGAACTTGGTTTTAAAAAGGGGAAAGCTTTTTGATAAAACCAGACTATAACCGGTACAGTGCTCAACGATCCACAACGACGCTTCGCTCCACGTGCAAGACTCGACACAATAGGTGGTATGATCTATGTTATATTGTCAGTTAGATAGTTTACACTGTGCATTAGTTAACGTGATAATTTCTATTTGAACCTTGTGTGCTTACTCTCTACTGTCGTCCCACACTTACGCACTTTCGCGACACTTTCCTCACTTGCGTGGCTTCATTGTGAAGATCATGAGCGGACGCGGAGGACGTATCAACCTAACTCAAGCCCAGCTGACGGCTTTGATCAACGAACGAGTTGCTGAGCCACTCGCAGCTGTTCCTGCAGGAGGTATAACCTGCCATATCAACCCATCTTAGGACGTTTAGAACCTACCTTCGCAAACCAACCCTCATGCCTAACCTTGTCTTTTATTCTCGCGCAACAGGTCAACATGCTCAGCCTCGTGTGTGCACATTCAAAATCTTCATGGATTGCCGACCTAACACTTTCAGCGGCACAGAAGGAGCTGTAGGTCTTCTTCACTGGTTCGAGAAGCTTGAGTATGTTTTCGAGATGTGTGAATGCCCTGAAGATCGTAGGGTGAAGTATGCTACTGGAACACTCGAAGGTGCTGCATTAACCTGGTGGAAGGAACAGGTTCAACTTCTTGGGTTGGTGGTTGCTAATGCCACCCCATGGAACGGTTTCAAGGAACTGATCAAAGAAGAGTACTGCAGTCGTGACGACATCCACAAGCTGGAGGTGGAATTTTTCAATTTGAAGATGACGGGGTCTGAGATCGAGGCATACACGAAGAGGTCTAATGAGCTAGCCATTGTAGGATCGCGAGACGACCTAATGAGTCGATCAGAAGAGTGCTCAGACTGAATCAGAGGCGGAATTCATTGATTCAGTCTTTGTTTAGCTTGTATAACACAGGATATACAATTTACTATCTCTTTTATTGATCCGATGACAATGTACAAGCACTGGAGACAATTTGGCAGGGCTTCGTCGTTACACACATGAACTGCCACTATGTGATTTCGCTCATGATACCTATTTATAGGCTTGGGATTTCGCTCATTATGACACAGAGTCCATAAGAGCGAAATCAGACATTATACATAAAAGCGAAATCACACTAATTGACCCTATAAGCGAAATCAAGTTGTTGATGATTTCGCTCATATGACCAGGTGTCATTATGAGCGAAATCAACACTAAAACATCTTTTCTTGATTTCCGTGCACTGTACAATCAGCCCTACACTAAGACTCGAACAAAGATGTAGTCGACAGACAACTGCACCAGCAAAATGTGACTTTTGGCTTCGCGAAGTCCACTTTCTAGGCCATGTGGTAAACAAGGATGGAATTCATGTTGATCCATCCAAGGTTGACTCGATCAAGAACTGGCCTGCACCCCGTACACCAACAGAAATCTGCCAATTCTTGGGTTTGGCAGGATACTACAGAAGATTCATCAAGGATTTCTCAAAGATTGTGCAACCTCTCACTTCACTGACTCAGAAAGGTGTCACTTATCGTTGGGGTGACGCACAGGAGTCCGCATTTCAACACTTGAAAGATAGACTTTGTAGCGCACCTATCCTCTCATTGCCCGAAGGCACAGAAGATTTTTTCGCTCTTAAGATATGGAGACATTACCTGTACAGTACCAAGTGCACCATTTACACCGATCACAGGAGTCTCGAGCATATCTTCAAGCAAAAGGAGTTAAACCTGCGTCAACGCCGATGGGTCGAACTCTTGAATGATTACGAATGCGCGATCAAGTATCATCCGGGCAAAGCCAATGTTGTGGCCGACGCTCTCAGTCGAAAGGATACTATACTCAAGTGTGTACGTGCTTCACAGCTTACCATCCAATCCAACCTTCCCGCTCAGATTCGCGATGCTCAGGTTGAAGCATTGAAAGCAGAAAACATCAGGGCTGAGTGCTTACAAGGATCGAGGCAACGGCTGGAACGAAAGGAAAACGGCGCCTACTATGTTAACGGACGCATCTGGGTTCCACTTTATGGAGACCTACGCGAGCTTGTGATGGATGAAGCACATAAGTCTCGTTATTCGGTACATCCTGGTTCGGATAAGATGTACCACGATCTCAAGACTATGTATTGGTGGCCTGGTATGAAAGCCAGCATAGCAACCTACGTCAGCGAATGTTTAACTTGTGCTAGGGTCAAGGTTGAATACCAGAAACCATCAGGCCCACTCCAACAACCAGAGATTCCGAAATGGAAATGGGAGCAAATTTCCATGGATTTCGTTACTGGCCTACCTAGATCCCAACGCGGAAATGATACCATTTGGGTGATCGTGGATCGACTGACCAAGTCTGCACACTTTCTGCCTATCAAGGAAACGGATAAGTTTTCTACCCTAGCAGACATCTACCTAAAGGAAGTGCTATCAAGGCACGGAGTGCCAACCTCCATCATTTCTGATCGTGACGCGCGTTTTACCTCTGAACTGTGGCAAGCTATGCACAAGTCCTTTGGCTCACGTTTAGATATGAGCACCGTTTATCACCCACAGACGGATGGGCAATCTGAACGCACCATCCAGACCCTTGAAGACATGCTTAGGGCATGTGTAATCGATTTTGGTAACGGATGGGAAAAGCATCTCCCGTTAGTGGAGTTCTCATATAACAAAAGCTACCACACCAACATCCAGGTCGCTCCGTTCGAGGCATTGTATGGACGGAAGTGCCGATTACCTCTCTGTTGGGCAGAAGTTGGTGACAGTCAAGTCACTGGTCCAGAACTTGTAGTGGATACAACCGAGAAGATTGCTCAGATACGACAACGAATGGCGGCAGCCCGTGACCGTCAGAAAAGCTATGCTGATAAGCGAAGAAAGCCACTCGAGTTCCAGGTCGGGGATCGAGTGCTACTCAAAGTCTCACCTTGGAAAGGTGTAGTTCGTTTTGGCAAATGAGGCAAGCTCAATCCGCGCTATGTCGGACCGTTTGAGATCATTGAGAAAATCGGAAAGTGGCCTACAGGTTGAATCTACCTGAAGAATTCAGCGAAGTTCACAATGTTTTCCACGTGTCAAATCTAAAGAAGTGTCTGTCAGATGAGACCCTCATAGTTCCTCTCAAGGAGCTCACTATCGACGAACAGATGCGATTTGTCGAGGAACCAATAGAGATTACGAATCAAGACGTTAAGATTCTCAAGCACACCAGAATACCTCTCGTCCGAGTTCGTTGGAATTCCCGTCGTGGCCCAGAGTACACCTGGGAACGAGAAGACCAAATGAAACTCAAGTATCCCCAGCTTTTTAAGAAAAGTGCAACCACTACTGAGCCTGAAGCTACTGCAGAATTTTGGGACGAAATTCCAAATCAACGGGGGGATGATGTGACACCCCAGGAAAACCAGGAAACCAACGCAACTTAACTAGCTTCCTCAATAACCGCGTGCTAAATTTCGGGACGAAATTCTCTTAACAGGGGGAGAATGTGACAACCCTCAAAATCCCATGTATTCCGTACAATTTATTATTGATAATTAAAGTGTTTGACAACTGTGTGAAATTACTTAACTGCTCTCTGATTATTATGTTATACTTACATGTACTTGTTAACATACTAGTAGTGTACAGAAAAATTTCTAAATAGTCCGTTATGCTTTCCTGAGTGTTGAAAATTAAAAACGTTACAAAAATATACATGTATGACACTTTACGGATTAATTAAGCACTTTAACGGAACAATGTCAAACCGAACAACCGGACTTTACCCGGAAAATAAAAATATTGCCAAACGCATTGTTTCTACTTTTTTGAGCTAGTTAGGATTCCCGAACACCCTAACACACCTTATATTACATAACACACCTTGATAAACTAACTAGACATTTGAAACATAACTAACAAGTAACTAGATCATTGAAAACCAACCCATACCCCCCCCCCTCATTCGAACCGGTTATGGATATAGGGGACATCCCCACATTTCTTTTGATTATGTAAATGGTACATGTTGGAGGATATGGAACACATTACATATTGGACATTAGGGAAAGTGGTTTATAAATAAGTCTCTAAGTCTTGGACCTTCATTTCACCAACTCACCACAACAACAAAACTCTCTCCTCTTCCCTTCCATCACTCACGGCAGCCACCTCCTCCACCATACCTCCACCATCAACTTCCATTCTAGCCATTCCTCATACATACAAAGGTGCTACGGGTCATACAACGAAGCTTGGTGCTCTCGGAAGTTGAAGGACCTTCTCCATTCGCTATTAACCACCACATTTCTTCACTCGAACTTCCCTAGCCTTGAGCTAGTGGTAAGAACTTAGATCCATTCATTCTTCATGTTATTTAAGTGGTTAATAGGTTATTTAATGATTAAAATTATGAAACACTAAAGAACTTGCACTAAAGTCTTGAACATATGGAATAAAAGATGGATAAAGAGAAGATATGTGTGTAAATCATGTAGATCTTGTGTTGTTATGATTCTTGTTGATTTTTTGATGGTTTTGCTTGTTAATATTGATGTTTGAAGTTGTTGTGATCACTAAACATGTTAACGGAATCAATCGAACACAAGTTAGAAAGCTAAAAGCTGAAACAGAAAGCTGGTTGGTTTTTACAGCCAACTTCAGTTGGCTGTAACCAGACCATAACTTAACAAAAAATGTATTTTCTAAAGTTTAGATTTATGTACTATGAAATACGGTTCTAATGGTACTGGAATCATAATTTTTGGACTCCGTTTACTATTTTTAAAGTGTCGATTCGTAACAACAGCTAAAGCTGAGTTTTTAGAGCAGTAAATGGTTGTTATATTTTCAGTCATAACTTGAAACCTGGGTAGGATTAGATCATGAAATTGGTACTGTAGATGGACACTGATGTCGTAGTAATTGTCCCACTAGAATTTCGTCAATCCGACTTACAATGAATTTTTAATGAATTATTCCGTGGACTGCAGTCAGAAAAAGATAAATCTGAGTGCAGTCCGGAAAATGATTTTTAGTAAAATATTGGTAATGAATCGGATCCCGAGATTTTTACACAATAATATTTGGATCGTTTAGCACCTTCTGTAAAAAGTTGGGAATTTTTAAAATAAGATAACTATTTTATTAAAATGCTCGAAAACAGCCCAGTTTTGGATATTTAAGTTGAAATGACATAAGTAGTAATTTGTGTGTCTAAATGTCGAGTATGCTATCTGTGAATGATCTAACATGTTATGTGTCAATAAAAGCGTTATGTGCAATGTCGTATGTTTATTTGTGAGCGGGAATAGATGGGGAGCTTATATGGGCATAAACCGTTAAAGTAATGCATGTTATGTGATAGATACGTGTAGGAACTTTGTGCTCTATTTGAGAACCACTAAATGAATAACTGGTAATCATATTAGGACGTGATTGACCGACTTTGACTGTTAGCTATATTTGAGAATCTAACCGAGCAAACCGATGTGAGTTCACACACTTTCTAAGGCATGGGATTCCCAGTGGTTTGTGAATGGGTTAAAGAATTTAAAACTGAATCTACATATCCTCCTTGGGTAGGTTATGTACGGCCATCCTCCATGGGTAGGATGCCAATATTAATCCTGCGTATTCTCCTTGGGTAGAACTACGTACGTTCGTCCTCCTTGGGTAGGACAACAACCTTAAAACCTACTAGACAAAACTCTATCATAAGTCCCTCATTTTTTATATCGACTTAATCGCCGAGGCCAATGGCGAGCGGGTCATTAGTTAATAGCGCTATTAGGTTTAACAAACCTCACACCGTGCCAGTCGGACGGGCGTGTACTAATGGACTATGGCAAACCATCAGTGATGATAGACACTGATTTAGGGCACTACTTACTTGCGTAGTAGTCGATATCTTACGGTCTAGTGGTTCACATGGGGAAGCCCCCACTAATCATGGATATGGTTTGGGTAATAATGAATGAACTGGTTAATTTTACTTTCAACTACGGGGTAACCCCCACGGCAATTACGCCAACGAAAGTCAAACCACGTTTTCAGAAAACAACTTAAAACTAAACAACCAAACGTGAACTCACTCAACTTTGTTGTTGACTCATTGTTACATGCCTTACAGGTCGCTAAATGCTTGGAACTTGCACGAGGAAGGAGTCGTTGTGGTGTATGGACTGTTATGTTCCGTGCTTAATATTTAAATCTTTATGGACTTATTAAACTTGCGTTTTGAACTTTAACTTATAAACTATGGACTTATGTTTTGGACTTTACGTTTATGCTTCCGCTGTTTAATTTAAAACTTGGTTAACTAGCTTTTGGTCACCAATCGTATTGTGGTTGGCTTTATTTACTTAAATACGTTGTTCAGTATGCTTGGTGGCTCGATCCTCATCACGTCACGCCTCCAAGCGGTGGTACTCCGCATGGTCGATTTTGGGGGTGTGACAGATTGGTATCAGAGCCATTGGTTATAGTGAACTTGGTTTTAAAAAGGGGAAAGCTTTTTGATAAAACCAGACTATAACCGGTACAGTGCTCAACGATCCACAACGACGCTTCGCTCCACGTGCAAGACTCGACACAATAGGTGGTATGATCTATGTTATATTGTCAGTTAGATAGTTTACCTTGTGCATTAGTTAACATGATAATTGCTATTTGAACCTTGTGTGCTTACTCTCTACTGTCGTCCCACACTTACGCACTTTCGCGACACTTTCCTCACTTACGTGGCTTCATTGTGAAGATCATGAGCGGACGCGGAGGACGTATCAACCTAACTCAAGCCCAGCTGACGGCTTTGATCAACGAACGAGTTGCTGAGGCACTCGCAGCTGTTCCTGCAGGAGGTATAACCTGCCATATCAACCCATCTTAGGACGTTTAGAACCTACCTTCGCAAACCAACCCTCGTGCCTAACCTTGTCTTTTATTCTCGTGCAACAGGTTAACATGCTCAGCCTCCTGTGTGCATATTCAAAACCTTCATGGATTGCCGACCTTGCACTTTCAGCGGCACAGAAGGAGCTGTAGGTCTTCTTCACTGGTTCGAGAAGCTTGAGTATGTTTTCGAGATGTATGAATGCCCTGAAGATCGTAGGGTGAAGTATGCTACTGGAACACTCGAAGGTGCTGCATTAACCTGGTGGAAGGCACAGGTTCAACTGCTTGGGTTGGCGGTTGCTAATGCCACCCCATGGAACGGTTTCAAGGAACTGATCAAAGAAGAGTACTGCAGTCGTGACGACATCCACAAGCTGGAGGTGGAATTTTTCAATTTGAAGATGACGGGGTCTGAGATCGAGGCATACACGAAGAGGTCTAATGAGCTAGCCATCTTGTGCCCTACTATGGTGGATCCTCCCATCAAGCGCATTGAGCTGTACCTTAAGGGCTTGGTGCCAGAAATTCAAAGCCACGTAACCTCAGCTAATCTTGGAACCATTCAGCAAATCGTCAAGTTGGCTCATCGTCTCACTGATCAGGCAGTTGAGCAGAACAGGTTGCCCGAACGTATTAGCGCTACTACTTCTGATGCTCCGAATGACAATAAGCGCAAGTGGGATGGAAATTTGGGCAAGGGTCCTGCTTCAGCTCAATCCCAGCAATGAAAGACAGACGAGTACAGGAGCCCCAGTCAGCAGTCATCTGGGAATCAAGGTCAGGGTGGGTACAAGGGAAATCACCCAAAGTGCAACTGATGTAATTTGCACCACAGCGGGCAATGCAATAAGGGTCGTTGTCAGAGATGTCACAAGCTGGGTCATGAAGCTAAGGATTGCAGGAGCCCACATCCTGCGAATCAGAATCGCCAACAACAACAACAAGCTCCACAGAACCACCATCAGCAACAACAGCAGGGCAACAAGGGATGCTTTCAGTGTGGCGCTGAAGGCCACTTTAAAAGGAACTGCCCCCAGCTGAACCAAAATCAGAACAACAACCAAAGAAACGGGAACCATAATGGAAACAACAACGGGGGCAACAACGGAGGTAACAATAATGGCAATGGTGCCCAAGGTCGGGTGTTCGCGATTGGTCAGGGTGAAGCAAGGAACGATCCCAACGTTGTGATGGGTAAGTTTCTTCTGGATGATTTCTTTGTTACTGTTTTATTTGATTCGGGTGCCGATACTAGCTACGTGTCCTTAATAGTTAGTCAGATGCTTAAGCGTACTCCAACACTTTTGAACACCAAGCACATCGTAGAGTTAGCAAATGGTAAAAGCTTAGAGGCTACACATGAAGTTAAGGGTTGCAAGCTTGTCCTTTCCGCCGGTACTCGTCCGCCACCGTATCTCCTCCGTTATCAGCCTCCGCCGATACTGCAACAATCGTCGGAGCTTCCAAGTCACAGGTCAGTCGTTTTGTGCCCTAGCTGTGTAGATCGATTATTAATGTGATTTCAGATGAATTTGTTATGTTTTTTGGTGCGGATTTGTGTTTGTTGGTTTAAGTTTGGATTTGATTTGTTTGATTGGACCTTTATGGAATTGGAATTTGTTTTAATTGTTGTTTGTAAAGTGATTATTGATGAAGGCATCGGCTGAGCTGAAGGGCTTCTAGAAGTTCTGAGCAAGTAACTTCACCAATTTCATCTCCATCAGAAACTGCAGCCTCTTTTGCTTTTTCTACAGCTTCTTTGACTTTTAACCATTTGCAGGGATAGAAAATCTGGTGAAAATAAAGTTGAAGGTGTAATAACTTGTGGAGTTCGGACACCTAGCCATTTTGCTAACTCATAGCCAAGTCGTTCGCTATTCTAGAAGATGCTATTTTGATAGGCAAGAAGCTGCAGAAAAGACATCGACTGTCCTTGGCAGAATCTTGGTGGTGGTGGGTTGAAGGTGGTGGCGGAGGTGGGTTTTAGAGAGAGGGAGGGGAGAGGAAGAAGATGAGGGTGGACCATCTTTATTTTTTATTTAGGGGCAATCTAGTCATTTCGCATATATTTAACTGAGAAAATTAACATTGGTTAGTGATAAGGATCACCCGAGTGCAAAATTTGCAACTAATGGAACCAACTCTGTAATTAGTAAACCACTAGGACCAAGTCTGCAATATTTGCAAACCAGACTGACCGACCAAACATTTAACTCCTTAAAATATCTATAGACACGAAAAGAAAGAAATAAAAAATTAAAATATCTATAGACACAAAAAGAAAACAAAAGGAATTTGAAATGATGGTCAACAGGCTGGCCCCGTCACTCATTATTTGATTCCAGTGTTGTGTTCATCACTCGTTAATCGTTATTCTGCTCACCGATCAGGTATCTTCTTCTTCTTCTTCAGATCTGTTTACCCATTATTCACGATATTTTGTTTCGTTACTTTTTCATTTCATCCCCAAGATCCCTATTCAGTTCAGGTTTGTAAATTAATGTAGACGATATCTTTTTCCTTCCTGTTTCGCAATTCGAGATGTTTTGGGTGCTGTTTCATTTGTTTTATTATGCTTTGACTTATTAAAATGCATCAGCAATCCAAGCTTATTATATGTTTTTGTTTGGATTTGTGACTGTATTGTAGATATGAAGGGTGCAAGGGGTAAAGGTGCTGCAAAAAGAGACACCTTGAAGCCTGTTGATGACAGGTTTATTTATCATTTTATTGTCTGTTTTGATGTTTCATTTACTTTATTATACATTATATACAAGTTGATAATTTTGGTTTGAAATTATTCACAATTTAAGGGCCCCTAATATTATTGCGTTTGACTACGATCATTTTGCATATAATTCTTACTCTCAGATCATAATTTCCACGGCTTTCAGTCTCGCTAATTTTCTGTTAGAATTGTGTGATATGTACCTTTCAGAAATGGTATACAAAAAACGTCACATATTTTCACGTGTTGGGATCCTAAGGCTGGGGGTGTGGTTTAAATTTATCACGCCACGTAAGCGCCATGTAGATTTTGAGATAAAAATGGCGCCCCCTTTAACAATGATGTGTGGGATAAAGCCCCACTATCACCCCCACCTAATTAAATATTAAAAAAGAAATAAAAAATAAACAAAATCTGATTGGTTAAGAGGCATGGGGCCCACCAGATGCACCCATTCACGCCCGTTAGTGGGCTGGCGGACAAGGGGTAGCGCCCCCTTGGTAACGTGCAGGGGTGGGGGAGGGCGCCAACGGGCGCTATTTTTGCTGAGTTGGCGGGGTGGCGTGAGGCCACAACCCCTGGCCTAAGCAACAAACATTTTTTTATGAAAAGTGCTCCGAATTAAAATTTTGTTTTAGGTCCCAAAAAGGTTGAGCTGGTCCTGAGAGTTCTTTTAGGGGTGCAAACGAGCCGAGCCGAGCCAAACTTATGAGAGCTCGAGCTTGAGATCGGCTCGGTTCGAGCTTTGTTTTCAAAGCTCGAGCTTGCCTTGGGCTCCGCTCGTTTATTATCTATTAATTAATATATTGAAATAAAATAATATAAATAATAGACTCGTTTAGGCCCGCAAGCTTGATAAGTGATACTCGGGTTCGGGCTCGTTTGCTAAACAAGCTTATTTTTAGGTTCTGGCTCGGCTCGTAAACATCTTTAAATAAGCTCGGTTCGGCTTGTTTGCTAGACAACTTTAAATAAGGGGTAAACATTATGAAATATCAGTAAAAACAAATATTACACTAAGGCTCGATGAGCCTGACGAGCTGCACATGCAAGGCTCGAGCTTGATAGTTGATAGATAAACGAGCTTTATTTTAGGCTAAAGCTCGGCTCAGGCTCAGCTTGTTTTGAGCTTTTTCTCGAGCCGATCTCGAGCAACTCGCAAGCCGTTCCGCTTGTTTGGTATATGGTACAGGAGCGGACCTAGCATAGAACAAGGGGCAACCCCCGTTGCCCCTTGACGCTCGGGCGGTAGTGTAAAATTAGTGTAAATTTTGGAAAATTTTGACGTTTTTTCGATTTCGTTGCCCTTTTTAATAGAAACGTTGCCCCTTTAGGTTTTTTCTAGATCCGCCACTGATATGGTATATGGTTCATACTAAAAATTAATCTGAAGTTTTGGAGATTGACCCTTAATTCGCTTGTTTGGTGTTAGAACACCCTAGTAATCTAGGATATTGCTATGTTTTGAGTTTTATTTTGATGATAAAATTATTAATCTTTCAGAAAAGTAGGTAAGAAAAAGGCGGCAGCGAGCAAAGGCAAGAAGACTAAGGCAGCTAAAGATCCCAACAAGCCCAAGAGACCTCCAAGTGCTTTTTTTGTTTTCCTGTATGTATGGAACTTAAAAATTTAAGTTATATTGATTCTCAAATAAATATTGTTGCTGATTATTGTCATGTTCTTTTTCAGTGAGGAGTTTAGGATAACATTTAAGAAAGAAAATCCTAACAACAAGGCTGTGTCAGCTGTAAGTACTTGTGTGACATTAAGCTCTTTATTTTGCATTTTATCATGCAATTTTTCGTTATATTCATGCGTTCGTTACTCTAATAGGTTGGGAAAGCTGGCGGAGAGAAGTGGAAGTCCATGAGTGCAGCCGTAAGTGAGCTCAATTTATTTCATATGGATCAATGTCCTGAATATTTTGTGTAGACGGAGTTTTTGTGTGTGAAAATGATGATATTATTGGCAGGAAAAAGCACCTTATGAAGCCAAAGCTGCAAAAAGGAAGACCGAGTATGAAAAACTTATGAAAGCATACAATAAAAAACAGGTGAATAACTTTGTGCATTTTCTTTACATTGTTGGCCTAGATATGGCAATTTATGTTTTCTCTCGTTTGTGTCAAACAAGAAAAATTAAAAAATAGCTAAAAAGGGAAAACAGTTTGAAAGTCATCCTAAATGATTTTTATTGCATAAAACCTTTTAAACCATTTTATTAACACAAGTTATCTTATTTGCTAATATAATGAAAGATTTGTAATCATATTAGTTATGATTATAGCTGTTGATCGGTATTCGAATAAACTAGATCTTTAATTGAACAAATCTGACAATAGATGATGAGAATATATTATAGTTTAGTGTTTAAAGGTTCATGAGTTAAAATATTAGCTATAAATATTTTTTAGTATTTTTAAATAAAGAACACCTCACATACTTGATACGTGTGCTTCGCGCATTGCGCATCACGCATCGGGTTTTGAGGTCAAAACGCACCGGATCGCTAAACGCATTTTGAAACCAAGCATGTCAAACACCTTTTAACTTTTCAAAAAGTCAATAAGCTAATAAGTCACAAAAATAAGCAATCCCAAACACCCCCTAAAGCATATTAAACGCCTTTTTTTTGCATTGTCTGATGGATTGTAATTTTGTATGTATAACTGATAAACAGGAGAGTGAAGCGGATGATGTTGAAGAAGAATCAGATAAGTCAAAATCTGAAGTAGACGAGGAAAGCGGGCAGGTAGTATACTTCACATTTTCATACTTCCTCCGAATTTGAAATCTGATCATATACTTTGCATATGCATATCGGGTGACTAGGCGGATTCGTAGTTCTTGTTGCTACAAGTTATAGTGAAACTGAACTCTAATTTATTTAGTACAATTATATGGTTTCATCATCATCATACTCAGTAAATCTCAACAATAGCAAAGATAAGGTAGGGTTTGAGGAGGGTAAGATGTAGACAGCCTTACCTCTACCCCGTAGGAATAGAGAGATTGCTTCCAGTGAGACCCCCGGCTCAATAGTAGTTTTGCATCAAGCCTTGGACATAAGGCACATAACACTCAGCAATTAAGACAAAGGCCGATTAGCGCATGTACTCCCTTGTCTTTCGGCTATCAACGCCACCAGATGATGCATGATTAACCATCCCCCTCTTTAACGTTATTTTCATGAAATTAGTAAAATAACGTCAAAAATAGTGCATTTTCACTTTTGCCCCCCGAGCGCCCACACACATATACATTATATGCACATATCGCAAGCGGGTCATATATAATCATACGGTGTAATGAAATTTAAATTTGTTGCTAATGACTAGGAGGATGATGAAGCGGACGATGACGAAGATGAAGATGATGATTGAATTATATGAGGGTTTGACAATTGGTATTTGTAATTTATTTTCTAGTTTAGGTCTATCTAATGGTTTCAACTTTCAAGTGACAGTTTATAATTACAGTAATGTTATTTTATAATTGGCATAAAGCTCTCCAACTGTTAAGTGTCTGTTAATCTAACCAATTTTTCTGACCATGACAAGATCAAATTTATTATTCCTCTTTTTATTCTTTTGTGCCAGTTATTCTCTTGATGCTCTGTTTCAAATTGAGTAGTTTGAGATCAAATACAATTCACCTATTAAACTATGACTTACTCGTCGATAATGATCTATACTGACAATTTAACCAGTGACAATTATGAGTGAAAGATATACAAGTCTCTTGTCATCTACCATATCGTCTTAGTCTGTGTTGAAAGGCCCGCAAAGCATGTAAAAATTCGTCTTCTCCAAAATCCGGCCAAAGCGATTCCGTGAAATATAATTCAGTATACGCCAATTGCCATAGAAAGAAGTTACTGACCCTAACCTCACCGCTGGTCCGAATAAGAAGATCAGGGTGAGGGTGGTCAGGGTGTGTACCAAGTTCATTTTTGTAAAAATGGTATTAACAGTTTTATGCAAAACAATCAACAACAATAACACCAGAAATAGTGATAAAACGGTGACATAAAACTTTTATTATTTACTAACCCAGAAAAACACCCAACCACCCTTGATCTTACAAAATGTAAGATCGATGAACAATACAAGAACAATAGATCAACTGATGATAAATCAGTTGATCATATGAAACGATACAACCAAAACAGATGAAGATCCACAGGATCTAACTATACAACAAACAACTAAAAGAAGATCAACAGCAGATCTTCAACAAGCTCCAGATCTTCAACACGAATCCAGAGGAACAAACGAACAGGAAAGCGAGATGTGAGAGAGTGAACAGAATGATCTGGAAACCCTAGATCAACAATAACCAGCCTTTTATATAAAATATCTAGCAATGTTACACATAAGTCCCTGAAATCTTCCACATACACCCCTGAACAATGTACAAAATACAAACTTGGAAACAGAATTAGTTGTAACAACTTTGAGCCCAAAACCAACAACCGACATAGTCAGTTGAACAACAGGCCCACAACACAAGCCCAACAATAACATCAACGAGCCCAATAAAGTGAACATAACTGTATGAATTAAAAAGAGAAAATAATAAATGTAATGGTATTAACAGTTTTATGCAAAACAATCAACAACAATAACACCAGAAATAGTGATAAAACGGTGACATAAAACTTTTATTATTTACCAACCCAGAAAAACACCCAACCACCCTTGATCTTACAAAATGTAAGATCGATGAACAATACAAGAACAATAGATCAACTGATGATAAATCAGTTGATCATATGAAACGATACAACCAAAACAGATGAAGATCCACAGGATCTAACTATACAACAAACAACTAAAAGAAGATCAACAGCAGATCTTCAACAAGCTCCAGATCTTCAACACGAATCCAGAGGAACAAACGAACAGGAAAGCGAGATGTGAGAGAGTGAACAGAATGATCTGGAAACCCTAGATCAACAATAACCAGCCTTTTATATAAAATATCTAGCAATGTTACACATAAGTCCCTGAAATCTTCCACATACACCCCTGAACAATGTACAAAATACAAACTTGGAAACAGAATTAGTTGTAACAACTTTGAGCCCAAAACCAACAACCGACATAGTCAGTTGAACAACAGGCCCACAACACAAGCCCAACAATAACATCAACGAGCCCAATAAAGTGAACATAACTGTATGAATTAAAAAGAGAAAATAATAAATGTAAACTTGTTACATTTTAACATCCCCCCTTCATTCATACAGTTTAACCAGCAAACAAGTCCAACATTCCCAACTTACTACACAAACTATCATGCTGCAAACTGTTTAACCCTTTGGTAAACAGATCAGCCAACTGATCTTCAGACATAACCTTTTCAGGAATAATAACACCATTTGCAATTTTTTCTCTCAAAAAATGCAAATCAATCTCAAAATGTTTTGTCCGTTCATGAAACACAGGGTTAAAAGCAATAGAGATGGCAGATTGACTATCACAAAATAACTGAACAGGCAATTTACAATCAACACCTAACTCTTTTAACACATTTAAAACCCATATCACTTCACAAGATGCAGAACACATAGCCCTATATTCTGCTTCTGCAGTTGATCTAGCAACAACACTTTGTTTTTTTCGATTTCCAAGATATAAGTGAACTACCTAAGAAAATCCCATAACCAGTAACAGACTTTCGAGTGGCCAAACATTTGGCCCAGTCAGAATCCACAAACCCCTTTAAAACCAAATCATTTTCCTTTCTAAACAAAATTCCTTTACCTGGAGACATCTTCAAGTATTTTAACAGTCTAAGTGCAATTTGCAAATGACACTCTTGAGGGGAATGCATAAACTGACTAAGAAATTGAACGGCATAACTTATATCCGGTCTGGTTATGGACAGATATATAAGCTTACCAATCAATTTCTGAAAATTCGTGACATCTTTAACAACACTTTGATTTAAACTCAATTTATTAGCAACAATATGACTTTGTTCTATGGGTGTGTTAACTGGTTTAACACCAAGATATCCAAATTCACTAAGTAACTCAAGGCAATATTTACGCTGATTCAAACATATACCATCATCAACATACATCACCTCAATACCTAGGAAATACTTTAACACACCTAAATCTTTAATCTGAAAACTGTCACTTAATTGCTTTTTAATTTTAACAATCTCAACATCAGAATTTCCAGTGACAATTATGTCATCAACATATACTAATAGCACAACAAACACTGACTTAGCAGACAGAATATACATAGAATGATCACACAAACTCTGCACAAAACCCATTTTAAATAAGGTTTCATTCAATTTTTCATTCCACTTCCGAGGGGCTTGTTTCAGCCCATACAAAGATTTAACCAACTTGCAAACCCTAGTTTCATTTTCAGGAAAGTATCCAGGAGGTAACTTCATATACACATCTTCTGTAATTGAACCATAGAGAAATGCATTATTAATGTCCAATTGATACATTTGCCAATTATTCTTAACAGCCATACTTAATACACATCTAATAGTGACCATTTTTACCACAGGAGAGAAAGTTTCTCCGAAATCAATCCCTTCCCGTTGACTATAACCTTTGGCCACTAATCTGGCCTTAAACCTCTCAACCTCACCATTAGATTTGTATTTAATTTTGTAAATCCACTTGCAACCTATGGCTTTTCTGTCCTTTGGCAAATCTACCAAAACCCAAGTACCATTTCTATATAATGCCTCCATTTCCTTATTCATTGCATCTACCCACCTAGGATCTTTTATTGCATCAGTAAAACATGCAGGTTCACAAGTTTTATTCAAGTTTGACACAAAACAAAAATTATCAACCGACAAACTAGAATAATTCACAGACTTTTCTATACCATACTTCACTTTGCCCTCTACAACATACTCATCAAATCTTTTAGGCAAATTAACACTTCTAGAAGAACGTCTAACATATGGTGTGCCCTCAGATTGGACAATGTCACCATGCGATCCTGAAGTGTCCTCTACCCTACCACTGTTACCAACACCACTACTGCCAGCCTGTTCTGTGTGTTGTCCAGGCTCAACTCCAGAAACAGGGGCTGATGTAGAGGGTGACAGTGGTTGCTGATCATCACTAACAGGATCATGTGCACCACTTGTACCCTCTTCATCATTGGGCATGTTAGGAACTTCAGATATTGTGTTATCAAAAAAATTTAAATGATTCAAGTTCAATTCAAATACTTGTTCTTGATTATCAATTGTTTTAAGTTTAAAAGGGTATATATTCTCATAAAATTTCACATCTCTAGAAAAATAAATTTTCTTATTATCTAAACTCCACACTTTATACCCTTTTTTTATGTTAGAATAACCAAGAAAAACACACTTGTCTGCATGAAATGCAAACTTATCAGGTTCATTTAACACAGTACTGAAACACAAACATCCAAAGTTCCTTAGATGAGACAAAGAGGGTTTAAATCCAAACATAACCTCAAAAGGACTCCTACTATTCAACACATACGAGGGTAACCTGTTAATCAGGTATACAGCAGTTAGAACACAATCTGGCCAAAACTTTAAAGGAACACCACTCTGAAACATCAACGCCCTAGCTGTGTTTAAGAGATGCCTATGTTTCCTTTCCACCACACCATTTTGCTGTGGTGTATAGGAACATGTGGTTTGATGTAAAATACCATTATTTTTACAAAACATATTCATGTTATTATTTACAAACTCAGTCCCATTATCACTCCGGAACACTTTAATTCTTTTTTTAAACTGAGTTAAAATCAATTCATAAAACCCTTTTAAATTCTCAAAAACTTCAGTTTTACTTGCCATAAAATAGCACCATACAGACCTGGAAAAATCATCAACAATTGTCAAAAAATACTTAAAACCTTCATAACTTGTGACTTTGTATGGACCCCACAAGTCCAGATGTACTAAGTCACCTACACATTTGGTTTTATGCTCACTTAAAGGAAATGGGACCCTAACTTGTTTTGCCCTATGACAAATATCACAAGGACGATGATCACTTGAATTCAATTTAAGATGTTGTTTTAACACAGCCAAGACTTGTTCAGAGGGGTGCCCTAACCTAGAATGCCATGTGACAGACTTCACAGAACTATTGAAACAAGCATGAGAAAAATTACCATTATTTCCTACAACATACAGACCACTATCTTGTCTACCACTCATCAGGACTTTCTTTGACTTGGAATCCTGAAGTAAACAACACTCCTCATTAAACACAACAGATACACAATTATCCCTAGCTAACTTGTAGACAGACAACAAGTTCACACAATAGTCTGGAACATAGAACACATCTTGTAAAACAACACCTTCAGTTAGTTTAAGGTTACCAATTTTCAACACTTTAACCTTTGTACCATTAGGATGACTAACAGTAATGTTAAATTCAGAAACATCAACACTATTTATCAAATGTTTATCAGAATTAACCATATGTTGACTCGCCCCTGAGTCAACAATCCATACATAACTATTGTTAAACACATTGGAACTTGAACAACTCACAAAATTAGACACATTAAAGCACTCACCTCCTATATTAGGATTTTGTGACTCTGACTGAGAACTTTCACCAACAAGATTTAACAGCTTGGTAATCTGCTCAGAAGTAAATGGCAATCCAGACACAGAAGAAGCAGCAGATTTACCAACAGAAGAATTAGACTTATTATTACTATTATTAACACTAGTGGAATTAACTCTATTAGAAGAGTTATTATTAGTATTATTATTATTTCTTCTTCTAAACCCTGAAGGATAACCAATAATCTCAAAACATCTGTCTATAGTATGACCTAACATATTGCAGTGAGAACATTTAAGATTGTTAGGTCCTCTATTTGATCTTTTCTTACTCTCAAAACTTTGGCTAGCCTTAGAGACAAATGACACATTCTGACTTTTAGAACCATTACTAGAAAGCCTGTGTGACTCTTCTCTAGATACAATAGAGAAGGCCACTTTTACTGAGGGAAATGATTCTCTTGTCAAAATATTAGTTCTCACAGGCTGATACACATCATCAAGCCCCATGAGAAACTGCATTAACTTTATAAGAGCTGAAAAATCATTGTAATCCTTAGCAGCTTGACAAGAACATGAAGGCAGTTGAAGCATTGCATCAAACTGCTTCCACATTGTTGTCAACCTGTTATAATATTCTGCAACTGTACTACCATTTTGTGAAATACAGTTTATCTTTTTATACAAATCATAGACAACTGACCCATCAATTTTATCAAAGGATTCTTTTAAATCAGTCCAAACTTCAGAAGCAAGTTTAGAAAAAACTTGACCAAGAAACAATTCTTCTGAAACAGAATTTAATAACCAAGTAAGTACTACAGAATTGCATCTATCCCATTGGGCTGCCAAAATTTCATCATCTTTAGATTTTTCAACCTTACCATCTATAAATCCATACTTGTTTTTAGCTTCTAAAGCCAATTTCATGGCACTAGACCACACAGCATAATTCTCAGTTCCTTTAAGTTTAATGCTAACAATAGTTAAACTACTGGAATCACTAGGATGTAAGTACAACGGATCTCCTATATCCAATTTACTAATCAACGTCTGAGAAGTACTAGGAGCAGTTTCAGCAGGCATATTGACAAGCAACAAAAGACACCAAATATACAAACAGACAACAACAGGTAATCAACAAAAACACACACAAAGAACCAAACAACCAAAGACACAGGCGAAGCTGAGTCAGGGACCAGATTCCAGGTTCATCACTCAAGGTGCCTGGACAAGCCTTTACTCAGGAGCCGAACCCTAATAGTAAACCAACAGCTAACAAAAATCAACCAAAAACAAACCAAGACAAAACAAATATGTGCCGGTCCTCACTACCCCGACTTCAACTATCCAACAACAGAAAAAAAAATAGGATAGAACGATCTTACAGAGGGTGCAAATCCTTGAATATATATCAGATTCGTAGTTTTCAAGAACTACTAAACCTGATGTCCAGAAGACCAAGTGTCACACAGGTCAGTTTGCCCTAAAACTTTCAAGAGTTTTAGAGACCAACACAGTATGAACACCAGCAGCAAACAAACCCTCACACAAGCCAAGAAACCCTAAGATAGGGTTTCAGAAAACAGATCGGAACAAATATGCCCAAGATCAAGCCGATCCAAACCCTAGAACACCAGGGAATAACCTAAACACAAACACCAAACAAAAAATCAGAATCGATCAGCGGAAATAACAGATCAGGAGCGATGAAGCTCTGATACCATGTAAAAATGGTATTAACAGTTTTATGCAAAACAATCAACAACAATAACACCAGAAATAGTGATAAAACGGTGACATAAAACTTTTATTATTTACCAACCCAGAAAAACACCCAACCACCCTTGATCTTACAAAATGTAAGATCGATGAACAATACAAGAACAATAGATCAACTGATGATAAATCAGTTGATCATATGAAACGATACAACCAAAACAGATGAAGATCCACAGGATCTAACTATACAACAAACAACTAAAAGAAGATCAACAGCAGATCTTCAACAAGCTCCAGATCTTCAACACGAATCCAGAGGAACAAACGAACAGGAAAGCGAGATGTGAGAGAGTGAACAGAATGATCTGGAAACCCTAGATCAACAATAACCAGCCTTTTATATAAAATATCTAGCAATGTTACACATAAGTCCCTGAAATCTTCCACATACACCCCTGAACAATGTACAAAATACAAACTTGGAAACAGAATTAGTTGTAACAACTTTGAGCCCAAAACCAACAACCGACATAGTCAGTTGAACAACAGGCCCACAACACAAGCCCAACAATAACATCAACGAGCCCAATAAAGTGAACATAACTGTATGAATTAAAAAGAGAAAATAATAAATGTAAACTTGTTACATTTTAACAATTTTCAATCATAAACTCGTTGATTTCTTCAGGGTCAACGAGACCATCTTTGACTTTTCGAGCGATGCTTTGACAGGCTTGGACGATATCATTCTTTCCGCTATAATTAATGGCTATAACAAGATTGAGCCGCGAATTGTTCTCCGTTGTGGTTTCAGCGTATGTAATGAATTCTTTTAAGGATTTTGGAACCTTAGACGAGTCACCGATGACAGAAAGTTTGATATCTTCCCTATGTACATATAATGCAGAATTACTTAAACTTGTATTTCATAGGTAATGTGATTGCAAACAAAATGTTATATACCTCAACATATAGGCAATTTCATCTTTTAGAGCACTTTCAAGCAGCCTCATTAAGAAATCAACTTCAGCCTACAGCAAAACAATCATTCTAGCCACTTTAAACTTACAAAATTATCAGGATGAAAAGGAGACAACTTACCTTGGGTCTTAACCAGTTATCGGATGAGAATGCGAAGACGGTAACAATTCGGATTCCCCAGTTACAACAGAGGTTCACAAACAGCTTCAATGAGCGAGAACCGGCCAAGTAACCGGCTTCAGGCATCAACCCGCGGGAGCGAGCCCATCTCCTGTTTCCATCCATTATCACTGCCACATGGTTGGGCATGAACGGCGAACACCCGGAGTCTGGTTGTGTGAGTACATGAAGACGGTGGTTGTGTGGGTTTGGTCGGAAAGACAAACTCAAAGAACGAGGATAGAAGGGAGGAGGAGGAGAGAGCATCATCATCTTCTGTTTTGGCCTTCAACTAATTAGACCGGATGATAAATTTTTAAAATAAAAGTGGAACGCTGTCGTTTTACAATTTCATTTAACTCTTACTCTTTTGTTTAATATAATATAACTGGGTCAAGTTATTCTACAAAGGCTTCTAATTGTAAGAAGTGTAAGAAGGATTTATAGAGTGACAAGTGTCCAATGACCTAAAACTAAACCCACTACATCACCACCAAAAACCTAAACACCCACCCCCACCCCACCCCACCACCACCCAAAAACCTAAACCCCCCCCCCCAACCCAAAAACCAAACCCCCCCCACCCCCCAAAAACCTAAAAAAAAACTAAAAAAAACTAAACACCCACACCCACCCTCACCCAAAAACCTAAACCCCCACCCCCTCGGCCAAAAAAAAAAAAAAAAAATTATTATTATTATTATTATTATTATTATTTTTTTTTTAGGGTGGGTGATGTGGTGGTGGGGGGGGGGGTGTTAGGTTTTTGGTGGTGGTGGATGTTTAAGGTTTTTTTTTTTTTGTTTTTTTTTTTGTAGTGGAGTTTTTTTGTGTAGTGGGTTTAGTTTTAGGTTATTGGACACTTGTCACTCTATAAATCCTTCTTACACTTCTTACAATTAGGATCCTTTGTATTTGATCCTAATCCTATAATAATGACTGAAATAATTTAAAAAAAAAAGAAAGTTTTAATAAATTTATATATAATCTATTTGGCAGTATTTTGATAACATACCTTGTTTTATCCAGGCTGAGTGTGAAGAGCTACAGGCAAGAGTAGAGACGCAAAACAACGAGAACCACTCACTCAGAGATGAACTACAGAGGCTTTCTGAGGAATGTGGGAAGCTTACAGCTGAGAATGATTCAATAAAGGTTTATGCCACTCTCCATATACGGTTTTTTTAAGTATAGTAGCATTGGATCAAGTTATACCGCATGTATGTTATTTATGATTTATGTTGGTTGGACAGGATGAATTAACCAGGTTTTTTGGACCTAAAGCTGTTTCGAAACTCGATGCACATCTTCAATCTCGAACGAACGAAGGTGAAAGTTGATATCATGACAACAAGTTACTTATTAAGCTTATACAATTAGGTCAACAACCATTTCCGAGTTATCAAAAGGAATCGACTTTAGGATCTGATTAAGGAAGTGCAGCACTCTTATACACTCCATAACCAAGGTTATTGCGACATTGTAAGATCTTTAATATATATCTCATTCATGCATATTCTATTCTTTGAGTGCATATCATAGTAGAGTTCTTCAGTAGCCATTAACATCATTTCAACATATGGTTCTTTGCTTAACAATACTATTTTTCACAATATCAAAGAGATTTTTAAGTGTATTTGTAGATCTCATCATTGCGGTAGGCGGAAGTTTCAGTATAATTTGTTTATATGTTTTAACGACGTCCTGAACTTTGTACCGATTGAAAGTGTTGTGTTAATCGGGATTGTTTACGAGTCAAAAAGGCTCATGGGGCAGCTGGTTGAACGGGTCACTTGGGTTTAGGGGTGTGAATTTCTGAGACGACCCGAAAACCCGACACGAACCTAACACAAAATTCACGGGTTTAGATTTAGTCTAAACGGGTTCGGGTAGTTTTAGCTTGAACCCGCGAACCCGTTTAGGTTAATGGGTAGGGTTCGGGCTAACCTGGTCGGGTTGGCGGGTTGGACCCGTTTAACACATTTATACTATATTATATTTTTTTTTACATATTTTACGTCATAAATCAAATGGGGTGTGTATTTTATGCCATGATTATAACTTAAAAAGAGAAATTAACATACATTTTATACTTTAAATATGATATTATTATATACATTTGTGTTTTTTAAGTAAATTTTTTTTAATATATTAATTTCAAAAAATAAAAAAAAATTTGGGTTGAACAAGTCGTGTTCGGGTCAACCTACGAAATTTCGGGCCAGGTTCGGGATTGTGTAAAATTTTTGGGTTCGGGTCGGGTTGAATCCGCCAACCTGTGAACAGGACCCGTTTAGCACCCCTATATGGGTTATGGGTCACTGATGTTGAGATAATTCAAACATTACATGATAACAGTGGAGTTAAATGGCAACTGGGTTAAACACAAATGTAATATGTTTCAAGTATTTTTGGAGAGTTATATTTATCTTTTCGTATTTAGGAGATTCACACGATCAGGTATGTCATGATCTTAACAACCCTGACATACTTGCGTAATTTTGTTTTTAAAAAACATATAGTCTCTTTTCTTTTCTTTTCTTTTCTTTTGTTATGGAGTATAAAAACTGAATTTTGAAATCATTTGGACTAGGAACAAAGAGTGCAGGTTCTCCACAAGCAGAGAGAGAAACCGCCATCTCCTGTGTTAAGGTACTGTTTCGTTTTCACACTCACATTGTATTTTGTGTGTGGATGATGTATGTACATATATGTTCATTGATCAAACAATGATTGTTCGACTACAGGCAGCCAAACTGAGATGGCCTGAGTTGTTTGCTACCGTCGATTCATCACTGGAAGATTGGTTTGTTGATCAAATGCGAATAGTACGCTTGTTTTTAGCTCAAAATTCTTTTATTTATTGTTAGAATGGTTAGTTTATATGCCTTATATTGCATCTCATATTGTGGCAGTTGCGGAAGTCAACTGCAGAATTAAAACGTTATGGACAAGAAATTTCAGTTATGTTAGTTAGTTAGAAAACGGTTAAATAACTTTCGCACTGATGTCTTCATTTGTATGTATGAAATTAGAAGTTTACATTGTATATTTTCTTTGTCTATGTTTCACTAGGCGAGTCCCTACACATATTTTGTGCATACTCAAACTCACAGTTGTTCATCCTATGTTCGTGAATGTTAATCGATCCCCGATCCGACAATAACCGGTGGGGCCAATTGCCGGGCTGTGATTTTGTTACGGTTTTCTTTGTTTAGCTGGACACAGTCTTGGTTTCTCTTTTGCTGGGCTGTTGTAGCAAATGAAAATTAACCAAACATCTCGACTTGGTGATATACTCATGCCCGGTATTATCGACACCGCCGCAACGCGCGGGTCTTCCACTAGAATATACAAATATAAAGCATTTCATTGGACATAATAGTAATTTTCACCGTAAATTTTAAGGCGGCAGCCCCATGCTTGTTTCCCTAATTTTTCATCATCACTGCCAAATTTGCCCCCATGTAAAGAGGATACCCTAAACGAGCAATCAGTTTTCTTCTTTTGAAACCGTGGCAGTATATCCTATGAGGATTGAAATCGTCGATTGAAGCAATGAGATCGGTTATGGCAATGAAATCGTTAATGGTTGGAGCAATAAATGGAAATTGATGGTTGAATCGTGGGAGCTGAAGAGATTGAAAGAAGAACAACAGCTTGAAATTCCACAAACTTCGTATTTCAATCGCCTTAGGTTTATCCAAAAACGAAAATGGCCTATTTTCCTAGGGTTCTAACCAATACATAGCTGATCAATTATATGTATATTTTGTGGCTGCGTTGATTGTGTTGGTGGCTTCAGTATCTTCCAAAAGCACTATGCAGTTAGGAGTTAATGCAATTGTTTTTAGTCGTTCATCTTCATATGGGTGGCGGGTGTTGTTTAATTCTTAAATTGAGATGATGATTATGCCCTTATTGTTATTTGTGTCCCAGATATGCCCAATCCCAAACTCCCAGTGCAAGATCAAGACTAATATTTTAGTATATAATCTCTCCCCTTTGTTTCACTACAAAACTGGTCAATCAATCGTCGTTTAACCCGCTCGGTATTAGAGATTTTTGATTGCATAATCTAAGGTAGTTTATTTATTAATCTTTATTATGTGAATTGGGTTTTCCTTTAAGCTTTTCTGTTGTTTACATTTTTCATTTTCCTTATTTATTTATATAATATTTACTTACATACATTTAGGGAGTTGATGCAAGTATCAGGTCGGAGGTTTGGCCTTTCTTACTTGGAGTGTAAGAATACATTTTTAAATTACACAGAAACGGTCTGTTGCAATTTCCAAGTGTTTTGAACCTTTTTTGGCTCTCTTTTACAATTATGAGTTGAATAGTTGCAAAGAAGAAAGAGATAAATTACGAACCCAGGGAACGTATGCCTATCTGATATCCAAAGCATGGACTCTGCAGAATCATAAATCTGTGAATAATATCAAAGATCCACAACTGTAGCCATTACAAGGAAATAATCGACGATATAAAACTAACAGGTTCCTTAATACATCTTGTATTATTAATATATGAAAGTTCAAATAAAGATAAGTTTAAAAAGTTACGAATTGTTTCAGAATTGCGGCGTTTCGGTTTTACTTTTTACATATGACCATAACCGAAATGGTTTGTTAGGTTGATCAAATATTAAAGACCGGCCCCAACGGTTTTGGTAACTGGATCTGTAAAATCTGGCCGCTTATTTCAGTTTCAGTTTGTTTAGTATGCTGTAAGATTAACATGTTGCAGACAAGTTTGTTGTGATTTTTTCCTAATTAAGTTTTTATTTTGTGATGTAGTGCCACTGGAACAACTTTATGCGACTCAACTGTCACAGCTTCAAGAAATGGGCTTCTTTCATACCCAAGAAAAATCAGGGCGTTGCGTGCTACTGCAGGTAATGTTCATGCTCCTGTTGAGAGGCTTTTGGGAAACTTTGGCCCGTGACGACGTGGAGTTGTTTTCTTCTACTTAAAGACAGCTAATGAGCCCGTTCTTTTTTAGACATAGGGAGGCATGTGGATTTTCGTTTGAGCCCGTGTGTGTGTACACAACTTATTTTGTATATTTTTTCTTATCGAATTATATTCTCGACCCGAACTAGTTAAATACAACAGCTTCAACTTGTACTGGGACACGTTACATATACATGGTTTGCATTGCAGTTTTACAACAATCATACAATAAATTCAGTATCATGTATAACACAATATCAGCAAAAAAGAAACAAACTGTAGCATCCGTTATTGAACATATAGATTATTCCAACATCTATCAATTGCAACTCTAATCTTTTTCGGTTTACAAACCTGTTGAACAACAATTTCCCAAGTCGATTCTTTCGGTACAAGATACCTTTGAAGCATCACTTCAATAATATTACAAGCCCCCACAACTCTCTTTTGCTTATGAAGCCGAATCACAAGTTCTTCAAGAAACTCACTCCCATCTTGTCCTTGTTCTTTCAACGTTTTCAGAAAAACGTTGCACGTCACCAAATCAGGATCGCACCCATGATCCAGCATGCGGTTTAGTATATCAATAGCTCGGGAAACAGAACCATTGTTGCACAAACTGTTTAAAATTATATTATATGTCACTACATCAGGCTTAGAGCCTGACCCTTCGCATAACATCTGGTTAAAAAGTTTTAAACCTTCTTCAACAAACCCGTTATTGCATAACCCATGAGTCATTGAACTGTAGGCGATAACATCCGGTTTATACCCTTTTGACAACATATTCTCCCAAACCGCAATAGCTTCCTTTAGCCTCCTGTTACTGCATAGCCCGTCAATAACTACACTATAACAAACTTCGTTTCGCACATAATCGTTACGTTCAACCTCTTTCCAAATATCGAGGGCTTTATCGGTATTACCCGTACTGAAATAACCCTTCATTAACGAGCTATATACAAAAGCATTCGGCTTGCAACCCATCTTCTCCATTTCGGTTATAATATCCTTAGCTTTATCAGGTTTCTTTTCTCGACATAAACCATCTACAAGAGTACCGTAAAGTACAATATTCGGCTTCAATCCCTTGTTTATCATATCTTTCCAGATTTTCAATGCCAATTCGGGCTTTCTCTCTTTGAAGAACCCGTTTATAAGCGTTGAATAAACATACTCGTTTGTTTTATGTCCTCTTTTTTCCATGGAAATTAACAAAGATGCGCCATCAACAGCCCTTCCTTGCTTTACTAACCCGTTTACGAGTGTACTATATGTAACATCGTTAGGAATACATTTATTACTAACCATTCTATTCAAAAGGCTAACCGCTTTGTCTAGTTTACCCTTTAAGCAGAGACCGTGTATAAGAGTGTTATACGTTACCTCATTTGGAACACAACCTTTTAAAAACATGTTTTCTACAACCTTCGCCGCGCGAGCTAAATCACCCTTTTTACATAATCCATTGATCAAAACATTAAACGTTGCAGCGGTTGGAACGCAACCCTCAACATGCATCTCATCCAAGAGACAAACCGCCTCATCGAGTCTGTCTTCTTTGCATAATCCATCCATCAAAGTGCAATAAGTAAACACATCTGGTATGCATTTCTTAAACGGCATCTCCCTAAACGTCTCGATGGCTCTATCGACCCATCCTAATTTGCATAACAGTTTAATAATCAAATTATATGTTAACACATTCGGTGATACGCGTTTCTCCTGGACAATAACACAAGAATAGAAATCTAGAGCCTTATCATATAAACCTTGTTGTATAACCACATTAATGACTGAGTTAAATGATCGAACAGTTGGTGTGCATCGGTACTCAACCCACATTTTATGAAACAAGTCCAGAGCTTTTTCTGCTTGATTTGCTTTGTTGTAAGCTTTGAATGCTAGAATAAAGTTTCCCTCTATAAAGACTCTTCTTTCATGCTTCATTTGAATGAAAACATTCTCTAAGGATGACAAATCTCCTGCTTTTGCAAAGTTCTCAATGAGGGTGTAAAATGTGGAGTCGCCCACTCTAAAAGAACCGAATTTCTGACCTGATTTGAATATGTCGTGATGAATTGGTGGTCCGATGCTCTGTTCCGGGTCGTTTTGGGGTGCTTTTGTGGGGCTGATAACAGAAAAGTATCGAATTTGGAGGAAATGTTTTGGAATTATTTGTTTCCTGATGGAAATAACATTGATGCGCATGACGCTATGAGCTAGGGTTTTGAAGAATTGAGCATTCCTGTCGCAGAAGAAAGGTAAGTTACGGACAGGAATTGAGGCATATGAATGCGAAATGGGGAACAGGAAAAGAGAAGCAGGGGAATGGGCCTGGAACATAGATTCTTAGGTCCAAATTTAGTCAACTGACTCCACCCGTTACATTTACACCGTTTCGAATTCGATCCATATTTTATTTGTTCTTTTTTTAAGACGACAGGTGAAAAAAAAAAAAACCCGATTACTAAACCGTTATTAACTAAAACCGTAATCGGTTTGTAACAGATACAAAACTTGTTTGGAATTCTAGAACAAGGACCGCTTAGTAACCAGTGACGAAGTTTGAGATTTCCGACCGGGGGCGGAAGTTACCGGACCTAAAAATTTCTATAAAATCGTAGGGTCGAAAACGTATATACCCAAAAATTTACATACGAAAAATACATACTCTGCACTACTGAGCGAAAAGTTTGGGAGGGCGGCGGCCTCCTCGCGCCCCTTAAAAGCTTCGCCCATGTTAGCAACTAGTTATTTTTAATTGGTTTTAATGATTAACCGGTTATTATCACTGTTTAGTTTTTAAGCACATTTACATATATATGTAAATAGTGGGAATGCCCGCGTGTTGCTGCGGGTGCGCTTGAACTAACACCATTTCCACCCGCCAAAGTTAAGAAAAAGTGACAAAGAAAAAGATGTGTCACATTACTCTAGACTTGAGAATATCATCGAATTAAACCCACATTTGAGTATTAAAAGTTGAATGTGCATATCATCGAATCAAACCCTGACACAAAAAATAGTTATAAAAATGCCACTAAAAAGGTTGTTTAAAAAATGCTCGGCGTTGCTGCAAGTAGTTATGTTTTTTGACGCAAGTTTTGTGGCAGGTTTCAAGTTGCTATGCCATCACATTAAGTAAAAAAGTCTCTAACAATAGTAATGTTTTGACGTGTAGAGTCATACTTAATGTAGCAAGAAAAGTAAAAAATGGCTATAGGGAAAAATAGTCAAACATGATCAATGCTACATGATAACAAGTCAAAACATTATCAATAGTTGGCACATTATTATTTTACTGAACATGTAACCAAGTAAATCTGTATATACTTTTAATCTAAGTTTTGCAGTAAAAATACAAAAAAACACAACTGTTCCATCATTTTCAATGGTCCGTTTTGGGAGAAATAAGTCATTCAGTGTTTATAAGTTTAGTGCTTGAGAATATATAGAGTTCATTCAAGCAAAATACACGTTACATCTATATGAATTGTTATTGCAAACATACGACATTCTTGGCACTCGAGCGTTGCGGTGGTTGGCGGTAACATTATACGAAGTAGATTGTGTAAAGCAAATGACAATTAGCAATAAAAACACCATAAAAACACGATACATAAATTTTGAATTCTTCATATTCTCTCTCCAAAAAAGGAACAAAGTACCAATTTTTACTCGAGAAATAGCAAAGAATCAAAGATGATTTGCGTCAAATGGTTTCTACCTTCATAGCTCGACGGTCTTTGACAAAAGTTGGCTGAATTTTGTTGTCTTTGAGGTAGTCACTTTTCTGGAAAAATTACCATTCTGGAGCTCGGGGCTCTATGTTATATTTCTTGCAAAAAGGAACCCATTTTCTTGCAAACTCTGATGTTTCGGCTAGAGCTTCGAAAGTCAACATAGCAACTCCGTCATCAGAAACATAGCATGAAACCTTGTCAACTGGATAGTCAACTGCAAGTATAGATAGAACAGTGTTTGCTGTCACAAGAGGCGGTTCCTTTAAGGGATCCATAATACTAACAAATATGTCAACAGCAGCTAACTGTGACGGTTCTCCTTCCCGGTTATACCTGTTACAATGATTTTGCAAGAAAAAAAATCAAATTTATATACATTTATTAAATAAAGAGTATGGAGAAGTCTGAAGTGAATTACCTAAGAGCTAGTCTGTCGAGATATATTTCACGGTTTACTGGTAGCCAATTGGGGAATTGATCCAATATCCAAGATATTGCAAACCATATTTCACATATAACAGAAAGTAACCACAACGGATACGCATTGGTCACAGGGTTCGTTATTCTGTAGTGCATGAAAATGCACAGAATGACCAATCGGAGTACAATAACCATTCTGTAAGGATTTATTCTGGATGATGAAATAGAAACCTTTCTAGAAAGTGGTTGGCGGGCTTCATCATTCCTTTAGTAGATACAACAAGTTAAAAGTAATCAATCAACAACAATTCAGTTCAATAGCGCATCATAACGACATGGAACCAATAGACTTACAACAACGAGTCATCGATCAGCACATCAGTGGTGGCATCGATATCTTGACCTCTTTCAGAAGCAGCATGGCTAGTGGTCAATGGAACCGGAACCGCATTCTTATCTTGTTTCATCCTCCAGCCGTCAACTCTCTCTTTCCAAGCAAGGTTTCCTAATCCTGTGCTTCCGAACTCCCTTGCAGGGTCCACAGCTCTAACATTAGCTGCAAACAGAATACTTGGTATAAAAATCAGAGCGGTGTATTTTTGAAGATTAGTTCATTTTCTCATCATAACATACGTGATTGATTAATATGACCATGGAAAGAAAGTGAATGTGTTCTTCCGCCACGAAGAGGATAAGATGCTGAAGAAAACTCACCAGAAAGCGAATATTGGTTCCCAAATTAAACACCCAAAACAGATAAAAACGTTATGTTTATCTCTAATGGGTCAAACTAAAATTTTGGACAAGTCCCAACTTGACCCGTATAAAAATACCCATTTGACCCGTACCCACCCATTTTATCACTTCTACAAGATTGGTTCCATACCAATCAGCAAACTGCACGGTGCGTTGGGTTTGGATTGTAGCAACACCAGCATTGACATCTTTGGGAATGACGTCTCCACAGAACATCAAACCACAAGCCATATGATTTCCATGCCTGGGATCGCATTTAGCCATCATGCTTGCAGGCTCTAAAACTGAACTTGTGATTTTAGGAACGGAAAGCTGCTGATGGTAAGCTTTCTCAACTGAGATCACAGGTGCATATGAAGAAAGCATGAAATGGGTACGAGGGTATAAATGACTTTTTTAATCCGCTCCCCGATTACAAAAAAAATATAGGGATTGTTAATGTAAAAGATTACTCTCTTGAGGACTTATTCTAGTTGCAGCAAAGAAAAAAACCAATCTAACCAGGTGCATTCCATTACCCGACCCAACCATCTCTAGAAAAGAAGCAAACTAACCAGGTGCATTCCATGAAGATTTAGTAGTAGTGGCCCCCTCACTTTTGTATTGTTAGGCTTTTGATGATTGAATACCAGCCCAACACATTTGTAACTGTAAAGCACAATTTGCAACTCAAATATCTGAGTAACCTGACCCGTTTAACCCGAAAGTCGAGACTTATGTGTTAAAATAACAATTTGAAAGCCATTCCAGCTCATAATGTAAAAACACACAAACAGAGATGTGTGTGTTTTAATAAAAATTACAGAAACATAAAGATCAAGAAATAAGCAGAGTTATCCAACTTGAAGGTTAAATTTTTAAATTCACACAATTTCAGTTAAAAGTTTCATATATATGGAAATACCAATTACACTAAAATACTGATGCTGATTCAAATTAAGGTATTGTTTTTATATAAAAAAAAGACTCATTTTTAAACTAACTAACTTTAATAACACTACTTTCTTATTCCATACCAAAATATTCATTGAGAACTTTCATCAAACAGGTGGCATGCATATTAGATTAAGGGGATTTCACACACACACAAAAAAAAAAAAAAAAAAAAAAAACATCTTTGAAATTACCTTGTTACTTGTGGAGAGAAGACCCAAAATGTCAGGTAATTCTCACTGCCAAATATCACCAATTGTATTCGGAGATCGAAATCCTAAACAACCTTCCTCGCCGCCAGCACCTATAACCATTTGCATCGACATAGTCTGAGCCTGGCTAGGAACCCACCGTCGCCGGCGGTGTTGAATAAACAGCCATCGCGTCAGATGGTGGCAGTGAGGGTGGCGATGACGACGGTGACGGAAACGTCAGTTGTTGAATTCTCCCCTGCCCTCACATCTCACCTCCTTTATAACATCATAACGATAATGATAATATGAATCGATTAGGGTGTAGGAAATTGATGGAACGATGGTTGATTCTGCATTCAAGATGTTAATTAAGACATCCAATAGCATGAATTGATTAAGGCGTAGGGAAGTTTTTTTTTTTTTTTTTATTATTATTATTTTTTTTTGAACGGCCAACGAATCCTCCAAATGGGCTACTGGCGAAATTCACCACATCGGGATACACTCGCCTTCCGAACCGGGGAAAACCCTCACCTAGGGCCGAAGCCCGTGACCACTCGCCCGAAGGCACGACAGTGCGGTGAGGTAAAACCCGCTCAGTTCAAGGATTGAACTAGCGATCGCCGCCTACTCGCCTAGTCTCCCATCATCACCAGGTGCCGCAGAAACTAAATGCTAGGGGCAGGAATTGAACTTGGGTCACTTGGAACACAAGATCTCTCCCTTACCACTCCACCACTAGCTCATTGGCAAGGCGTAGGGAAGTTGAAAAGAAGAACGTGGCCTAGCGTCTTAAACTGGTACCGACGGGGAGAGGAGGGTGCCGAAATCTCTAAAATGCCCCTAAAATGTTTTAAATTATATACTAATACAATTAGCAATTTGGTCACACCCATTGCTTCAATCATCATGTCGTTTACATTTACCACACAATAAAAAGTTGACGTTTCAAAGTTCGAACCTTTGGTTTGCAAAAATGTCGATACGTCACCGCCCACGCCTCCCTAAATAAAGTGTCACAAAAGGCAAGGGTGAAGCGGTTAAAAGCAAACACCCCGGTTCATAAATGGGAAAATTACGAACCGGTATTGAATTTTAAAAACCGTCGTGATGGTTGATGAAGGGATTCTTGAACAATATAAAAGGGAGCCCTTCTCTTCCACTTCATCCATCCGAATTCCACACACAAGATTTTCCGTTCAAATTTTTCTCATTTACACCAGAATTGCTATCAATATTGTAACTGAAACAAAATTTTAGTAAACAAGGAAACCTTCAATTGAAATTGTCAATGTTGTCTCTATGGAAACAAAATTTTAGTAAACCAGACAATCAAATTTCAACGGGTAACTCCAGCGGCCGCAACACAAGTTGCCTAAAAATCAACGTTTCTGGTGCCCGTTTCAGAATTGATCTTCAAGTTCTTAATAGTCACGGCTCAATAAGAAGAACCACATGTTGATGGGCGCAGCAGCATAGTGCATTGATAAAGGAGGATGGAGATTGTGGAGAGGGCGTATGAGTTTAGAGCATGATGATATTCTGAAACACAAATAAAATAAGGAGTTCGTGGTTTTGGGTTTTACTGTGGGCAATTTGTCTGATATTATACAATTTGCAAAGGGTGTACCTATTGGCACACCAATGTGCCTATATGCACACCAAAAAATGTTTTTTTGTCCTATATGCACAACCTGCAGTGTCGACCTATGGCCAAAGCGTGGCGTTTTGGTCCGATCAACCAGACAAAGACTGACGGGTGTCTGACGGGTCTGTTGATCGGAACAAAACGCCGAGCTTTGGCCGCGTTTTGGTCCTGTCATCCAGACTGGGTGTCAGTCTTTTGTCTGGTTGACAGGACCAAAACGCGGCTAAAGCTTGGCGTTTTGGTCCGGTCAACAGACCCGTCAGACACCCGTAAGTCTTTGTCTGGTTGACCGGATCAAAACGCCACACTTTGACCACAGTTCGACACTACAGGGTGTGCATATAGGACAAAAAGCACTTTTTTGGATGGCTATCTACACACCAAGTGTGTAGATATATTTTGAGGAGACAAAGAGTCAAGGCGATTTCCGGCGAGGGTAGGCGATTTTCGGTGAGGGTTAATCAGGTGAGAAAAATCATATACCGTTCAGTTTGGCTCGACGATTGTAGACTAAAGCTGATTAGGGGGAAAGGTATAATTGATTCATCCTTCATCGCCGGACTTTTTCTTGTGGTCATCCATTCGCTGATTGCTGGTTTTTCCGGTATCGGCTCGACGGTGAACAAGATTGAGGTTCTGCGTGCTGGATCGTTCTGGTTCATATTTCTGTGAATTGAAATCTTATCCTTTCTTCCTAATTTCCTTTCTTGCTACATCCATTTGCCGACTGTTTGGTTCCCACATAGTAGAAAACAACTTAAACCAACAGTTTTGATTGCTTAATAGGTCTGTTATTAGTCGCGACTATCGTGTATAGTTTAGCTTGTCTGATACGAATCCTATTAACCTTTTAAAAACCTGCGGTTGTTCATGGAGAGAGAAGAGGGAGAGATACACACTTCCGGCAACCGGTCGGTCGATTCCACAAACAGGAAAGATGATTACAATGAAGATCCCACAAAGGAAGAGGCGATTACTTTCTTCGTTTCAAACATTCATCCTCACATCTCGGACGGGGAACTATGGACGGAATGCAAAAACTACAGTCATATAGTGGACGCTTACATCGCAAAAAAATTGGATAAAAGAAAAAATCGTTTCGGCTTTCTGAGATTTGTCAATGTGATGGATGCGGAAAAGATGGTTAAAGCTCTGAATCAAATGGTTTTCTATGGATGGAGGATTAGGGCGAACGTAACCAGATTTGTAAAAGTGGAAAAAAAGACACGTGGACAAAGTAAGGTTTGGATGGAAAAGATGAAAGAACCCGTAATTCCGGTAAACTACCAGCCGACGGCTCCAAGAGACGGATACGTGAAACAAGGCACCACCTGGGCGGATATTGCAGCAGGCAGATCGACACACCAAGTGAAGGAGGGCGAGTTAAGATTTGCAAACGAATCAGTTCCATTAGAACAATGGAAAGGTTTGTCGGCAGTTGGGGAACTACATGATATATAGGCACTAAGAGGAGTTAGCCGGATGAAGGATATCTTGAGATTGAACAAGGCGCAGGTTAGATACATGAGAGGTCTGAAATTATTGATGGTATTCGATTCAGCAGAAGAACTTGGGATATTTAGGGAGAAGCATGAAGTTTGGTTAGAGTGGTTTAGTAACACAAGTACGTGGAATGGCGAACCTATTCCTTATGAAAGAATTGCGTGGTTAAGGATAAGGGGAGTTCCATTACAACTATGGATTGATACAGTTTTTGAATGCATCGGTGAAAAATGCGAAAGAATTATAAAGAAATCAGACGCAGATGAAAAGGACGTATGTTTTAACGAGGAAGTAATCAGTGTTCTAGTGAATTACGGCTCAACAATTGAAGAAAAAGTACCAATTAGATGGAAAAATATGGTCTTTGATGTCTGGGTCTCAGAAATTAACTAGTTCTGGACACCGGAATTTGTCAATGAAAGGTACCAAGGTGAGGATCAGGTAACAGAAGTCAATAATGATAATCCTCAATCGGACAACATGGAGACAGGGAAGTTTGAAGAACCAGTTCCGATTCCGGTGGAAACGTCATCGGAGAAGGAGACGGAGGAATACGAATAGACAGAAATTGTAGAGTCGGTGGAAAATGTTCAGCCGAAAAGTCATGAATATAATAGTCCCAGAATCGAGGAGCCGACCATTGAGATTAATGATTGTACAAGTCCGAGGATGAAGGTAATAGATGAAGCGGGGTCCACAATTAAAAGTCAAGACAGTAATGGTGAACAAATGGTGAGTCCAAATATAGGTGGGCCAAATGAGGTAGTATCTCCAAAAGTAAATGTTGGGCCAGGTGGCCCAGTTTTCTCAAATATGATAGGGAGTCAGTCTCATGAAGTTGGTGGGCTTGATAGTGCAGTCCAAAAGAAAAGAAAAAGGGTTTCGCTTGCTGAGGCCCGTGCGAATATATTGAAACCACAAAACGGGGTTGTTAAAAATAAGATTCCGGATCTTAACATTGAGCTTTCCGATGATTCCAGAAACAGAGCAAAAAGGAGATTATTTTTAAAGAAAAAGAGAACAAACAGAAGAAGAAATAAGGGTAAAATTAGAATCACAGAGGAGGATTTGAGCTTGTTCGAGAATAATGGTGGAAGTGTCAAGGATGAACTAAATTCCGAATGGGAGGAAGAAGATGATTCTGAGTTATCTCGGCAAGAAGAAAGTGAGTGGGGTCTCACGCAGATGACGTAAACAGAGAAAAAATAGAGGAACAGGAGGTGGATAAAGAAGTGGATGCGACAGTTGGAATCGGAGAGAAGATTGGAGTACATCTGTCGAAGTATGTCTCGCTGGTAAAAGGTTCGGTTATTGAAGATCAGGTGGATGCCAAGGAGCAATGAATTTTGGATCTATCAATATAAAAGGAGCAGGAGGAGTGGGGAAAGCAGTCGAAGTCAGACGGTTAATAAGTAAGTATAATCTATCTTTTTTTGCCATTCAAGAAACCCAATTTAGGGATTTATCCTTAAGTAAAATAAGAAGGTTCTGGGATAACACAAGTTTTGAGTTTTCGAAAGTCGACGCGGAGGGGCGGTCTGGAGGTTTATTATCCATTTGGAATGCCACTATTTTCAAAAAAGAACAGGAGGTAGAAAAACCAAAATTTTATTTTGACAAAAGGGAAGATAGTTGGGGAAAATACGGATCTGGTCATAGTAAATATTTACGGCTCGACGAGTAAAACAAGTAGGAGAATTATGTGGGAAGAACTATTGGCAGTGAAGAACACAATTATTGGATTATGGTTGATGCTGGGGGACTTCAATGAGGTCAGATTTCCCGAAGAGAGGTTTAACTCACAGTTTGATGCAGGAGGAGCTCTATGTTTTAATAGCTTTATAAGTAGAGGGGGGTTTCACGAGTATAATATGGGAGGGATGAAGTACACGTTTTTGTCAGGAGATGGAACCAATCTAAGTAAACTAGATAGGGTCCTGGTGTGTGATAATTTCATGAACAAATGGCCACATGCGTCACTACTAGCACTGGGTAGAAATATCTCGGATCATAGCCCATTAATTTTAACTACGACCAATAATAGTTTTGGTCCTTCTCCCTTCAGAATGTTAAATAGCTGGTTCGCTTTGGAGGGTTTTGACGAGACAGTGAGGAAGGGTTTAGACTCAATCTGTGATTCAAGATTTAAGGATGAGGTATTGGCTACAAAATTTAAGGCAGTGAAAGAAAAATTGAAAAAATGGCGCAAAAATAAAAAAGAGGAAGAGGAGAGAAATCTGTCGGAAGCCCAGAATAATTTGTCACAATTGGATAATCTAGCTGAAAGTAGAGCACTATTGGGCGAGGAAATAGTGATTTGGCAAGACTGCAAAGAAAAGGTGAAAAGGTGGCACGAGAAAATCGCATCGGATTTACAATAAAAGGCAAGGGTAAGGTGGATAGGATTGGGGGATGAGAATACCAGTTATTTTCACTCGATTGTGAATAGCCATATAGCCAGGAACAGGATCAGCGGTCTGTGGATAAACAGGGTGTGGGTCTCGGATCCAAGAGAAATAAAATCACAGTTTTTGTTGGCATTTCAAGCAAAATTTAAAGAACCGATCTACGTGAGACCAAGAATTGAAGCTGGAGGTTTTAAAACATTAAGTGGAGACGAAGCGGATGGCCTAATAAGTCCGTTCTCGATCCAGGAAGTAAGGAATGCAGTATGGGATTGCGGTATAGATAAGTCGCCTGGACCGGATGGGATCACCTTCAAATTCATAAAAGCATATTGGGAGGAAGTGAAAGGAATAGTAATGGAGATCATGAACCAGTTCCATACTCACGGTTCGATTCACCACTCGTGCAGTGCTTCGTTTATTGCTCTGATACCAAAGGTAACTGATCCGATTACTCTCTCAGATTTCAGACCCATTTCTCTAGTAGGTGTGATTAACAAAATTATTTCAAAACTGCTAGCCAATAGAATTAAAAGGGTCATTAAAAATGTTGTTTCAAATGTACAATCGGCTTTCATGGCGGGTAGAAATATAATAGAAGGACCATTAATCATAAATGAAGTGGTGGGTTGGGCAAAGAGGTCGGGAAGGCGTTTATTTGTCTTCAAAGCAGATATAGAAAAAGCCTATGACACGTTAAACTGGAAATTCTTGATTTCCATTTTAACACAGATGGGTTTTCCTCCAAAATGGAGGAACTGGGTTATAGGAATACTATTTACGGGGAGAGGCTCAGTTTTGGTGAATGGTTCACCTACGGGTGAATTCCATTATAATAGAGGTTTAAGGCAAGGTGACCCATTATCACCCTTTTTGTTCATCATCGCTATGGAGGCCCTACATGTGTTGATGAATAAGGCTAAAGAAAATAATATATTCCAAGGAATAAAATTGCCTAAGGATGGGCCATACCTGACACATATGTTTTATGCGGATGACGCGATATTTATAGGGGAATGGGAGGAAAATAATGCAAAGAATCTCAAAAGGATTCTCCGTATTTTTTATTTAATATCCGGATTAAAGTTAATCCCCGGAAAAGTCATTTATATGGGGTAGGTTCATGTGAGGATGATGTAAGAAATATGGCTACTCATTTCAATTGTAAGGAAGGAAAATTTCCGTTCATTTATTTAGGATTAAAGGTCGGAGTGAATATGAATAGATTGGCATATTGGAAGGAAGTAATTGATTTATTTAATAAAAGGCTTACAAACTGGAAAGCGAAACCGTTATTATTTGCCGGGAGAGTTATACTTGTTAAATCAGTTTTGGGTAGTTTACCAAATTATTATCTTTCCCTATATAAGTGTCCTAGCGGTGTACTAATGTGACAACTGTCAAATTTGCATGCATCCGTACGTTTAATTATGTGCTTAATGACTGTGCTTAATTACAACTGACAATTTAAACTGTCTTATGATTTTTGTATCATACATACATATGCATCATACTTCATACCGTCACTTCATTTATTACACGTGAACTTTAGTGACATACTTGATGCACAAAGCACAGTTAGCACACTGAGCGGATAACCCAGAAATATACTGACGGTGCCAGTACATAGACAGACAGAGTTTTGAGACCCAGTATGGGCCAGGAAAAGGGTACTACACCAGTATGGAGTGTAGGGAAGTGAAGACCATAAGACTGTGTCACTAGGTGATAGTTAAAGTGTCAGGAAGTGCCTAAAACACACTTTAAGTGCAGAATTCTGCATTTATTAAATAAAATTCAGCATTGTAACATGCTAGTAAGGTGCAAAAATATGGCAGGATGGTCCTGTATGCTTTCCTAAGTGTCGGGAATTAAAAGTGTTACAAAAATATATATAAAAGACACTTTACGGAATAATTAAACACTTTAACGGAACGGTATCCAACCGAACAACCAGACATTACCCGGGACACAAAATTTTTGCCAAACACATTGTTTATTTATTTCTTGGCTAGTTATGATCCCCGTTCACCATAACACCCACTAATTTCTCTAGTAAATATCATATGTAAACATATACTTGGAAACTAACTAATACTTACCAACTAGTTGCAAAATTTACATCCACCCCCCCCCCCCATAACCGAAATCGGTCACAAGTATGGCCCACCTCCCAAAAATCTTACAAGATCACATTAGATCTTACTTAGATATGTAGAAATTTTTTCATGATCTTGAATGTACTATGAAATCCATAAAGATCCTTATTGGATTATATAAGATCTAGACCCCATCAAAATGTTACAAATAAACCCCCTCCCATGCTTCTTACTGTCACAAGAGGACCCACAAAAATCCACCAACATACTTCCTAAGATATGTATAATATCTTCTTGATTGATTACTTGTTGAAGTAAACAAAATATTAGAATGAAGGATTATAAGTATGGTTCCTAGATATCACCATATCATTTCATATCTTACATTTTCACTCCATCTTTCTCATCCCTCCCTCTCCCCTCTCGGCTCATATACAACCGCCACCATCACCACCATATCACCATTCCATTCATCCATTTTTGAACTCCATTCAAGTGCTAGAAGGTGTCCTTGGAAGCTTGAAGCTTGGAGATCTTGAAGGAGCTTCATAGATTGCTTTTACACACCATCTTCATCATCCTTTGTTCATAAGTTCCTCCCTAGCCTTTGTGCTAGTTGTAAGTCTTTGATTACAAATCAAAATATTTCTTTACTGTATTGCATTCAAATCAAAATTCCAAAAAGATTTTCAGTGTGTTTTAGCATAAATTTTGAAAAATCCAAAAAGATTTTTGACAACTGATATTGAAGAGCTGATTTTCAAAATTCCAAGTGCTAAACATGACGAACAGGTTTGGGAAAGTTTGTTAAAGATGTTTGAAATGGATATGATATACATACAAGTGGTTTATCAGTGGCTTACATGTTAAATTTTTGTTCAGATTGAGTCTATAAGTGATTAGTAGGGTTTCTATTTTTGCTATATCTTATTTTTGATGAAACTTATGTTTTGGGTAGAGAATATGCAGGTGATCCAGGTTGAGATACCTGAACCAGTGAGTATGTGAGCAGAGTAAAAGCCAGTCTATGATCCCAGCACAGGTTGAGGGGGAGTCTGAATTACAAAGAGTCAAGTTCTGATTCCGAATTTACTGATGCTGATGAATCTAAGGAATCAAGAGATCTGATCAAGAGAAATAGAGTATGAGGAGAGTCAGATAGAGTTTCTAGAAGCCCGAAGACTGATAAAGACAGAAGACGTTGAAGACTCGACACTTAAGACTCGTCAACATCCGAGGGGGAGTCTGTTGGTGTATACGTCTGTCGACTTCGTCTTGTATCGTGTCTAGTATTAGAATTGTTAGATCAAGGTGCGTTGTACGAGAAAATAGGTTGTTTTAGGGTGAAATTGATCTGATTCCGCTTGAATGAGTGATTCCGCTTGAAAATGACTTGTAACACTTTCAAGCGAAATCACAACATAAGTGATTTCGCTTGAACTGCCACACATCACTTTCAAGCGAAATCATCCCCCTATAAATAGTCCTCAAGCGAAATCATTTGTAGATTTCTGATTTTCCGGTACCGAAGTGCTGCCGAAGTGCCATCTGTCTGAAAACTGAATATTATCAATATACAAAGCAATTTAAACTGAAACAAGCTGTTTTTCTAGTCCGTTTCTTAGTTTCCGCCTCTGAAATGGATAAGAGCTCTTCCGATTGATTCGTCTGGGTCACGACACGATCCTACACAAATAACCCCCCCCCCCCCATGCTTCTTACGGTCACAATAGGACCCACAAAAATCCACCAACATACTTCCTAAGATATGTATCATATCTTCTTGATTGATTACTTGTTGAAGTAAACAAAATATTAGAATGAAGGATTATAAGTATGGTTCCTAGATATCACCATATCATTTCATATCTTACATTTTCACTCCATCTTTCTCATCCCTCGCTCTCCCCTCTCGGCTCATATACAACCGCCACCATCACCACCATATCACCATTCCATTCATCCATTTTTGAACTCCATTCAAGTGCTAGAAGGTGATCCTTGGAAGCTTGAAGCTTGGAGATCTTGAAGGAGCTTCATAGATTGCTTTTACACACCATCTTCATCATCCTTTGTTCATAAGTTCTTCCCTAGCCTTTGTGCTAGTTGTAAGTCTTTGATTACACTCTTGGTTAATTGTATGTTGATTATTAGAAAGATTGTTGTTTGATGTTTAACACAAGAACATAAAAAGAAAATGAACAAAGAACATGAACATAAGTTTACATAAAGATGAAATCTTGTTGGATTAGGGTTGGTTAAAGCATGCATGATGTTTGAGCGTTGATTTCTTGATAAACCCGTCGTTAGGACATTTGTTGATGCGTTTTAGTAACATTTAAACTATAAAAGGCATACTGATTAGCATTTTCAGCCAACTTCAACTGGCTGTAACTGGGTCATAATAAGTCGAAAAACTGATTTTCTGAAGCCTAAATTATGTATTTTCGAAAAACGGATCAAATGGCACTGAAATCGTAATTTTTCGAGGTCGTTTACTATTTTTAAAGGCCTGCTTTTGGACAGCAGCTCAAGCTGTGTTTTTACTGCAGAAAACGTGTGTTATATTCGTCATCATAACTTGAAACCTCAGTAGAACTAGCTCATGAAATTTGTACTGTAGATGATCACTGATGTCGTTGTGATCCTCCAACTGGAATTTCGTCAATCGGACTTACGATGAATTTTAAACAAATTATTCTGTAGACTGCAACCAGAAAGTGACAAATCTGATTGCAGTCCGGTAAATGATTTTCTATAAAATATTGGTAATGAACTGGACCCCGATATTTTTACACAATAATATTTGGATCGTATAAGACATTCTGTAAAAATTCGGGAATTTTTGGAGTAAGCTAACTATTTTATTAAAATGCCCGAAAACAGCCCAGTTTTGTATATTAAAACTGAAATGACATAAGTAGTATTTTGCATGTCTAAATGTCGGGTTGGTTATTTGAGAGCAAGCTAACGTGATATATGTTAAAGAAAATGATATGCTTTTAGCATGGACACCTCCATTTACAAAGGAGACTATGGCGAAATTTTCTGAAAATCCTAACACTTAGTAAATATTTTCTAGACAAGTGTTTACTAGAATATTTTAGACTATGTTTTGCAATATAAACCTCGCCATAATTTTTGTAACAATAATACAAGTATTGGAAGTCAGTTTTTGTAAACAAAGATGGTAAATATATATTTAGAATATATATTTTGTATTAAGAAACTTGGGTGGATATTTGTTGATTTGTGGAATAGTTATATTATTTAAGGATAAAATAATATATCTTAACAAATACCATGAAATACATTATCTTTGAAAAATGAGTTATATATTTTCTATGTGGGACTTAAAAATATATTGTGTCAGAACTACGAATATACATGTATAAATTACCCCCATCCTTGGGAGGGAAATACGAAATTAAATACTCGAGAAGTATTAATGCAGAAATATTGCTTAAAACAATTATTCCAAATCAAATATAATTTAAGTTGAAATATTAATTATTTTGACAAATAATTATAGCTCGGAATAATATAAGCAACGTAACTCAAAACATTAAACTCTAAGCCAAGGCACGACCCGTTCGTCTAATAGACATTAGTACGCATGTAGGTAGTCGTGCGTTCTAGAGGAAGCTCGAGTTACATCGGATACGAAGACGCAAAACAGTGAGTTCATGTCCCCCTTTTTCTTTTTAACTGTTTTCCGTTTTATAACTTCGGGGGTGAAATACATGTTACATACTGATTACAAACGTTTTATACATGGTATGATTAGCTAAGGAATGTACTGCTAGATCACGTGAATGGGTAGGCTACTGTCTTAAGACCATTAATCCATGTATAAGGACCGAGGGGCATGAGTGATAGATCTATTGGGTGTTGCGAGCCCCACCCATGGGCCTACAAGTGGCTGCATGTGGTGACTATGTCGTTCCCCCGGAGGGGCCGGTACGAAATACGCATACAGGTTTGAGTGCTTCCTAGGCCATGTCACTTATTAATGTATTAGCTACACATTAATTGATCTGTTTTTCCTTATTGCTACATACCAGGGACATACATTTATACAGACATACTTTAAAGGCTTATTCTTACACATACACATGAACTCGCTCAACTTTTGTTGATGTTTTTCAAACTACATGTATTTCAGGAAATTAAGTATGGATCTGGCGGGCGTTGGAGTTTCAAGACATGTTAAGAATAAAGATGTCATCCATGGTCTTTGAATTTGGTAAGTGTGTCTTATTCCTGGACGAGACACGTCTTCCAAACCTTGTTTACAACTAATATCTTTTGACAAGTCCTTAGCGAACTTTTACACAATTCATATGGTTTGTAAAACTTAAATTTGAAGTCTACGTTTAGACAATGTGGTTATGTTTTAAACTCATTTTATGGATGACAAATCTTTGGTTTTATCATATAGTTGTTTGATATGGTTGAATGCGATGATAACAAGAAGGTCACACCATAATCACGCTTCCGCAAAAGTCAGGGTGTGACAGCTTGGTATCAGAGCTTCGATCGTAGCGAACTAGGATTCTTTCTCGAGTCTAGACTATGATCATTAGGGCTCTCACGAAAACGTTTTACGACATGTTTTCATTGCATTCACAAAAACGTCCAGATCCAGGGAACAAACATTTTTACAAACAAAAGGAACAAGTACACATTTCATAATTTATGTTTATAATTCAGTCTTAGAGACTGAGGGAGGTTCAGTCTTAGAGACTGAGGGAGGTTCAGTCTTAGAGACTGGGAATGTTGGTCTTAGAGACCAGGGATTTAGTCTTAGAGACTGGGGGGATTTGGTCTTAGAGACCAGGGAGTTAGTCTGCGAGACTAGGGAGTTTAGTCTGAGAGGCTGGGTGGGATAGTCTGGGAAGACTAGGACGAATATGTGGATATATGATTACAGTATGAATTATCTTTATTTGCAATACACAAAGTGTTAATGATTACTGTGAATATGCATGCTATGACTATTATGTACCGACACACACGTCACCTTCCTCAGGGAACGACTTGTCGGATGATGACGACCCTATGGCCACCGCCACAGATGATGAGACCGTACCTGTGCCGGAGATATTTACGCCAGACACTGAGAGTGACCCTGACATGCCGACCAAGGACGTGGACGACTTCCAACCGTCCGCGCTGCCAGACTTTGGCGATGAACTACCCTTGTTGATGGCTTCCTTGACGAGAATCTTCCTGTCATTCTTGTTTCGGTCCACGACCACCTTACCATTTGACACTTTGGTGGAGAGCACCTCCTGGCTCCGCTCCTCGACGCCGTACCTCTCGTGGTTATTTCCCCCGAGGATTTGCCTCTTTGACAAATTGTTTAATGACGACACTAAATTGCTTGTTGATGATCCTCCCGTTGATACACAGGACGATGGAAAGCTAGATGAGAACGTTGTTACTAATTTTACACTTGGAGATCCCTGTTATCAAGCTAACCTCTGATTCTAGTATACACTCGATTTCAGACTCCTTTGAGTCTGCGTCATTTACGACTTTACAGACGGTCAGGTTACCGCTTTTTGCTACTGACTCGGACGACGACACCACTATGACTGTTACACTACCACCTGCTCGAGATCCCACACCCTTACACGACCTAGGGTCTGCTCCTGAGCCAGCTCCTTTTCTTGTTGAGACAGCTTGATGTTGCACCTGCTGATCCTACTTAGACGTGACTTTGTTTCATTTGGTCTACCATATATTGCACTTCTTGTACCGGGCCCAGTACCTGCACCTATTGATTCTCCTTTCTTTGAGACATTTTTGCTGCACCTGCACCCGCTGATGTTGCTCCTATGAAGACCAAAGTCCATTGCACCGACATGCCTACCGCTTTCTTTCAGGACATACCCACACCCTGGGAAGGTACACCAGGACAACACCCGCATAACGATTCTTTTGCTACAGCAGCATTTTTCCCGACTTCACAAGTCGCACCGTTTGCTACACTCACCTCCACAACGCTGGACGAGCCATTTCAATGGTTCCTATAATACACTATGCTGATTTTAGACCCTTACCATCCCACACATTATGGAGGCTACACGCGGAATGAGTGCTCCTGTAACATCAGCTACAGTTTGAGGATATAAGTCGCAAGGTTTTGGATCTTGAGCTGACACCACAGCCTCCACCCTGTTTATTGCCAGTATACTTTGATCCTCCACAATTATCAAAGACTTCTTTTGCGCTCTCACTTGCTGCTATAACGCCTTTCCCAGGTTTTTTGATGCTCGGTTCTTTACTATCGAGCGGCGGATCAGTTAACTACTTCGATGTATATACAAGCTCGAGGAGGAGTTTACGCATGCTAGCAGTTTACTTTTCTTTCCTCCTCCACCTCAGTCACCAGTGTAGTTGGTTCCTGGATTTATGCGGGTTACATTACTCTTGGGTAAAGACACTACAAATGAGTTGAGATTGCGGAGACTTTTGTAAGGACTACTTTTGACCACGTGATTTTGATACACTGACAGACTTATTGGGCAAGGGTAGGGTGACCCTGTGTACCATTTGATGTGATGCACTTCATAGACAATGTGATTATGGTTGGTAATTAATGAAAGCTCAGTCGCTATATTCTCACTAGACACGTTATTGAATTGCATGATTGTACAGTAATTGTAATGCTACGTGCTTACTTGTTGTGTTCTCATTAAATGTGTTCCTACCTACAAGTTGTACTATAATGATGTCGTTATATGACTGCATATATACGTATGTAAATACACCTTTGAGGTCTTATTCGTTAAGTAGAGGCTCATGTCCTTAATAAGACCTGACCTAACCGACCTTCTTCTAGGAAGATGTCGACTCAAGGGAACACCGATACCCACAACCCTCTGCTGACAACAGAGGCGGAATTTCAAGAACGCAACTTACAAGTCATCGCACAGTATGAGGCCCTTCGCTCCGAGCGCAGTGGAGGTACCTCAGGAAATAACCACCCAACAGTAATGTCTAGTCCCTTAAGACACATTACAAAACGCTTGGACATTTCCACTAGTGCTTTGCTAATATCTTACGCCAATAATGTTGCTTATAACGCAGGCTGCACCTACAAGCAGTTCTTGGGCTGCTAGCCCCTGCATTTCAACGACACTGGGGGTGCCGTATCCTTCGTACGCTGGGTTGAGAAGGCGGATTCTGTTTTACGTGTAAGCAAATGCGCCCCAGAGCATCAGGTTACGTACGTTTCTGGACTATTCATAGATGGGGCTCTGTCATGGTGGAAACTCCAGTTTCAGACAATGGGCGAGGCTGCTGCGTATGCTTTGACATGGGATCAACTCAAAGAACTAATGCATAAGAAATACTGTTCGAGAACAGAAAGCCAGAAGATGGAAACTGAGTTCTGGAACTTGAAGATGGAAGGATCAAAAATAGCTGAATACGTGGAGAAATTCCATGTTCTATCGCGTATTGCCCCTACATGGTAGAACCAGAATTTAAAAGATTGAGCGTTTTATTTGGGGATTGGCACCCCAAATCATGAGCATGGTGACGACATCAAAGCCTGCAATGATCGCTGAGGCCATTGATCTAAGTGTAACCTTGACTGAAGAGGCAATCAGGTTGAACAAATTTTCAACCTCTGAGGAGAAAAAGGAGACCCATGTAGAGTCATCTGGAGACAACAAGAGAAAGTTCGCAAACTTCAAGTAGGGTACTCAGACGAATAGCAACAACAAGGCCAAAAAGGGAAAAGAGTACATGGGTAAACTACCTCAATGCAACAAGTGTCGACGACATCATACCGGGCGATGTAAAAATAGAAAGTGTGACAACTGTGGCAAAGTGGGGCACAACAGGGAAATGTGTTGGCATGAGACGAAATGGGGAAAGAAAGGTAAGGGATGTTATAACTGCGGTGATATGGGATACTTTAGGAAAGATTGCCCAAGAGAGATTAAACAAAATCGTGGGAAGAATGTCTAACACCAGAGGTAGGGAAGCACGTCAGGATCCCAACATGGCCATCGGTACGTCTCATAGTAGTCAATATTGTGCGTCTGTGCTATTTGATATTATTGTCGAATTTTAGCTTCAGAATATACTTGTTTTAGTAGTAAGTAAGATAGATACCCAGTACACGATAGAACTAGCTTAAGGGAAGAGATGTGTGTAAAATGCAACATATAAATTACATCAAATGAGGCATAAAACTAACCCTTTTTTAGTACTAATGTTGGAAAAAGAGTGTTTTTGTCTTCCTTTTGTATTTTCAGAATTAAATGAGCTCAAATTCACAAAAGAAGCAAAAAGACAGCTAAATCTAACATAAATACAAGAAAAGGAACATAAGTGGATTGCCCGACCCCTCAACAGCATCCTCCCAAGCAAAATAGAGAAGGCAGAAGACTGAACACGCCCCATGCTCAGCCAGCACGGGGCCGTGCCCAAGAAGCAGCAGAAAAGACAAACCTATAGAAGCTTCTATTGCCCACCACGGGGCCGTGTCCAGCGGACACGGGGGCATGGCGAAAGTACAGCAGGCGCATTAATTGTAATTGTGAATTACAATTAATGAAGAGAGAGAGAGTGTCAGACAGGCACGGGGGCGTGTCCAGTGGACACGGGGCCGTGCCCAGCCTTCTGTTCAGCCTATAAATAGGAGTGCTTGGCTTCATTGCAACTCATCCCTTGGCACACCACCTCTCTCACACTTCATCCACCACCCACCACCATCACAACACCATCATCCACCACCATCATCCATTGTCTATCATAGAGTGTGTGAGTCGTCTCGGGATCCAAGATTGATCGTAAGAGTTCTTGACAATCAAGGCCATGTTTGCCTAAGTCTCTTACATCACTTGGTGAAGACAAGTGATTAGTATAATACTTTTTATTTTTAATCTTTTGCACTTTTTATTTGGTTTTGTATTAATGACTTTAATAACTAGTTGCTTATGTTGAAGGTGATCTTTCCTTATCGTTTGTCCGTGGTGTTTTGGCATTATTTTACTGTCTATATAAAATAAAAGATTTTCACCATTCATATCTCCACGGTCTATATGGAGGTATGTTGGCTACCTGGTCGGGGGTTAAGGGAACGGTTTGGTAAGGGTCTTGCCCTTGTTTAGCGTTTAGAGGTCCTGCAAGGGACCTGGGTCAAATTTAGTAGGATCTCCTTCAATGCCCATAGGTATTGGATGGCGGGGATCCAAACTCTTTGACCCCCTCATAAGTTAACTACTATTAATACTATAACCCGGCTATTTAGGACTGTATCCCTGCTGACTCAGACTACTTAGCCGAGGGTAACGTCACCGCCAAAAGCGGGGCCTACCATAATTTGCATTAATAACTTAATTCATTATCTTCCAATAATCCAACCCTTTAGGATTGTATCCTTGCTGACTCAAACTACTGGGTTGAGGGTAACGTCGCCTTCAAAAGAGGGGCCTACTACAATAACTTAGATAATCTCTTAAATAAGTGCAAAAGTGCGAAAATAATCAAAGGTTATACTAATACACGAGTCGGATCCAAGTGATTCATCTTGTCTATCTGTTTTTTTTATTTTTATTTTTCAGCATTTAGTTAGTTTTTATTTTCTTAGTTTAAAAACCTATTCTAACATTTTGATTTGATTAGACGTTGAGGATAAACCGGTACTAAAAGCTCTTGTATCCTTGGACGACCTCGGTATCTTACCAACACTATACTACATCCACGATGGGTGCACTTGCCCATATGTGTGTTTAGTGTTAGTAAATATCGTGTTTTATAAATTTAAAACTTGGCTAAAAGTGTAAAAAGGGCTTAAAATATACATCAAAAATATAACACACTTCGCGCACATCAAGTTTTTGGCGCCGTTGCCGGGGACACAAGGATTTTAAGAAAGTTAGGAATCAACGGCCTAATCATCTTTTTATTTTTTCTTTTTAATTTTTAGGATTTTCTTAGTTTTTCAGCTTCTGCAGAGCTCAGCACGGGCCGTGCCCGCTGAACACGCCCCCGTGCTCAATAATTGGAATTGGCAATCCTGTTTTAAGTCAGCAGTAAGCTGAACACGAGGCCGTGCTCACTCAACACGCCCCCGTGCCCAAGATTCACTTACTAAAAACAGAACCGTTAGATCCCGGCGGTTGGTAATTTCTGACATAAACATAAGTGATAGTAATTCTTTTTACTTTCGGCACTCTTATGGTACGTGGTGTCAATTATGTGGAGGCGAACTTGAAGAAGTAAAATGTTACTTTCTAAATTATAGGCCCCACTACATAGACCCACCGATTCCTTATAACCTTAAGAGGGGCGAAAGTAAAAACAATCACTATCTCTCCCTCGAATGCGCCCAGCCAGATATTCTAGGGGAAATGCTCCTTGACGTGTTATTTCAACTAGAAGAGCTAATTCTAAATTGGTCAAAAGAGCTTAGGAAGGATTTTATTGATCCACCCCAAGACACTGACCATGAAGAAATGTTGGGATCGCATTCCGACAACCTCATTGCTTTCAAAAATACCTTCATACCTAGCAAAGACTTGGACGATAGTCGTCCCTGTGCTGATTGTGCCGTGAAGGACTCTCCATTGACTTCGTTCGGTGCATACATAGACCTGAGCGATTCGGCATACACCTTCTCTAACGAGAGCCCGGGAAAGGGTTGGACTTGTCCACCTAGAATGAAAATAGGAATTACCCTAACCGACAACCTCTTGCGTTCTCGCCTTAGTCTAGGACAATTAAGGTATCTTAGGCACTTTGGGGTTGTTCCAACCAGTAAGGAACCACCCGATAGCAATGAGATCCTTAGAAGAAACAAAACTCCATAAGACAGCCTCCAGACACGGGGCCGTGTCCAGGTCAACACACCCCCGTGCTCATCTAAAAGATTCTCTGCTGATTTTGTCAGAATACGGACAAAATGTGTCAGGATTTCCTCTGCACATGGGGCCGTGCCCAGCCAACACGGGGCCGTGTCCAGTGCGCTGTCGTTTTCTTTAAATGCAGCCTGATCCCTGCTCATTTTTTACCACTTCAAAAGACAGAGATTCCTGGGATCTTCACTCATACCATCCTAGGTAAGTGCTAAAAGAAGGTTCCCAAGGACCATCTTGTCCCTTCCACTTTTATTCATTACCTCTTCTTTCAAATTTTTCAAACATTTCTTCCATGAAAGCTTGGAAGCTCCATGATTCCAACCTTTCATGAGAAGTTTGTAAGATTATTTGCTAAGGATTCTTGTTTAAAGTTAGTTGAATAACTTTGTTTTAAATTATCTGTGCTTAAAACCCAGTTGAAAATCATGAAAATAATTTAAAACTCCAAGACTCCTTAGCCTAAAATCCTGCAGACAAATGGACACGGGGCCGTGCTCATCGAGCACGGGGCCGTGTCCGAGGCACTGTTTCATAAAAATTTAGCTTTCTTCGGTTTCTTTTTCAGAAAATGGCAAGCAGAACAAGTGGAACATCTTCAAGAAATAACCGACAAGGGAGGAGATCATCGACGGCAGAAGACTCTCTTGTAAACTATGTTTACGCCCTAAGGGAGGCTATTGATGAAATGACGGGAGTGGAGGAAGCATTGGTTGACCGTATCAACCATCTGACAGTAGGGCTGGAGGGCTGTCTCCAAGAGGTAAACCTCTTGCACCAGAGGTTAAACCTTCTCGCCTCCCCGCCTTTGGTACCTATAATAACCCAAAGGGCGTGGAACATGGTGCCCGAGGTCGTCATTCCGGCCGAGTGGTACGCCATGCACCAAGAGCCTCCGCAAAGGGTGGTGCAAGGAGTCCTGGTGAATATTCCCCCCCAGCCACAAATTACTGAGGAAAATGAAGCCGCCTTCTTCCTTCCAAGGGAGATAGAAGAATGGCTTTAAACGACATTTAGGGAAGAAAATCTTCGGCCGGAAGTCTTACTATATCGGGAAACTATTCTCGAAATTTTCTTAAAAAAAAGTAGAACTCTTTATGATAACCTCGTGTACCTCCTGACCTATTTAGTTAAGTTTTTATTTTATCTTATTTTAGGAATATTATGTAAGATCTCTCTATCATTTCAATGAAATGATGGTTTTAAAGTTTGAATGGTCCATAATAAATAAAACACACTCATGGTGGTATAGGATGAAAAGGGAAACGAGAAACATGGACCCATGCACAAGAACAAGGCCACACGTCAACAATTTCTCCGTTACAGTAGGTTCAACACGGGCCGTGCTCAGCCAACACGGCCCCGTGCGGCAGCCCCTGCAGAAAAATGCCCAGTTCAGGTAACTGGACACGGGCCGTGTTCACCAGACACGCCCCCGTGTCCAGGCTTCTGTTTTTTTTTTCTTTAATTTTCGTTACTGGCACCTGACCACGGGGCCGTGTCCAGACTGCCAGTAACATTAATTTTTTGCTTTTAAACACCATGTTACACATTCAATCAACCTAAAAATTTATTTTTGGGACACATTGAGGACAATGTGTAATTTAAGTGTGGGGGGGATGCTAAAACCTTGAAATTTTGCAAGTCCTAAAAACAAGCCTTACACAAAACTCTATTGGAACCGCTAATCACCCCAATTTTTTTTCAAAAATTTTCAATTTTTCTTTACTTGTCTAAAGTTTAAGTTGGGAATTCTAAGATTAATAAGGTTATATTTTTACAAGTTTACAACCAATAGCGTCGTGATAAAAAGAACCAACATACGAAAATTACGAAACGACATAACAAGCTTAGTTAAAATTCGATTATATATACTTGATCACATAGAAAAACCCATTCCCACAAAAAGTGAGTTTTGAGCCTTTATTGAGCATACAAATACACACCTTTAGACTAAATGCTCATTTTTCGTTTCTTGTGTGAATAGCCGCTTGGTTCTTACGACTCTAGAACTTGCCACGACAATTCATTCCCGGTCCTTACCAACTTAAACCCAGGTAAGTAAATGATGGAGGCATTAGGACTAACCCTTTTTCTTTCAAAACCATTATTTTCATTTTTCTTTTCACCCACCTAAAAACTCCCCCTAGTTAACCCCTTTGAGCCTAAACCTTTCATTTCTTTACCCTAAAAACCCTTTTACCCATCAAAACCCTTTTTATTTTTACCCTTTATTTTAGTAACAAGCTCGGTTTTCGTGTGACTAAAAAAAAAATGATGAAGTAGAAATAAACAAACAAAGCTCTTAAAACAAACGCTTGTTTGAAGAAATACTTCATAAAAAAATAAAAAGTCACTAAAACAAAATGTTTTACGAAAACCGACGCTTTTTACGCTTTTCGCCCTTTTCTAACCACTAACCCAACTACCCACCTTTAGCCCAAGCCTTTACCCAAAAAGTCCTCTTGATATTTTACAAAGGTAACAAGTTAAAAAGGAGGAGGATTGATTGCTTGGCAAGCCTATGGTAGGAATAAGTTCCACGCCGCTCTCGAGTGATTCACTAAAATACACATTCGGCCGAGTGTGAGTGATTTCCCCCGTGAGGTATGTAAACTTGTATATAAATGGAATTTTAAAAAAAGGCATGCTATGCCCAAATAAGTAATTTCTCCTATGAAACGTTCTAAATAAATCATAACGAATAGGATTGTAAATAAATGAAAATAAAACCAAAAAGATCTTGGATTCCCGACACTCTATGACAAGCCAAAACCTTCTCTTTGGGAGTGTAAGCCACGTATTAAAGAGTTTTGCTTGAGGACAAGCAAAAGTTCAAGTGTGGGGGTATTTGATGTGTGTAAAATGCAACATATAAATTACATCAAATGAGGCATAAAACTAACCCTTTTTTAGTACTAATGTTGGAAAAAGAGTGTTTTTGTCTTCCTTTTGTATTTTCAGGATTAAATTAGCTCAAATTCACAAAAGAAGCAAAAAGACAGCTAAATCTAACATAAATACAAGAAAAGGAACATAAGTGGATTGCCCGACCCCTCAACAGCATCCTCCCAAGCAAAATAGAGAAGGCAGAAGACTGAACACGCCCCGTGCTCAGCCAGCACGGGGCCGTGCCCAAGAAGCAGCAGAAAAGACAAACCTATAGAAGCTTCTATTGCCCACCACGAGGCCGTGTCCAGCGGACACGGGGGCGTGGCGAAAGTACAGCAGGCGCATTAATTGTAATTGCGAATTACAATTAATGAAGAGAGAGAGTGTTAGACAGGCACAGGGGCGTGTCCAGCGGACACGGGGCCGTGCCCAGCCTTCTGTTCAGCCTATAAATAGGAGTGCTTGGCTTCATTGCAACTCATCCCTTGGCACACCACCTCTCTCACACTTCATCCACCACCCACCACCATCACAACACCATCATCCACCACCATCATCCATTGTCTATCATAGAGTGTGTGAGTCGTCTCGGGATCCAAGATTGATCGTAAGAGTTCTTGACAATCAAGGCCATGTTTGCCTAAGTATCTTACATCACTTGGTGAAGACAAGTGTTTAGTATAATCCTTTTTATTTTTAATCTTTTGCACTTTTTATTTGGTTTTGTATTAATGGCTTTAATAACTAGTTGCTTATGTTGAAGGTGATCTTTCCTTATCGTTTGCCCGTGGTGTCTTGGCATTATTTTACTGTCTATATAAAATAAAAGATTTTCACCATTCATATCTCCACGGTCTATATGGAGGTATGTTGGCTACCTGGTCGGGGGTTAAGGGAACGGTTTGGTAAGGGTCTTGCCCTTGTTCAGCGTTTAGAGGTCCTGCAAGGGACCTGGGTCAAATTTGGTAGGATCTCCTTCATTGCCCATAGGTATTGGATGGCGGGGATCCAAACTCTTTGACCCCCTCATAAGTTAACTACTATTAATACTATAACCCGACTATTTAGGACTGTATCCCTGCTGACTCAGACTACTTAGCCGAGGGTAACGTCACCGCCAAAAGCGGGGCCTACCATAATTTGCATTAATAACTTAATTCGTTATCTTCCAATAATCCAACCCTTTAGGATTGTATCCTTGCTGACTCAAACTACTGGGTTGAGGGTAACGTCACCTTCAAAAGAGGGGCCTACTACAATAACTAAGATAATCTCTTAAACAAGTGCAAAAGTGCGAAAATAATCAAAGGTTATACTAATACACGAGTCGGATCTAAGTGATTCATCTTGTCTATCTGTTTTTATTTTATTTTTATTTTTCAGCATTTAGTTAGTTTTTATTTTCTTAGTTTAAAAACCTTTTCTAACATTTTGATTTGATTAGACGTTGAGGATAAACCGGTACTAAAAGCTCTTGTGTCCTTGGACGACCTCGGTATCTTACCAACACTATACTACGTCCACGATGGGTGCACTTGCCCATATGTGTCTTTAGTGTTAGTAAATATCGTGTTTTATAAATTTAAAACTTGGCTAAAAGTGTAAAAAGGGCTTAAAATATACATAAAAAATATAACACACTTCGCGCACATCAGGAAGCTTCGACGTGGCGATTGGGATGGATTGGTTGTCAAGCAATCGAGCAGAGATTATTAACCGCACCCCGGAGGAGAAACAATCATGGTTCATGGTGGTAAGCAGAATACGCCCCTACAGCTTCCAAACTGCTTAATGGCACGAAAGTTGTTGCATAATGAATGTGTTGTTTCCTGGGCTCATGTCGTGGACAAGGGAACCGAAGAACCCAAAACTCGAAGATATCCCTGTGGTGAGGGAATATCCTGAAGTTTTCCCCGAAGACTTACCAGAATTATCTCCTTAACGACTAGTCGAATTTCGCATCAAATTTGATTTCAGACATCACGCCTGTAGTCGATGCACCTTAGCGACTTACACCTTCGGAGATGCAAGGATTGGCAGTGTAACTTCAGAAGTTGATAGAGAAGGAAGATAACAGACCAAGATTCCTTGTTGGGTAACCCCAGTTCTGCTCGTCAAGAAGAAGGACGATGATTTTCAAATGTGCATCAAACTACCAGGAGCCGAACGAGCTAACCAACAAGGGTCGATGACACTTGCTAAGGATTAACAAATTACTTATTTAACCAACTCTGGGGATCCAACTACTATTTTAAGACTGATTAATGATTGAGTGTCATTATATGCGAATTCAGGAAGAAGGCATACCGAGGAATTGTGGGACAATAACTTGTTTTAGACATGCACAAAATTGGTGTTTCCTACACGATGCACAGAAAATTTTTACACAGAATACGAAACTATGAGAATCTAGAAAACATGTACTTAGGGTCTTGGGAACCCAGGTCCAAACTCGTAAAGGTTGTCACTTAGGAACCACATCTGTTGACTCAATCAAACACCATTAACCTGACATATATGCCATTTCAGTCAGCCAAATAGAAAGTAGTTAAATTTCTTTTGTTGAGATCATCACTTTTGCTTCTGGCAAGTAGATGTTTGCAACTCTACTCCCCTGATGGTAGTTGCATCGCGCCAATTTTCTTCGCTGAGAGCGGACACACTTTAGCTTCGATACTTGGTCATTTCTTCGTTTTAGCAAATACTCATTACTTCAGGACTCGGAAACTTTTATGTCACACATGCACCATTTGCTACGCATGTGGTTTCGATTCAAACAAATGCTTCATTGAAATTCAAAAATTATTTTGCTAAATTTAGTTACAGATTTGCAATTCGAGTGACCGCTTTATTGTAATTGTTGGCTCTTTTGTTACCAAGTCAACACACTTTCTTGAGACTTCATTTCTTTCAAGTTACATTCACGGTTTATCTTCGTAACCATGCTGAGATACCCTCTATACATACGTTTATTGTTAGGTTACCAAGTTCAATTGCTTGAACTTATCCATTTCGCATATTCAATTTAAAACGTCATATGATGTATTGGGAACATCATATTCAAATATTTTCACAAAAGTTCTCGTGTTTCGAGTCGTAGTGGACTTGGTTGATCTATGACTCCACTAAAATCGTTTGTCGGTTTCGACACCTTGTGGTGATACTTTCACCAAAATTGAAGCTTGAGCTAAGTTGTTTATGCACCTCATACACGGATTCAAATGTCTATTTATTTGCTCTAAATCCGTTTTGCTTATCACAACCAAAGCAGTCTCAACGCAGTTGTGTGTTAAGGCAATGGTACATCGATTCATTTCATATCACAATGTACCTCTTAACGATTCTTTCATTATTGGTCGAAGGTCTCTGACAATAATTATTGCTCTTTCATCAGAAACAGTGGTTCTTTGATGTTACCTACTCAGTTGAAAACGCTACGACATTGTGTAAATCAAATCTTCAGATTGTTTCAGTGCACTTTCATTTGATTTCAAACACGGTGAACTTGTTCAATCACCACTATTATTGCATTATGTCAATGATGACACCTTGTGGTGTCGGTGTGAAATCGTAGCTTGTTCTAGCCAGGGTCAACCGTTTCACTCAAACCACACATACTTTTGATTGGCTTGTCATTTAAACACTCCTGATGCAACTACGGATTAAAACATTGATACATCAGATTCGCTTGTATTTCATTCGGTGTACTTTCGAAATTTAAGAATGTCAACACACTAAACCTTACCATCCATTTACTCGGGAGTTGACAAATCATTTTACTATTACATTTGAGTTATTGATTTTGAAATCATATAGCGGATGCTATGGTTTGTGAAAGCTCGTTTGCATATTGCGATCGATCGTTTGAGAAACTTATTAGTCAAAACTCCTCTTTTGTGGAACCCCTGTTAGCTGGATTACACTAGACTACACGTCAAATACGTCTTGTACCTTTGACATCTAATGCTAAAAGCACAGACCTTTTAACCATAGGGTTCGGGTTGATATATATTCTTGGACTCACCTGATGAGAGTAAGGTTTGATTCAGTTTGGTGATTATCTACCTCGGTATTATTCATATACGCGTGTGACGTAACCATAAGGAGTTAAGGTAGTACAAATGTAACACCCCGTGTTACCAAATGTCAAAGTCAAAGTCAAAGTCAAAGTCAAAGTCAAAGTCAAAGTCAAGTTTGACTTCTTTGACTGTAACTAGTCTAATTTGTGTGTTATTAATTGTATTATGTGGAGTAAGTGTTGTTAATCAAAGGAATCAAGGTAATCGAATGTTTAATCGACGCGAAACGTTTTACGACTGTGAATAGTAGGAAGTAACAATGCGATAAAGTCAATCGATCAATAATCGAGCTAATCGAACCATCAATCGAACTCGAAACTCGAATTATGCGAATTTGGTGTTATATTACATGTGTGTGCCTTACGTGTTACCTGTGCGTGTTTACTTTATGTTATGTGTAGTGATCAATCGAATCGAAACTCGAAACTCAATCGAACTCAATCGAAATCGACTTATGATAAATGGTAGCGGAAAGTTCGTGTGAAATATAGATGCTTGTATGTAAATATAGTGGTTAGGACTAAAAGTAATTTGAATAGGAAACTCTATCGTACTCGTATTGCCTTCAATCGAAATCTAAATATCAGAAATCGTCGCACTGAACGCTCAAAGCAGGCTGTGAATCAATCAGGCTCCTAGCCGATCGAACAGCCCAGCCGATCGGACAGACTGTCCGATCGAGCAGGCTGTCCGATCGGGATGCCTGGCCGATCGGCCAGTTCTTTACCCTTTTGGAAGCCTATAAATAGGCCTGTCATTGTCACTCTTTCCATTTTTGGAAACCCTCTGACCGACCAGCTTGTGTTCTTCACTATTTCTCAGATTTCTCTCAATCCTGGTAAGATTTCATCCTAAATCTTGTACTTTCTTGATCTATGCACACTCCTACACCTTTCTATCTTTCAAATCTTGGTTTCTAACCGTGAAATCATCAAGATCTAAGTATTCTAGGATGATGTCATCATGGTGTTCTTCAAGAACTTCATGTTTTGGCCTCAATCCACCAAGAATCACTTGGATCTAGCCGATTTCCACATAAACAAACTAAGATCTATCACAGATCTGAACATTTACATGGTGTGAAGGATTGAAAGAAGGATTTCCAACTTTCTTTCAACTCTTTTACACTCAATGCCTTCAAACCGGTAGAAACAGAGCTTGAGCCAACTCACTAATCATTCTAATGGTTGTATGGTTCAAGATTCGGATTCTATCTACGAGGTTCACCGATTTCGGGTTAAACGTTAAACTACCGTTCGGAAACGTTCACTGGCCGGACTTGGGTGATTCCTATCCGAGCAGGGGAAACAAGTAAGAACGAAGGTGCCATGGTTCAGCTCGTTGTCAAAATGCCTCGATATAACGTTAAACAATCAGAACAGCCAAGTGTTAGACGAACAGGCCGACCAGGTCAGAATGCTGACCGATCGAACAGGCTGTTCGAACGAACAGCCCAACCGATCGGACATGTCAGCCGATCGACCAGGCCAGCCGATCGGCTAGCACATGGCCCACTCTTTAACAATTTCATGAAGTATAGTATTGAACGAAGTGATGTTCGATCGAACGACTGTTTGATAACATTACTCTTCGAATCATGAGATACTATGCTTCAACACTTAATCGATTTTTCAACTCGTTCGACGTATTGGAGTGCCACCCGATCGAACATGCTATCCGATCAGTTGACATCCTGCTGAGGACTTACTACTGAAGTGTCTAACCGATCGGTTAAGCTGGCCGATCGAACGGTCCGTTCAATCGATCGACCTGAAAGGTAAGAACACTTCAATGTTCTCAAATACTACAACGAAAACCTCAAAAGGACAAGCCATCATACACAAACACATCCTACTCAAAGGAAGAAACAATCCACTCGAACAGTCCAACCGATCGAGCCTACCGGCCGATCGAACAGGCTGTCCGAACGGACTGTCAAACCGAACGAACAACCCGTCCGATCGAACCTACCGTTCGATCAACCAGGCTGTTCGACTCATCATCACTTGTTTCCATTTAGCGCGTTACTCATCGTTATGCTATCGAACTAATCAGGCTAACCCTACTCTCAAGCGCTCCCTTCAATCCATCAGTCGCTGTGAGTATACTCAAACCCTTTTTGCTTTAGCACCTTTGGGTGTTACATACGTTACTTATCTAAAATCACAATCGAATACACTACTCAATTATTTAAACGCTAACCGTTCTGCATGTATTACGTGAATAAATGAATGCTTGTTGTTATGTTTACACGTGGAATGCTGTCTACCTGCCTTAACGACGATAGTACTATAGTTTGGACTCAGCACCGTTCACACGGGGGTTGTTAAGGACAATTACTTGCATGGATTACGGTGGTAATCATGTATTGCGAACTGCCTCGGGCAGTCAACCCCCAGTCATTGGTATCGATAGATCCATGTCGATAATTAACATGCTTCGTTTTCCTCTGCGTACGTGCTGGTTATGCGTAAACTATTTCGAACTCTATATGCTATTATCAAACTTGTATGCTCACCTTTACATTTTATGTATTGACTTTATTTAACGTATGTGACAGGCAATTAGGATGCTTATCTGCTAGGAAGGCGAGCTTAGAATCAACGTCTAGAGCATAGTTGTCTGTAGATCTTGCAGATCGAGTCTCTAGAGGCATTTGAACAATTATATTATTTATATTTGAATCTGAGTTGTTGAAACAGAACATTTGACTAGTTGTTATCTGTAATAATTTGTTTTACTATTTGGGATACGGGATGGGACGTATTAATTAAACTAAATAGTAATGATAGTTGTTGTGGAAACTTCTGGACAATCTGTTTCGCTCAGTGCCATGCCCCGATGATTCCGCCATCAGTTGGGGTGTGACAACAAATTTCGAGGACGAAATTTTCATAACCGAGGGAGAATGTGACAACTGTCAAATTTGCATGCATCCGTATGTTTAATTATGTGCTTAATGACTGTGCTTGATTACAACTGACAATTTAAACTGTCTTATGATTTTTGTATCATACATACATATGCATCATACTTCATACCGTCACTTCATTTATTACACGTGAACTTTAGTGACATACTTGATGCACAAAGCACAGTTAGCACACTAAGTGGATAACTTAGAAATATACTGACGGTGCCAGTACATAGACAGACAGAGTTTTGAGACCCAGTATGGGCCAGGAAAAGGGTACTACACCAGTATGGAGTTTAGGGAAGTGAGGACCATAAGACTGTGTCACTGGGTGATAGTTAAAGTGCCGGGAAGTGCCTAAAACACACTTTAAGTGCAGAATTCTGCATTTATTAAATAAAATTCAGCATTGTAACATGCTAGTAAGGTGCAAAAATATGGCAGGATGGTCCTGTATGCTTTCCTAAGTGTCGGGAATTAAAAGTGTTACAAAAATATATATAAAACACACTTTACGGAATAATTAAACACTTTAACAGAACGGTATCCAACCGAACAACCGGACATTACCCGGGACACAAAATTTTTGCCAAACACATTGTTTATTTATTTCTTGGCTAGTTATGATCCCCGTTCACCATAACACCCACTAATTTCTCTAGTAAATATCATATGTAAACATATACTTGGAAACTAACTAATAGTTACCAACTCGTTGCAAAATTTACATCCAACCCCCCCCCCATAACCGAAATCGGTCACAAGTGTGGCCCACCTCCCAAAAATCTTACAAGATCACATTAGATCTTACTTAGATATGTAGAGATTTGTTCATGATCTTGAATGTACTATGAAATCCATAAAGATCCTTATTGGATTATATAAGATCTAGACCCCATCAAAATGTTACAAATTGTTGGTGTATACGTCTATCGACTTCGTCTTGTATCGTGTCTAGTATTAGAATTGTTAGATCAGGGCGCGTTGTACGAGAAAATAGGTTGTTTTAGGGTGAAATTGATCTGATTCCGCTTGAATGAGTGATTTCGCTTGAAAATGACTTGTAACACTTTCAAGCGAAATCACAACATAAGTGATTTCGCTTGAACTGCCACACATCACTTTCAAGCGAAATCACCCCCCTATAAATAGTCCTCAAGCGAAGTCATTTGTAGATTTCTGATTTTCCGGTACCGAAGTGCTGCCGAAGTGCCGTCTATCTAAAAACTGAATATTATCAATATACAAGGCAATTTAAAGTGAAACAAGATGTTTTTCTAGTCCGTTTCTTAGTTCCGCCTCTGAAATGGATAAGAGCTCTTCCGATTGACTCGTCTGGGTCACGACACGATCCTACAAGTGGTATCAGAGCTCAGGAGGAGGAGTTCTGCACATATCAGCCTGTTTTCATTGTGTTTTCTCACTTCTACACTTTCTTTCATCAATTGAACAAGTTTGAACGATCAAAATGACCTGAATTCTTCACAGCATATACAAAACTACATTTTAACAAAGCCTTGAAAGAATCAGAACAAAATTCGGATTAAAACTGACCGAAATGGACTGATTTAGTGATTCCGCGTGAATGAATAGCATTCTGATTTCGCTCCAATGTGCTATTCCGCTTGAATTTTTCAAGCGATATTAGTGATTTCGCTCGAAAGTTGGTATTCCGCTTGAAACGGTTCAAGCGAAATCTGTGATTTTGCTTTAGTACTAATTCCGCTTGAAAGTTACTTGTGATTTCCCTCCAAATCAGATTCCGCTTGAAATTTGTTTGTGATTCCGCTCCAAATAGTATTGTGGGTTATTTCGCTTGAAATTAGTGGCTTGTTATTCCGCTTGAATCTGTAATTTTGTGAAAAAGTGTTCCGAATCATGGCTGAAGAATTTTACAATGCATTCGCGACACCGGTTGCTCCAGTTACAGCTGCTGAAACTGTTGATGTCTGTCGTTAGTGACATGCAAAAACCGAAATAAACTAGGTAGCTAGAGTAAGTCGGATATCGAACCAGAGGAGGATTGTGGAAAGTGTCGAATGAAAAGTATTAATTAATTACTACTGAATTGGAAAATCGGTGTGATTGATTATAAGAATTATCTAAATTAACAAATAAAATTGGGAAAATGATTGAGTTGTAATAAACAATGATGAGAAAAGGTGGTCACTCTGGGATTTTGATTCTGTAATTACTAATAACCTAGTTCTGATTTTACTGGATGCTATTGATTGAATAGTAAATCTGTCACATCTACCAATTACCTATGCAGTTCAAATTCTTAATATTAATTGTTCAAATAAATATTAAAACAAACATACACAGGAATCATTCAATCAACAAAAGCATAATTGGATTCAACACATAATTATAACTCTCTGACTGTCACTCAGGATTTGTCTGTCACACAAATTATATAATCATGCAAATAGTCGACTGTCACCCGACTACAAATCCAAATCTCAATACAAAACAGAAACTAGAATTAAAAGTGTCTTACACAATCATTCACCCAAGTGTCCACCAGAGATTTAGCCGCTCATCTCGGTTGAATGATCTTCACTCGCTTGATAACCGGTTGAAAAAACTCTTCCTTCCTGCCGTCGAAGATGATGATCGCGATGTGATGATGTGCCCTTCTCTTATCCGACCCCCAAAGAAAAAAACAAAGCAGTCAACGTGATTGAAGTCTGTCCAATTATCGGCCCAATATCTTTGTTCAAACTGTATGCGTATATGCCCCTTCTCACATGTGCAGCCCACTTGTGATGATCACATGACTCCCTCTATCACAATTAAAGTCTACGTGACTTTTTCTAATGTTGACATCCCTCATGTGCAGTCCACCCTACAATTTTTTTGTTATTGAGTGTTGGTTTTAACAAAACCCAAGATGTCAGCCCACTACCTCTAGTCTTGCCCAATGAAATTGTTGTTAACTAGAATGGTCCAATAGGAAAAAGAAAATCCAAGTCTCATCCATATGGTGGCCGCCTTTTATAACTTCAACCGTAGCCTACGGTCTAAACCGTAGGTTACAATTCAAACATTCTGTTTCTTTGATTATTCATACCGTAGGTTACGTTTTTCTGACCATCTACGGTTGACTGCTGGAACAATTTTGACTTACTTTCAACTTCCACTTAATTACCAATCAACCCTCTGGACTTCATTCCTTCATGTTTCTTTCGATTTCACTTATCATTCGGTCCGAAACATTCCCAAATAGTGCGATACATCTTTCTAATCATCCGTGCTTGTATCGTTTCCTCACTAAACTCTCTAACTTCGCCGTATTACGTGTTTACCTGTAAAACCACAAATATACGTAGTTAACATATTCAAGGCACATTATCACTTAAACGACAATAATTCACACAAAATATGCATGTTAACACTCCAGTTTCACACCCTCCATCACATCCCCACACTTATCCTTGATTGTCCTCAAGCAACCATTACAAACATTATTCACCTTATTAACAAATCACCATTAAATCCCTTACCGAATTAGCAATTTAAGGTCCCAAGTCATACCTGTCCCATAGACTGACACAATCGAGATTGACAATCTGACAAATAAGTGATATGCATTTAAAACAACTTAAGATTTGCCTCACTAAAACTAACATGCTTATGATATTACACACATGCCACACGCCCCTCACAATAATCACTCCTCTCGGTTTAATCAAGACTAGCGTGTAATGTGCTAGAATATAATTCGCTCAAAACCAAATATGCTGCTTTGCAATCATAAGCTTGTATAGTAATCACACCTCCACTATATCAACTAACGTTGCACATATCAAAAGGACTTTTCAGGTTTTGGGTTAAAGGTAAAGGTAGGGAATTATTTTTGGGTTTTTATGTTTATTTGGCGAACACAAAAGAATACCAAACTTTGACAACTTATTCACAATAACTACTAACACATGGGTTATTTTCGACCCATTTATTTAACACCAACATAACAATGATTTTTTTCTTTCTTTTCTTTTTTTCCTATTTTTTTTCTTCTTTATTTTTTTTCTTTTTCAACAAATATCTAAAATATAATTGTAATTCATGGTTGGTAGTCAAACGGGTCAAACGAGGTGTAACAAACGAAAGGTATAAGGCTCAACATGGTTAACTAAGGTGGGTGGATAAACAATCAACAAATAACACAATGGAAGAGATCCTAATGCCTTTATCATTTATGTGCATACGCTAAACCACAGTCTCGGCACGTATCAAACCACACAAGTTCTAACACAAAGCAACATATGGCCTACACTCAGCAAATGAACAATTATTGAAATTCAACTAACAATCTAGTAGGCTCAAATATCTCACCGAATAGAAGGAAATTGGGTTGCCGACACGTAGCATGTGTAATTCCTAAAGCATGTTACCCCTAGTTAGGCATCTCTTCTCAATTATTCTCTAAAAACTGTCAGAAATACTCTCATGAAACTTAAAGGGACAACCATGACATAGGATCTAAGTTCGTTTAATATCAGCAAGAAACCCTTTAGCAATTGAAAATGTCGGTTTTCATGTAGTTCAAGCATACTTGAGACAAAAATTTTCAAAATTTTTCAATTTTTTCCAATTTCAACAAATTCAAGCATTTCAAGATCAACAATCCTACCAACCCTCTCTCGAGTTACCGCATCCCCACACTTGGGATACATTGTCCCCAATGTATGGTGCAATTTATAGTCATAACCCGAGAGATACCACCCTACAAACCATGAACGGCTAACACCTAGACGACTCAAGACAAAGAAACCCCTCCCAACACAAAAATTCACACCACCAAATACACAAAAACAAATAAAACACAAGATAGATAAACACATGCACCTGATCAGAAAACAAGTGAGTGTCTGTGGCGGTGTAGTTGCTGCGATCTAACTGGAACATACGCCCCTCATGAATTCTTTGAGATCTCACCGGGGATGTTGCCAAACATCCCCACACTTGATTCATTGCATCCGTGAAGATAGAATCATAGGAACCTGTCAAAACACAAACACACCAAACGAAACCAAACAAAGTGCAATACTCTACATCCTCGGGCTGCCTCCCGAGAGCGCTAAGTTTAAAGGTCTTCAGCCAGACCGTACCTGATATGCGTTACGGTGGTCTCAATGCACACTTACCCAAAACATTTCCAATGAATGCCCGGAAATTTACATGCCATCTCCATAAGCTTGTCAGTATAATTGGCATGTTTAGAAAGCACATGCGGGTTTCGCTAATCCACTTCACGAGATATACACTGATGTCTTGTAGCTTCACCCTTTTCATCTTCTTCCTCGAACTCTCTTCCCCACACTTATTAATTTGAATGATTGATATAGGGAGAGGTTCGGTACACACATTCATCTCATCAGACTGCTTTGCCTCCTCATCCTCACACACCGTCTGATCCACCAGTGACTCTTCATTAGATAAAGGACTCATTGGTGTGGTATTATCCTCCACAACCTCCTCCTTCATGTGAGAATAATCTCTAATGTCATCAGGTAATGGTGAAAGGCGTTGTTCTATTTCTATCTTCAATTTTAAATTCTGACACTTAGAAACTAAATAGCTGATTCGATCTTCATCGGAAAGGTTGGGTGTTGATAAATACTGCTCGAGTTTGGACAAACTCGCTTCCAAGATAGCAAGCTTTTTCTCCTCCTCGGTCTGATAAGCATACACACCCTCGGGCTTAGAATATTCCTCGAGATGATACTGTCGGTATCCCTGATACGGTGTTGAGATGTACGCATCCATCATTTTTTTATTCCAATACTCTGGATTTTCCAAATACACAGCGCACACATTATCATAATAAGAAGTATGATAACGACCGCAACAGAAACATCGTTCATCCGTCATTGGCTCATAATAAGCATCCTCGTCCCGATCCCATCCATCAGAGTAATAACCATCCTCCACCGTTGTATCAGAATCATAGAAATATGGTGGAGGGGAAGGATTATCAGAGCAAGACATCAGTGGTTCTTCCAATTTCGCTTTCTCCCGTCTAAATCGGGCCTCGTGGCAACCGATACACGGGTGAAGTGGTTCCCCGCACAAAATGCATGTAAGAGAGCTGCAGAATATTGTAAGATCTGTCATCCTGCACAAACACAGCTCAACTACCCACGTAAATCACGAAAAAAATAAGATAACAAAATAAAAACAAAAATTCTTTTAGTTTTTTTTAACTAAAACTTAACACTAAACACTTTGCGCACGCCTCCCCGGCAACGGCGCCATTTTGATGCCTGTCGTTAGTGAAGGATTGTGGAAAGTGTCGAATGAAAAGTATTAATTAATTACTACTGAATTGGAAAATCGGTGTGATTGATTATAAGAATTATCTAAATTAACAAATAAAAATTGAGAAAATGATTGAGTTGTAATAAACAATGATGAGAAAAGGTGGTCACTCCGGGATTTTGATTCTGTAATTACTAATAACCTAGTTCTGATTTTATTGGATGCTATTGATTGAATAGTAAATCTGTCACATCTACCAATTACCTATGCAGTTCAAAATCTTAATATTAATTGATCAAATAAATATTAAAACAAACATACACAGGAATCATTCAATCAACAAAAGCATAATTGGATTCAACACATAATTATAACTCTCTGACTGTCACTCAGGATTTGTCTATCACACAAATTATATAATCATGCAAATAGTCGACTGTCACCCGACTACAAATCCAAATCTCAATACAAAACAGAAACTAGAATTAAAAGTGTCTTACACAATCATTCACCCAAGTGTCCACCAGAGATTTAGCCGCTCATCTCGGTTGAATGATCTTCACTCGCTTGATAACCGGTTGAAAAAACTCTTCCTTCCTGCCGTCGAAGATGATGATCGCGATGTGATGATGTGCCCTTCTCTTATCCGACCCCCAAAGAAAAATACAAAGCAGTCCACGTGATTGAAGTCTGTCCAATTATCGGCCCAATATCTTTGTTCAAACTGTATGCGTATAAGCCCCTTCTCACATGTGCGGCCCACTTGTGATGATCACGTGACTCCCTCTATCACAATTAAAGTCTACGTGACTTTTTCTAATGTTAACATCCCTCATGTGCAGTCCACCCCACAATTTTTTTGTTATTGAGTGTTGGTTTTAATAAAACCCAAGATGTCAGCCCACTACCTCTAGTCTTGCCCAATGAAATTGTTGTTAACTAGAATGGTCCAATAGGAAAAAGAAAATCCAAGTCTCATCCATATGGTGGCTGCCTTTTATAACTTCAACCGTAGCCTACGGTTTAAACCGTAGGTTACAATTCAAACATTCTGTTTCTTTGATTATTCATACTGTAGGTTACGTTTTTCTGACCATATGCTACGGTTGACTGCTGGAACAATTTTGACTTACTTTCAACTTCCACTTAATTACCAATCAACCTCTGGACTTCATTCCTTCATGTTTCTTTCGATTTCACTTATCATTCGGTCCGAAACATTCCCAAATAGTGCGATACATCTTTCTAATCATCCATGCTTGTATCGTTTCCTCACTAAACTCTCTAACTTCGCCGTATTACGTGTTTACCTGTAAAACCACAAATATACGTAGTTAACATATTCAAGGCACATTATCACTTAAACGACAATAATTCACACAAAATATGCATGTTAACACTCCAGTTTCACACCCTCCATCAACTGTGTACAATGAGAATGAGATAGGAACTTATCAGAAACCGCCAAAACTCATGTATATTGAAGATTTTTAGGGTTAGAAAAATCGATTCGAGAACTGGGTGCAAGCTTACAAATTTGATGCATGGTGTTCATTGTTGAAAGATTACGAGAGACCAAAGAATGATCGTGGGATTGAAAAAGCTATTGTTGACTATTCAAAGAGTGACAAGTTAAAATTTACAAGTGAGAAAATGATGATAAGTATTCTTCAACAAGCGATAAAAGAATATATCTTTGTTTTGGTTCAACATAATGGTACAGGTAAATCAATTTGGGAGGCATTGATTCAGAAATTCAGAGGTAGTGCAGATATGATAAAAAACAAAAAGGCATTATTGAAGAAATCGTTTGATATGTTTTCAGCGTTTGATCATGCAACAACAAAGCAGAACATTGATAGATATTGTCATCTGGTATTGGAAATGGGAAGATTGGACATTAAGAAAGAGGATGATGAGTGGGTCGATAAACTAGCTGAGGCCTTACCACAGCATACGTGGGGAACTTATTTGATGATTCTGAAACTCATGAGGAAGTCTGAGAGTATGAATTTGGCGCAATTCATTCAGAAAATTGAAGAGCAGGAATTGGATATTCAGAAAACGGCAATCATGACAAATCCAAATGCTAAACAGGATGTCAGTTTGTATTACCGAGGGAACAAGTTTGAGGCTACCCCCAGTCCCAGTCCAAAAATCCAAACTGGTTATAGTGCTGATGGTTCTTCAAGTCCAAATGTGAGTACTACAACTCAAAGTGGTGGATATTCTTCATCATTTTCAAGTTTTGATCCAAATAGCACAACATCAAGTCCTGAAATGGCTAAGCAACACATGGCATCTCTTGTCGCCATGTTAGAGTCGTATGAAAGCTTAGTTGCAGGAAGAATTGGTAGTCCGATACTTACAAAAGAAGATTATGAGCAAATTGATGCTGAAGAACTTGAGTTGATGGATGTAAATGGTGCATGGCCAGTGCTGTTAGACGAGCTGAAAAATTTCAGCAAATCACTGGCAGAGATGAGTTTCGGGGATTGGCTACGTCTCCGTTAGGTTTTGACAAGTCAAAAGTTACTTGTTTCCGTTGCAAAGGAAAGGGACACTTTAAACGAGAGTGTAAAAATCAAGAAGCAACCGGAAATCAAGAAAAGAACAATTATTATCAAAAATCAATTTTTCATCAGATTGAGCAACAACCATCATCATCTCGTGTCATTGACGATGCAAAGAAGAAAGCTTTAATCATTCATCAAGATGATGAAAAGGTTGCAGAGGGTTTTAGTTGGGACAAATACATACCTGGTTCAACTCTAGTTGCTCGAGTTCTGGAAGATGAAACTAATCAGAAAAGAATCCCAATTTTTCCAGATCTAGGAAATGATGTTGATACTGATGATGAGGAAGATTATCTTAACAAATGTAGAAAAAGCATTGATCCTGACAGCTTTAATTTATCCTATGCAGATAAAGTTGAGATGCTGAATCAAAAAAATATTGACAGATTGAAGAGAGAGCTGGAAGCAGCAAAGTTACACGCTGATGAAAAGGCAAAGACAGAAGCTGAAGAAACAAAAGTTGAAGCAGTGATTGAGAATATCATAGAAAAAATTGTTGAAGTAGAGAAAGTGGTAGAGAAAATAGTTGAAGTTGAAAAAGTTGTCGAAGTAGAGAAGATTGTCGAAACAGAAAAAATCGTTGAAATCGAGAAACTTGTTGAAGTTGAAAAGACTGTCGAAGTTGAGAAGATAGTTGAAAAAGTGGTTGAAGTTGAAAAACCATGTTTGAAATGTTCAGAATCTTGTACAACTTGTGAGGAAAAAGAAAAGAAGATTGCTGAGTTGGAGAAGATTTACTATCTGATGTGAAGTATGTGAAAGAGTCGTATGATGTGCTGAACAGGACAGTTGACAGTCTGAAAAAAACGAATTCAGAAATTGAAAAACCAATGGAAAAAATGAGCGCAACATTAATGACAAAGCAGAGCGTCATCAATGATTATATTGAAGACTGTGCTAAACTGAAGCAGGAGTTGGAACTTGAGAAGATTGAGAGTGAAAGAATTAAACGGTTACTGTTGAGTTATACTACTTGTGATTATTTGATTGATTGTGTTTATCCTACTGTTGCAGGTCTTGAGGCTTTCAAGAAAGAAAAGACTGAAGATACTGATACTGGTAAGAAACCAAGTGTCAAGTATAACAGATGTCCGCCTCCGATCTTTGAAAGTTATTCTCCTAGAAAACCAAATGAGGAACGAGTAGACAAGGCTCTAAACATCAAGTTAAAGTCTGAAATCACTGATGAATTACCAGACAATATTGATGTCACATTCACAACATCTGACACTGATCATGAGTCTGAGTTAGTTAAGAAAGTTGTCGATCAGGTGTTGGATATGGATGAAGAGTCAAAGTCGGAGTCTAAGTCAGATAATTCGAGTTCATCTGAAAAGAGTCCGAGTTCGCCGGTCAACAGGGTTTACAATAAGGAATTTTTACTATCAAAATGTAACTTGAGTGATGAATCAATTAAAGTGGCTTATATTTTGAATGATTCAGACAAATTATATTCTGATAATGAATTTCCAATAAGAAGTGTTAAAACAGAAATGATTAAACAGGTTTTCAAATTAACAGAAATTAACATTTCTGAAATAAAAGGTTTAAATCTTGATGGAAAACCTAACAAATACACTTCTTCAAGAATTCAACAAAGAGTAAACAGGAAAATGGGATACGGTTGTGGTTATGGTTTTCAAAACAAACCAAACCATAATGGTAATTTCAAAAAGAAAGGTCTTGGTTTCATTTCACTAGAAAATTATAAAAATCAGAAAACTTATAAACCAAATACAAAATTTGTTGCAGGTGGAAGTTCAGAGGATGAACCGAAGAAACCTTTCTGGAAACAGTCAAACCAGGAGTTTCTTGCTGAAGTGAAGAAGAATGTGAGAAAGTTTGCTAAAAGAGTTGATAGAAGAATCTGCTTCAAATGCCAAGAAGTTGGGCATATTGCTTGGAATTGTCCAAAGTCCAACTACAAAGAACAGAGAGTTTCTTCTAACTTTGATTTGAGAAGAAAATTTGTTGATAAGACAGAATTATTTTTGAAAAAGGATAAAATGTTTGAAAATTCTAGTTCTGAAAAAGGTGAAAGTTCAAAATGTTTTTACAAAAGAAGAGGTGATTTGAACAAGTAAAAGTGGGTTGTAAAAGCTGAAAGCAGTTCTGACAATGAATCTGATTCCATAAAATCAGAGGAGTCATTTGTTGAGAAAAAGATTGAGAATTTCGTTCCTGTGGTGAACGATGAGAATTTTCCTCCATTGTCAAAGGAAAATCTGAAGTCGAAAGTGGGAAAGGTTGAGATCTCAAATCAATTCTTCGCTGATAAGGGAGAATTTGATGTTGAGAAGGCTTTCAATGGGAAAGTCAAACACATTTTTGGAAAGATGGTTGATAGAAAGGTAAAGGGTGCAAAAGAGTTTTACAAATCAAAATGTTTGTGGGAAAGATGTGTACCAAAATCACCCAAGGCTGGTCAGGCTTGGGTGGACATAATGTTTGAGTAAACACCTGACTTACCGGAGCTCCCAAGTGGGTAATCGTGGAGCATGAATCGGCATCATTCTTTGTATATGTTTGGTTGGTAATCTTACATGTGGTACAGAGGTTTGTTCTGACAAAGTGATTTGTCACGGCCCCCGACCCGGTTTGACCCGTTTCAGGAGCCGCGGGACAGAAATCCTGTGATATATATTTATGTGATTTTAGCAGCGGAATTTTTATCGTCAGGATCGTTTTAAAGCTAAAAACTTTTCCCGATTATTTTATTTCACAATTCGGGATAAAACCCCGATAATTTACAATAATAAGGTTTTACTGAGAAATCTTTATTTTTACAAAACATATTTCTTTATTTTATAATGAGCCACTACTTTAAGCCTGCACTACTTCCCAGCACTTTTCCTGAATTACAATAGATCACCTGAAACATGTTTGAAAAAGGTTTTGTCAGCGGGGAAATACTGAGTGAATCATTCAATTTACTAAAAATGACTCGTTTATTATAATTTACAGTATTAAGAGTTTTTACATATGTTTCTGATATCTACCAACTACCCACAGTACTTGTCACTCGACCGGATCTGTGACTGTGGTCATATCACCATTGGCTGCCCCAATGAATGACGTATATCACTTAATTTTAGGTTCGCCCACCTAACGTGATAAAAACAGTAGTAATGTGCACAATACCCCACATACTGGCTGTAATTTGGTGATTACATAAACTTAATCACTGTAATTATAATTCTGAAAATAATTTGGAGTAATTGTAAAACAGTTGATAAAAAGAGAATGACTCACATTGCAGATTTAACACTGGCGGAATATGATTTAGCTTTGTTAACCTAATTTAATAATAATGCACACAAAACTGGGTTAGTGATCAATACAGCAGTTACGATAACTCACGAGATCAAATTCTCACAACGAACGACAAAGTGCAATACTTAAACATCCATCGATTTAACGACGAACGACAAAGTATAACCCTATGTGGGTGGCACTTAAACATCCATTGGATATATTGATCAGTCGGAAAATGAATCGTAATAGCGATCGAGTGATTACTCTGTTTTGCGGCAGCGTTTCGATATTAGTGTGTGTTTTGGGACTGTTCTTGCTATAAGTCGACGTCTACAGAGAGTTCTTACGTCGTTTTCAACACAGAAAGCTACTGCCAAGGTCTTCTATTTATAGTGATTTTTGAGACATGATTACGGACCGTATGGCATTTACCCTTACGGTCCGTAAGGGTGCAGTCTAATTACATAGCTAGCTGGGTTCGGGACTAGCTTGCATGACTCAACTCTTTTCTTAATTTCAATTGTGACAACGTATTAAAAAGATAAATATCAACTAGGGTTTATCCCCCCCTGAGTTTTAGGGGCCCTGATCCTAATTCCGATTGTTCTGGAAATTTTAGGGTTAGTGCAGAATTACTTGGGTGTCTCAATTAGGGTTTTCTTATTGACTAATTATCATCCTAATTATGGATTTTGATGAGAGTTATTACATCCTCCCCACCTTAAAAAAAATCTCGTCCTCGAGATTTATTGAAATAGATGAGGGTATTTCCGCTTCATTTCTGACTCCAGTTCCCAAGTATATTCTGGTCCCCTCTTTGAATTCCATTTGACTTTTACCAGTACTAGTCGCTTGTGTTTAAGAAACTTGACCTTCCGGTCTTCTATTTGTTAAGGTTTCTCTATGAATTTCAGCTTTTCATTTACCTCCACATCTTGAAGAGGTACTACCAGGGATTCGTCTGATAGACATTTCTTGAGATTGGATACATGAAATACATCATGTACTCCAGCTAGTTCTTCTGGTAGTTGTAAGCGATAAGCTACTGGTCCTATTCGTTGGATCACTGGGAATGGTCCAACATATCTTGGACTCAGTTTTCCTTTCTTACCGAATCGTACTACTCCTTTCCAAGGAGATACTTTCAAAAGTACTTTATCTCCTATATGGAATTCTAGTGGCTTGCGGCGATTGTCTGCATAGCTTTTCTGACGATCTCTGGCTGTTTTCAATCTTTCCTTGATTTGAGTTATCTTGTCAGTGGTTTCTTGTACGATTTCTGGACCTGATAATTGACTTTCTCCTATTTCTGCCCAACATACGGGAGTTCTGCACTTGCGTCCATACAGTGCTTCGAATGGAGCGGCTTCGATGCTTGAGTGATAACTATTATTATAGGAGAATTCGATTAATGGTAAATGGTTATCCCAGTTACCACCAAAGTCAATTACACATGCTCGGAGCATGTCTTCTAGAGTTTGAATCGTCCTTTCACTTTGTCCGTCTGTTTGTGGATGATATGCAGTACTTAGATTGAGTCGGGTTCCCATTGCTTCTTGGAATCTTGTCCAGAAACGGGAAGTGAAACGACTATCTCTATCTGATAAAATGGAGAGTGGGACTCCATGTAAGGATACTATTTCATCCACATACAGCTTGGCTAACCTTTCCATGCTAAAAGTTTCTTTCGTAGGTAGAAAATGAGCAGATTTGGTTAATCGGTCCACAATTACCCAAATCGCATCATTACCTTTTCTGGTTTTGGGTAACTTAGTAACAAAGTCCATTGTTATGAGTTCCCATTTCCATACATGCATTTCTAGCTGTTGTAGTAGTCCTGAAGGTTTCTGGTGTTCGGCTTTAACTTGTGAACAAGTTAGACACTTAGATACGTATTCGGCTATATCCTTTTTCATTCCTATCCACCAGAAATGCTTTCTTAAATCTTGGTACATTTTATTGTTTCCTGGATGTACAGTATACCTAGATTTATGAGCTTCCTCTAAAATCTTTGATCTTAAATTTCCCTGTTTAGGTACCCAAATTCTTCTTTTGTGGAATTTCCAAATTCCATCATTTCCTTGTTCCAATTCTTTTAGGTAACCTTTCATTCCTTCGGCATCGTCCTTGATTGCTGTTTCCTGAATTTCTTTCAATTATTCCATTAAATCTACTTGTAGATTTATTCTAAGAGCACGGACTCGCCTTTGCTTCTCATGATCCTTACGACTTAAGGCATCTGCAACTACGTTTGTCTTTCCTTCGTGATATTGAATATCACAGTCGTAATCACTCAGGATTTCCATCCATCTTCTTTGCCTCATATTTAACTCTTTTTGCCCAAATATATACTTTAAACTTTTATGATCTGTATAAACAGTAAACTTACTTCCATACAGATAATGTCTCCATATCTTAAGGGTAAAAACTATAGCTCCTAATTCTAAATCATGAGTCGTATAGTTTTCCTCGTGCTTCTTCAATTGTCTGGAAGCATACGCAATTACCTTCTTGCGTTGCATTAACACACATCCGAATCCTAATTTTGAAGCGTCACAATATACTTCAAAGTCTTCTGTTCCTTCTGGTAAGGCTAAGATTGGTGCATTGGTTAATTTCTGCTTTAAAATTCTGAAGGCTTCTTCTTGTTTAGGTCCCCATTCAAACTTAATGGCTTTACAGGTTAGCTTAGTTAATGGTACAGCTATCTTGGAAAGATCCTTAATAAACCGTCTATAATATCCGGCTAAACCTATAAAACTTCTAATTTCCATTGCGGTTTGTGGAACCTTCCAATTGGTAATTGCTTCTATCTTAGCAGGATCTACGTGAATACCTTCATGATTCACCATGTGTCCTAAAAATTGCACTTCTTGTAGCCAAAATTCACACTTCGAAAATTTGGCATACAATTTTTCTTTTCTTAACAAAGTTAAGAGTGCATGCAAGTGCTGACAATGTTCATCCTGACTTTTTGAATAAATAAGTATATCGTCTATGAAAAAAATTACAAATTTATCCAAATATGGTTTACAGATTCTGTTCATCATGTCCATGAATGCTGCAGGTGCATTAGTTAACCCAAAGGGCATGACTGTAAACTCATAGTGTCCATACCTAGTTCTAAAAGCAGTTTTAGGTATGTCTTCTTCTTGAACCTTTAATTGATGATATCCGGAGCGCAAGTCTATCTTAGAAAAGTACCTAGCGCCTTGCAATTGATCGAAAAGATCATCAATCCTAGGTAATGGGTATCGATTCTTAATTGTAACCTTATTTAGCTCTCTATAATCGATACACATTCTCATTGATCCATCTTTCTTTTTCACAAACAACACTGGTGCACCCCAAGGGGATGAACTAGGTTGTATAAATCCTTTGCTTAGTAATTCATCTAATTGCTTCTTCAATTCTAGCATTTCGGTAGGAGCCAATCGATAGGGTGCCTTGGCTATCGGTGTAGTTCCTGGAATTAGATGAATTCTAAATTCTACCTCCCTATCTGGTGGTAACCCAGGTAAATCTTCTGGAAATATATCTGGGTATTCTGAGACTACAGGAATTTCCTTAAGTTCCTTACCTTTAGTACTAATGATTACTGAAATCATATATACTATTCCTTGTTTTCGTTCATAATTAGCAACTTTCATTACTGATATGAACTTCAGTGGCTTTCGAGGTTTATCTCCTGTAATCATGATTACTTCTCCAGTAGGTGATTGAATTTCTATAGAGTTTTTATCACAAATGATTTGAGCATGGTTGGCTATTAACCAATCCATTCCTAACACAACATCAAATTCAGCTAATTTCATAGGTAATAGGTTTGCAACAAATTTATGACCTGCAAGTTCTATTCCTAGTTTTTGCAAAACCTGATTGATTTTTACTGAATTCCCATCTGCGGTTTCGACTGTAAAAATCTGCCTAATGGTAGTTAAGGGTAACTTAAGAGCTTGGCAGAATGAAGTATTTATAAAACTTTGGTTTGCACCAGAGTCAAACAATACTTTTGCATAAACGTCGTGAACTAAAAACGTACCGGCTATCACATCCGGGATGAGCTCTGCTTCTTGAGTGGTTAGCTGGAATGCTCTGGCATTCTTCTTAGTAGCTCCTTCGGTCGCCTTGGTTTTGTTGTCTACTAGTTTGACTAACTTAGGACATTCTGTTTTGAAATGTCCGGCTTCTCCACAATTGTAACAAATTATGGATTTCTTTCTGCAGTTCTCTTCATGATGTCCTATCGTTTTGCAAAAATTGCAAAGTTTATTACATTTTCCAAAATGTTTCTTTTTGCAAATTTTGCAGAATGGCAAAGTTGAAGATTGCCCTGCTCCTCTTTTCTTGAAATTACTATTACCCACCCTAAATCCTTAGGTAATTTTCTGAGCTAGTTCCTTGTTCCTGTCTTCATCTCTTGTGCGTATCAATTCATCAGTTAGGGTGTTAGCTAATTCTACTGCATCGTCAATAGTGCGAGGTCTCGCAGCCTTAACGATATTTCGAATTTCACTAATTAATCCCCAAATATAGCGAGAAATGAGTACCGGTTCTGGCGAAGCCAGTGTTGGTACCACTCTAGCATATTCAAAGAATGTCGAAGTATATCCTCGACAGTCGACGCTTATCATACTATGACTCAGGAATTTGTTTGCCATTTGTTCCTTTTCGTATTCGGGACAGAATTTTCTTTCGACAAGACTCTTAAATTCTTCCCAATTCATCGCATAGGCCATCCTCCTTCCTTTTGCTTGTAGCACTGTGTTCCACCATTCGAGTGCTCCTTCTTTAAACAGATTTGATGCGTACATGACCTGATCATCTTTGGCACACTTACTGATTGCAATTACTGCTTCGGTTTTCTCTAACCAACGCAGTGATGCAGTTGCCCCTTCATTGCCTGCAAATTCAGTGGGTTTACAAGCAAGGAATTCTTTGAAAGTGCAACCAGGTGTTGCAGCTTTTAGTTTCTTAGGGAGCGGCGTGTGCTGGGATTCATTATCATGATTATTGCCCCCATTTATACTATTACTGAAGTTATCTTCAGAAGTACGTTTACTAGGAACGATATGTTGCGGTTCGATTGGACTTTTTACAGCAGCAACGAATGCTGGAATAGCATTGGCTATCCCTTGAGCAACAATATTTTCAATATCTTGTCTAGTCATATATTGATCTCCTGGATGTTGCTCTGACTGATTAACCTCATTTACCGGTTCATTACCAATATTTGCCATCTGATAATATATATATAATTTTTATTAGTATTTGATAAATAGCAATTATACATAAATAATCAGACAATTTACAATACACGTATAGTCAAAACTATCGATTTCTCGATTTCATTTTATATCGGTTATAGTATGCATCAATACACACCAATATTTTACAAAGTTTTATTCGTAGTTATGTTACAGACTGATTTCACTATCTACACAACTATAGTTTTACTACCCTCCTATCTCTTGCCACTTGTCGTTCTAAAAACGCATTTCCCTTTCATCATATTTCCAGGCAATTTGTCCCCCTATCTCCCTGATTCTATTTCCTGCATGCATCAATTCCTCACCATAATGACGAAGTTCCGCCATATTTTCGTTACTCATTGGTGGATTAGGTAGGGGTTCTGGATCGAATTGTGGAAAAAAAGAATAAGGGTCGTTGACAATATTTTGAAATTGCCAATCATTTGTCCACCATTCGTCCATTTGTACAGGTTGAGAGTGGACTATTGGTTCTGGGATTGCCGGTTCAAAGTTCATAGGGAGTGGATTTTCACTAGGATAGGTAAAAACATTCGTACTGATAGGCTGAATAGTTTCACAACTTGCCAATAGAAAATCTATTTCATCCTGAAAAGTTATTCCCTGGTTTTGGTTTGAGCTCTCTCCAATTTCTATCTGAGTTGGTCTAGAACCTTGTCCTACTTCCATTTCTATATCTTTAGAATATTCCTCAAACTGTTTTTCCATTTGCCTAGAGTCTTTCTTGACTTCGGTTTCCATCTCTTGCTGTTTAGTACTTTCTTTGATTACAATTTCTTTTCCTTTTCCTAAAGGGTTGTTTAATTTAGGAAGTTTCGGAGCTGGCTTTTTCCTACGGATACGACTACCCCATACATAATTCTTTCTTTTCTTTCGTTTTGGCTTTGTCAAAGGTGGAGCATTGAATTCTACAGGTTGTTTCACATCAGCAAAGTATCCAGTGAAATCTTGGGAAACTTCTACATTCACCGGGTAAAGATCGAGGTTCTGAAAGGCTTCAGATATCTCATTCATGCTGTGTAGCATATATGCAAAATGCACAAAAATACTAAGTTAAAACTTTGGAACAAAGTTTAACAAATAAACATCAAAGTTTTATTGCACACTATTTGTACAAAATAACAGAAAAGAACACACTCGGATTTATTTATTTATTTATTGGGAAGTGCTATTACTAGACTTAGGGTTTTTAAAGATTTGCATGTTCTGCTACTGTAGCTAGCATATACAAATTTGCCCATTTCTCATCTAGCTTGTCTTCCCAAGGTGATTTATTGATTACTTCCTGGGTTTCCTTTTTAATCCTCTTTTCTCGGATTTGCTCTTTACTTTTCTTAATAATCATACTCCTTTTTCTAGGAGAAAGCGGTTTTTCATATTGTGCTTTTCGCACAAATATTCCTTCTTCAGGAATTGTAGGGAGTTTTGAAGATGAACTTCCTTCTTCATAGACTAACCTATCTAATTTAAGATAGATATCTTGCAGCTTTTGCTTACCCATACTGTAACTAACAAATAATCCGTTTAATAAAACACATAATCACACAATAGTAATCAGGAAAAATTAAGTATCTCTAAATACTTATTTAGCTTAACTCAGTGGCTCTGATACCACCTCATTTCTGTCACGGCCCCCGACCCGGTTTGACCCGTTTCAGGAGCCGCGGGACAGAAATCCCGTGATATATATTTATGTGATTTTAGCAGCGGAATTTTTATCGTCAGGATCGTTTTAAAGCTAAAAACTTTTCCCGATTATTTTATTTCACAATTCGGGATAAAACCCCGATAATTTACAATAATAAGGTTTTACTGAGAAATCTTTATTTTTACAAAACATATTTCTTTATTTTATAATGAGCCACTACTTTAAGCCTGCACTACTTCCCAGCACTTTTCCTGAATTACAATAGATCACCTGAAACATGTTTGAAAAAGGTTTTGTCAGCGGGGAAATACTGAGTGAATCATTCAGTTTACTAAAAATGACTCGTTTATTATAATTTACAGTATTAAGAGTTTTTACATATGTTTCTGATATCTACCAACTACCCACAGTACTTGTCACTCGACCGGATCTGTGACTGTGGTCATATCACCATTGGCTGCCCCAATGAATGACGTATATCACTTAATTTTAGGTTCGCCCACCTAACGTGATAAAAAAAGTAGTAATGTGCACAATACCCCACATACTGGCTGTAATTTGGTGATTACATAAACTTAATCACTGTAATTATAATTCTGAAAATAATTTGGAGTATTGTAAAACAGTTGATAAAAAGAGAATGACTCACATTGCAGATTTAACACTGGCGGAATATGATTTAGCTTTGTTAACCTAATTTAATAATAATGCACACAAAACCGGGTTAGTGATCAATACAGCAGTTACGATAACTCACGAGATCAAATTCTCACAACGAACGACAAAGTGCAATACTTAAACATCCATCGATTTAACGACGAACGACAAAGTATAACCCTATGTGGGCGGCACTTAAACATCCATTGGATATATTGATCAGTCAGAAAATGAATCGTAATAGCGATCGAGTGATTACCCTGTTTTGCGGCAGCGTTTCGATATTAGTGTGTGTTTTGGGACTGTTCTTGCTATAAGTCGACGTCTACAGAGATTTCTTACGTCGTTTTCAACACAGAAAGCTACTGCCAAGGTCTGCTATTTATAGTGATTTTTGAAACATGATTACGGACCGTATGGCATTTACCCTTACGGTCCGTAAGGGTGTAGTCTAATTACATAGCTAGCTGGGTTCGGGACTAGCTTGCATGACTCAACTCTTTTCTTAATTTCAATTGTAACAACGTATTAAATAGATAAATATCAACTAGGGTTTATCCCCCCCCCCCTGAGTTTTAGGGGCCCTGATCCTAATTCCGATTGTTCTGGAAATTTTAGGGTTAGTGCAGAATTACTTGGGTGTCTCAATTAGGGTTTTCTTATTGACTAATTATCATCCTAATTATGGATTTTGATGAGAGTTATTACATGATTAATCAAGGTCATTAATTTGAACTTGATGTATTCTCATGCAAGTGTTTAAAAAACAAAGTGATGTGATGACCCCGATCCTACATGTGATAACTTCAACAAAACATATTTTCCGGAAAAACCATTTGATTAAAATAAATTAAATGTTTTGAAATCACAATGGGAAAATAGTTTGTTGTGAGGGGGAGTTCTGATTGTTTATGCCAAGTGGATGGCGATCTGAAGTGATTTGATATTAGTTGTCATTTTGCTTGTATAGTTTGTTTTCAAGTTCTCTATAAATGCGTTTAAATTTTAAGGGGAGTCAAAATTTCAGAAAATCCAAAAACATTAGAAATTTTGAAAAAGACAAAAACATGATAAAATTCAAAAACGAGTTTTGTTAAGAAAAGAGGAAATGATAGTACATTAGTGGACTATCACAACATGCTAAAGAAATGGAAAGTTAAAAATGTGATAAACAATCTCACTGTGGATGTGTTAGTAGATTTTTGCACATTTAGTAGATTGTAACGAGATATAAACCTAAATTTAAACTTGCTTATATCGTGGGGAACATTTCTTGGATATATGGGTAACCCCCGAAATCTTGTTTGAAAGGTCCCTTTTTTCTGCGATACTAGGTCTTTATACTTAGTGATATCTGGGGTATTATCCTGGGATTTCTGCTGAATGGAAATTCTGACCTAGTCCCCGTATAATACTTTCTGCATTGCTTGAAATATAGCCCACCCTCAGCATAAAAAATGATGAAACATTGAAAAATGCTAATCATGTGCTGTTGAAGAAAAGATCCCCTAAAAGGGACACACCAAAAGTCGAGCCGTCATCTCTCTGTTGAACGGAAGTTCTGACCTGAGCTCTCACGGTTTCGCATCTAACCCCTTACAGATATCATCGAGGTATACTCACCTGTAAGACTGAATATTGGGATATGGATACGGGAGTATATTCAAGTGGTGGAACATGCGAATAAGTTTAAGTGCTTAAAACAATAATATCATATCTCGAAACAGTTGAACTTTGTGTGAAAATTTAAGTGGACCAGTAAATTGTTTAGAACTTAAAATGTATAAAGCTTAACGGTGTTGGTGATTTGTCTCATAAACTGATATGATCCTCTTACACAAACTCACAAAAATATTGCTTGTAAATATTTCTTTACTGTATTGCATTCAAATCAAAATTCCAAAAAGATTTTCAGTGTGTTTTAGCATAAATTTTGAAAAATCCAAAAAGATTTTTGACAACTGATATTGAAGAGCTGATTTTCAAAATTCCAAGTGCTAAACATGACGAACAGGTTTGGGAAAGTTTGTTAAAGATGTTTGAAATGGATATGATATACATACAAGTGGTTTATCAGTGGCTTACATGTTAAATTTTTGTTCAGATTGAGTCTATAAGTGATCAGTAGGGTTTCTATTTTTGCTATATCTTATTTTTGATGAAACTTATGTTTTGGGTAGAGAATATGCAGGTGAGCCAAGTTGAGATACCTGAACCAGTGAGTATGTGAGCAGAGTAAAAGCCAGTCTATGATCCCAGCACAGGTTGAGGGGGAGTCTGAATTACAAAGAGTCAAGTTCTGATTCCGAATTTGCTGATGCTGATGAATCTAAGGAATCAAGAGATCTGATCAAGAGAAATAGAGTATGAGGAGAATCAGATAGAGTTTCTGGAAGCCCGAAGACTGATAAAGACTAAAGACGTTGAAGACTCGACACTTAAGACTCGTCAACATCCGAGGGGGAGTCTGTTGGTGTATACGTCTGTCGACTTCGTCTTGTATCGTGTCTAGTATTAGAATTGTTAGATCAAGGTGCGTTGTACGAGAAAATAGGTTGTCTTAGGGTGAAATTGATCTGATTCCGCTTGAATGAGTGATTCCACTTGAAAATGACTTGTAACACTTTCAAGCGAAATCACAACATAAGTGATTTCGCTTGAACTGCCACACATCACTTTCAAGCGAAATCATCCCCCTATAAATAGTCCTCAAGCGAAATCATTTGTAGATTTCTGATTTTCCGGTACCGAAGTGCTGCCGAAGTGCCGTCTGTCTGAAAACTGAATATTATCAATATACAAGGTAATTTAAAGTGAAACAAGCTGTTTTTCTAGTCCGTTTCTTAGTTTCCGTCTCTGAAATGGATAAGAGCTCTTCCGATTGACTCGTCTGGGTCACGACACGATCCTACATAAATAACCCCCCCCCCATGCTTCTTACGGTCACAAGAGGACCCACAAAAATCCACCAACATACTTCCTAAGATATGTATCATATCTTCTTGATTGATTACTTGTTGAAGTAAACAAAATATTAGAATGAAGGATTATAAGTATGGTTCCTAGATATCACCATATCATTTCATATCTTACAGTTTCACTCCATCTTTCTCATCCCTCCCTCTCCCCTCTCGGCTCATATACAACCGCCACCATCACCACCATATCACCATTCCATTCATCCATTTTTGAACTCCATTCAAGTGCTAGAAGGTGATCCTTGGAAGCTTGAAGCTTGGAGATCTTGAAGGAGCTTCATAGATTGCTTTTACACACCATCTTCATCATCCTTTGTTCATAAGTTCTTCCCTAGCCTTTGTGCTAGTTGTAAGTCTTTGATTACACTCTTGGTTAATTGTATGTTGATTATTCGAAAGATTGTTGTTTGATGTTTAACACAAGAACATAAAAAGAAAATGAACAAAGAACATGAACATAAGTTTACATAAAGATGAAATCTTGTTGGATTAGGGTTGGTTAAAGCATGCATGATGTTTGACCGTTGATTTCTTGATAAACCCGTCGTTAGGACATTTGTTGATGCGTTTTAGTAACATTTAAACTATAAAAAGCATGCTGATTAGCATTTTCAGCCAACTTCAACTGGCTGTAACCGGGTCATAATAAATTGAAAAACTGATTTTTCTGAAGCCTAAATTATGTATTTTTGAAAAACGGATCAAATGGCACTGAAATTGTAATTTTCCGAGGTCGTTTACTATTTTTAAAGGCCTGCTTTTGGACAGCAGCTCAAGCTGCGTTTTTACTGCAGAAAACATGTGTTATATTCGTCATCATAACTTGAAACCTCAGTAGAATTAGCTCATGAAATTTATACTGTAGATGATCACTGATGTCGTTGTGATCCTCCAACTAGAATTTCGTCAATCGGACTTACGATGAATTTTTAACAAATTATTCCGTAGACTGCAGCCAGAAAGTGACAAATCTGATTGCAGTCCGGTAAATGATTTTCTATAAAATATTGGTAATGAAATGGACCCGATATTTTACACATTAATATTTGGATCGTATAAGACATTCTGTAAAAGTTTGGGAATTTTTGGAGTAAGTTAACTATTTTATTAAAATGCCCGAAAACAGACCAGTTTTGTATATTAAAACGGAAATGACATAAGTAGTATTTTGCATGTCTAAATGTCGGGTTGGTTATTTGAGAACGAGCTAACGTGATATATGTTAAAGAAAATGATATGCTTTTAGCATGGACACCTCCATTTACAAAGGAGACTATGGCGAAATTTTCTGAAAATCCTAACACTTAGTAAATATTTTCTAGACAAGTGTTTACTAGAATATTTTAGACTATGTTTTGCAATGTAAACCTCGCCATAATTTTTGTAACAATAATACAAGTATTGGAAGTCGGTTTTTGTAAACAAAGATGGTAAATATATATTTAGAATATATATTTTGTATTAAGACACTTGGGTGGATATTTGTTGATTTGTGGAATAGTTATATTATTTAAGGATAAAATAATATATCTTAACAAATACCATGGAATACATTATCTTTGACAAATGAGTTATATATTTTCTATGTGGGACTTAAAAATATATTGTGTCAGAACTACGAATATACATGTATAAATTACCCCCATCCTTGGGAGGGAAATACGAAATTAAATACTCGAGAAATATTAATGCAGAAATATTGCTTAAAACAATTATTCCAAATCAAATATAATTTAAGTTGAAATATTAATTATTTTGACAAATAATTATAGCTCGGAATAATATAAGCAACGTAACTCAAAACATTAAACTCTAAGCCAAGGCACGGCCCGTTCGTCTAATAGACATTAGTACGCATGTAGGTAGTCGTGCGTTCTAGAGGAAACTCGAGTTACATCGGATACGAAGACGCAAAACAGTAAGTTCATGTCCCCCTTTTCTTTTTAACTGTTTTTAGTTTTATAACTTCGGGGGTGAAATACATGTTACATACTGATTACAAACGTTTTATACATGGCATGAATAGCTAAGGAATGTACTGCTAGATCACGTGAATTGGTAGGCTACTGTCTTAAGACCATTAATCCTTGTATAAGGACCGAGGGGCATGAGTGATAGATCTATTGGGTGTTGCGAGCCCCACCCATGGGCCTGCGAGTGGCTGCATGTGGTGACTATGTCGTTCCGCCGGAGGGGCCGGTACGAAATACGCATACAGGTTTGAGTGCTTCCTAGGCCATGTCACTTATTAATGTATTAGCTACACATTAATTGATCTGTTTTTCCTTATTGCTACATACCAGGGACATACATTTATACAGACATACTTTAAAGGCTTATTCTTACATATACACATGAACTCGCTCAACTTTTGTTGATGTTTTTCAAACTACATGTATTTCAGGAAATTAAGTATGGATCTGGCGGGCGTTGGAGTTTCAAGTCTTGTTAAGAATAAAGATGTCATCCATGGTCTTTGAATTTGGTCAGTGTGTCTTATTCCTGGACGAGACACGTCTTCCAAACCTTGTTTACAACTAATATCTTTTGACGAGCCCTTAGCGAACTTTTACACAATTCATATGGTTTGTAAAACTTAAATTTGAAGTCTACGTTTAGACAATGTGGTTATGTTTTAAACTCATTTTATGGATGACAAATCTTTGGTTTTATCATATAGTTGTTTGATATGGTTGAATGCGATGATAACAAGAAGGTCACACCATAATCACGCTTCCGCAAAAGTCAAGGTGTGACAACTAAAGGTTCTAGAAGGGATTCGAAGAAAGTTTCTATGGGGAGGGAGTTCATCAAACAATAAAATTAGATGGGTTAGATGGGAAAAAGTGGTTGCAAAGAAAGACTTTGGGGGTTTTGGAATCGGTAATTTGAGAGACATGAATTTGGCCCTTTTAGCAAAATGGTGGTGGAGATACAAGATGGAATCGGGAAGTCTATGGTCTGAAGTAATAGGCTCGATACATGTAAATCAGAGAAAAGTTAAATCTATACCATTTAAGAAATCCATGGTGGGGGTTTGGAAAAATATCGGGGATATAGCCAAGGAATTCATGAAGAATGATATAAATATCAACACAAGTTTCAGAAGCAAGGTGGGTTTGGGGGACAAAACTTTGTTTTGGGTCGATATTTGGCTGGGCAACGTAACGTTGAAGGAACAATTCCCATGTTTACATCAGCTATCAACTAAGAAAAAAACAAAAGTCCAGGAAGTATATAAAGTCGTAAATGGGGGAATCTTATGGGATTGGGCATGGAGTAGAGTCCCTTGCAGTGATGCGGAAAAACAGGAGATGGTTAGTCTGATACACCGTTTACAGCAGATAAATATAGTAAATAAAGGAGATGTTTGGGTATGGAAATACAACGAGGATGAAGAATTCTGTGTAAAGTCGGTTAGGCACACGCTGGAGCGCAACTTGGATATAAATGCATTGCCGAACTCGTTCTACTGGAACAGCTGGGTTACAAAGAAAAGTTCAATGTTTGTCTGGCGAGCAATTGAGGAGAAGATTCCGTCGGCTACGGCTCTAAGAAACAGGGGAATGGATTTGCCGGACGTCACGTGTAAAATCTGCGGTGAGGATGAAGAATTAGCGGTCCATATTTTGTTAAAATGCAATTTCGCAAAAGGGTATGGAACGAGGTGGCAAAGTGGACAAAGACGCCGATGGTGAACATGGAAGGCAACTTAACAGAAGTTCTACAAGCTTTTCTGGATAGTCAAAGGAGCCGGAATGTTAAAAAGATTCTACATGCTATTGCTATTCAGTCGATGTGGATATTGTGGCTAAACAGGAATGATAAAATCTTTTCAGGAAGGAACCGAACTGTCCAGATGGTTATAGGAGAAATTAAGGAATCCTCGTTACAAGGTGTGAGCCAACGTTCAAAGCATAGATCTATTTCAAAGCAAGAATGGTGGGACTTTAACTTAAATGTGTAGATAGTTAAGAATCATGTGCTCTGCTTCTGTTTTATCTCTTATTTTCTTTCTGTTTTATTTCTGTTCCTGTATCAGCTTCTAGCTGAAACGTTTGGTTTGTGTTTGGTTTTAATGAAGTTTGCATTGGCTATTCAAAAAAAAAAAAGTGTGTAGATAGTTTGAGCCGCAAATTACCAACAAGCTAAATTAATGGATATTAATTAATGGGGATGCGATATTGCGGAGACAATGAATTGTTTTCTTTTTTTTTGAACGACAAATTTGGATCACTGACGGACTACTAGAGTATCATCGTGCCACTAGCAGAAGCACCCGAACATATCCATCTCCACTAGGCAATAATGCCTATACACCAATTCAGGAGGAAACCCAATAAATTTGAGAAAAACCCCCTTTGTGAGAATCGAACCCATGACCTAATGATCATAAGCCTTATCCCACCACCAAGATACCACTAGATTATAATGACATAAGCTAATTGTTTTCTTTGCTTCGTATATTAAGCAACTCAATAATAAAAATTGTAAATAAACTACTTTCCTCCCATGCATTCAATTTAATTTAGTTTTCCAAAACTTTTTTATGCTTTAATATTATTATTGTTTTATTAAATTAGGTATTATCAGTTTCTTCCTTGCATTCAATTTTATTTTATTTTCCAAAAATCCGTAACTTTTTTTAATTTTAAATTTATGTTTAGTGTTTAAAATTTATTAGTAAATTACTATCTAAAAATAATAACAATAACTTAATTTTCTCCCTTGCATTAAATGTAACTCGATACAAATGAAAATGTGACGTATCGAATTCTCTGTATTTCATCTATGTCTCAATATAAATTTTCTTTGAAACAGATTGCGATTGTTAATTTTTAAAAATAATAATAATAATTTGGAATTGAGGGTGTCACTCACAATTTTGACTCTTTTTTTATCTGAGGTTGTTGATGTTTTAAAACCGGTCATTGTTAGTTATGTCAACTTGGTATTAATATGTATAATTGTAACTATAACTAAAAAAATAATAGCTTAAAAGATGTTGGTCTAATAGTCTCTATCAACCCCGCCGTAACGCGCTTTAGACAATTAGCAACTTTATCCCTTCTAAAAAGGCTTGTACTCTCTTGTACACTATGCTTCAAAATCTATACATAGGTAAAATTATCAAAAGAATAGAACCTCAGTTTACTTAATAAGGTAGTATATAGATAAACAAAAATGAAGTTTATTAAGTTTACATTACATTAGTATGTTTTTTTTTATTTAGAGTTAAATACCATTTTAGTCCCTGTGGTTTAGACCATTTTGCCAGTTTAGTCTAAAGGTTTGAAACGTTGCCATTTTAGTCCAAATAGTTTCAAGCGTTGCCATTTTAGTCTACTTAGTTAACTCCGTCTATTTTTTTGTTAGCTAGAAGGGTAATTCGATCATTTTTGTGACAACTCGAACTTTCGACTTTCATTTTCACATTAAATGCACGTTGACTTTGACCGTTGACTTTGACTATTTAAAGTGTGTGACTTGATTGACTAGTAATTGTACACGATGTGATATGTCAAGACGTGTTGTGATTATTGAATATGTGTTAGTGTTCGTTATTATAATGTGTTATAGTGTGAAAAGCTTATTTATAAACCCGAACTGAATAAAGCCCATTAAGAACCCGACGAATCAAATGTGATTCGCCATACAATTCTCGACGAGATGGATGTTGTTTCGCCGAGCCTTGATTCGCCAAACCGCCAAAGCCCAAATCACGGCCCAAACTTGTTGCGTAAAAAAATATATATATATTAGATTAGGGGAAACAGTTATCAAATACTAAAACCCTAGAGCCCTTCCCTACCGACGTCAATCTTGTGACTGCGAGGCCCTCAAGAACCATCGTGGACGTGACTGATTTATTTGAGCACATACTTAGCATACCGAGCAAACCCAAGGTGAGTTCACACAGCCAAGGCATGGGTTCCCGGGTGGGAATGGGATTTGATGGATTATTGTGTATACTCAGATGGTAGAACCTAACGAATACGAACCAACTAGACTAGTAACACTTATTGAACTGATCTTCGCACACCTGCCAAGGGTTGGCCGCGATATTATGACTGACTTCGCACACCTGGCTTTGGAAGGCCGCGAACTGAACTTACTAATCTTCGCACACCTGCCTGGTAGGCCGCGATACCAATAAACCTAGTCTAGAACACTTGGGAGGAACATCCCCTAATATCTTCGCACACCTGCCTGGGAGGCCGCGATGGAAATATGATACGTGATATAAACGAACGAACATACTATTACTCATACCATATTATTACTGAACTGTTAACTGTGAACTCGCTCAACTAGTTGTTGACTCTCTGCTGCATGCCTTGCAGGACCTTAGGTATTTATGGAGCTTGCACTGGAGGAGCGGGTCGTTGTGGGCAATGGATCATGAACACTATGTTTAACGTTTCGGATATTTGAACTTATGATTTACTTTGGGGTTACATACTTATGCTTCCGCTATTGATACTATGTTTGGTTTAGAACATCAATTGTATTGAATTGGGTTTTACGAACTATTTTATTTATATTATGCTATGTTCAATATGATTGATGGCTTGATCCTGGTCATGTCATGCCTCCAAGCGGTGGTACTCCGCGTGTGGGATTTTGGGGGTGTGACAGATTGGTATCAGAGCCATTGGTTATAGAGAACTTGGTTTTAATATGGGGGAAACGTTTTTATTAAAACCAGACTATAACCAGAACAGTGCTCTCAACGATCCACAACGACGCTTCGCTCCACGTGCAAGACTCGACATCCTAGGTAATAAGGTTTATGTTTATTACCTGCTTGCTAGAACTATATAAAACTTTGCTCGTAGTATGCTAGAATTCATTGCTTGCTATACGTCGCTACATGAGAATACCTATGTGCTTACACTCTTCTGTCATCGCTCTATTCGCGAACCTCTCTAACTCATGTTGCATTTGCTATGAAGATCATGTCTGGACGAATTAACATGACTCAAGCCCAGCTAGAGGCTCTCGTTCAAGCTCAAGTTGCTGCGGCACTTGCAGCTGCTCAAGCAGGTAGTATACCCTGCAGTATAGACTCACACTAGGATCATTAGATCCTACATTAACTCTCGTATTTAACTTTGTCCTATTCGTACACAATAGGTCAACACGCGCAGCAGCCTGTCTGCACTTTCAAGAACTTCATGGACTGTCGTCCAAGCGCATTCAGTGGCACCGAGGGGGCAGTGGGACTCCTCCATTGGTTTGAGAAGCTAGAGTCAGTGTTTGAAATGTGCGAATGCCCTGAGGCTCGCAGGGTCAAGTATGCCACCGGCACATTGGAAGGGATTGCGCTCACCTGGTGGAACGCGCAAGTACAGATCCTAGGGTTGGCAGCTGCTAACGCCACACCTTGGGAGGATTTCAAGGAATTGATTAAGCGTGAGTACTGCACACGAGACGACATTCACAAGCTGGAGAATGAGTTGTACCACTTGAAGATGACGGGGTCAGAGATTGAGGCCTACACGAAACGATCAAATGAACTGGCTATCTTATGTCCAACGATGGTAGACCCTCCAGTTAAACGCATTGAGTTGTATCTCAAGGGGCTTGCGCCAGAGATTCAGAGCCACGTGACGTCGGCTAACCTCCCCCAAGACATTCAGCGTCTTGCCCACCGACTCACCGATCAGGCAGTAGATCAGAACAAGCTGCCAAAACGCATCAGTGCTACCACTACTGCTACTACTACTCCAGCTACTACTTCTGCCACACCCAGCGAGAACAAAAGAAAGTGGGATGGGGATTCCAGCAGGGGATCGGTATCTGTTCAGTCCCAAACACAGCAGCGTCGCACTAACGACTACCAGAGTCCGAATCAGCAATCATCGGGCAGTCAGGGGCAAAGTGGTTATAGGGGAACTCACCCGTGGTGTAACAGGTGCAACAAACACCACAGTGGAAGATGTCGCAGGGAACGTTGTCAAAGATGCCTCAAGCCGGGTCATGAGGCCAAGGATTGTAGAAGCTCACGGCCAGTCAATCAGAACCAGCAACTCCCACCGCCAGCTCCACAGAACCAGCAGCAGCAGCCACAGCGTGGAAACCGGGGATGTTTCCAGTGTGGGGCTGAAGGCCACTACAAACGTGATTGCCCTCAACTGAACCAGAATCAGAATCGCAACAACAACAACTAGGGCAACGGGAACAACAATAACAACAACAACGGGGGAAACAACAACAACAATGGCAACGAAGCTCGTGGTCGTATGTTCGTGCTAGGTCGGGGTGACGCAGTGAATGATCCCAATGTGGTTATGGGTAAGTTTCTTCTCGACGATATTTTTGTTACTGTTTTATTTGATTCGGGTGCTGATACAAGTTATATGTCATTGAAAATGAGTAAACTGTTAAAACATACCCCAACACCCCTAAACACCAAACACGTCGTAGAACTAGCAAATGGTAAAAGTGTAGAAGCGGCACATGTAATCAAGGGTTGTAACATCGTTCTAGCTGGTCAGACTTTCTCGATTGATCTTATACCCATAGTTTTGGGTAGTTTCGACGTCGTCATCGGTATGGATTGGTTATCCCAACATCACGCAGAGATCTTATGCAAGGAAAAAGTTATTCGTATTCCTCGCTCTAGTCAGGAACCTCTCGAAGTTCAAGGCGACAAGAGTGGTGCTGTGGTTGGCATCATCTCATTCTTAAAGGCGCAGAAATGTTTACGAAAGGGGCACACTGCAATTCTGGCACTTGTCACTGACGCATCAGCAAAGGAAAAGAAGCTGGAGGATATTCCAGTCGTACGTGACTTTCCTCAGGTGTTTCCTGAAGATTTACCCGGTTTACCTCCGCATCGCCAAGTCGAATTCCAGATCGAGTTAGCTCCTGGAGCAGCACCGATAGCCCGCGCACCATATAAGTTTAGCTCAAACCGAACTGGAAGAACTGTCGAAGCAGCTACAAGAGCTCTTGGAAAAGGGCTTTATTCGTCCAAGCTCATCGCCTTGGGGAGCTCCAGTGCTTTTCGTGAAAAAGAAAGATGGCACTTTCCGAATGTGCATCGACTACCGTGAACTGAACAAGGTGACGGTGAAGAACCGTTATCCTCTTCCGCGTATAGACGACTTATTCGACCAGTTGCAGGGGTCGAGTTACTACTCCAAGATAGACTTGAGGTCAGGGTATCATCAGCTGAGAGTCCGGGATGAGGACGTCTCCAAAACCGCATTCAGAACTCGTTACGGTCACTACGAGTTTCTTGTCATGCCATTTGGGTTAACAAACGCGCCTGCTGTATTTATGGACCTTATGAACAGGGTGTGCAAGCCGTACTTAGACAAGTTTGTGATTGTCTTCATCGACGACATTCTGATTTACTCCAAGAGTCAGGAGGAGCACGAGCAGCACCTACGATTGATTTTGGAACTCCTTAGAAAGGAACAGTTGTACGCCAAGTTTTCCAAATGCGACTTCTGGCTTCGTGAAGTCCACTTCTTAGGCCATGTGGTGAACAGGGATGGGATTCATGTCGATCCATCCAAGGTAGACTCGATACGAAACTGGCCAGCGCCGCGTACACCAACGGAAATACGCCAATTCTTGGGTTTGGCGGGTTACTACAGACGGTTTATCAAAGACTTCTCCAAGATCGCGCAACCACTTACACTACTGACACAGAAGGGTGTCACCTACCGTTGGGGAGATCCCCAGGAAACTGCTTTTCAGTACCTAAAGGATAGGCTTTGCAGCGCACCTATTCTCTCATTGCCAGAGGGCACGGAAGACTTTGTGGTTTATTGTGACGCATCGATACAGGGTCTTGGGTGTGTATTGATGCAACGGGATAAAGTTATTGCCTACGCTTCACGGCAACTCAAGATTCATGAGCGGAATTATACGACGCACGATTTAGAGCTGGGAGCTGTTGTTTTCGCGCTTAAGATATGGCGACACTACCTGTATGGTACCAGGTGCACGATTTACACCGATCACAGGAGTCTCGAGCATATTCTTAAGCAAAAGGATTTGAACATGCGTCAACGGAGATGGGTTGAACTACTGAACGACTACGAATGCGCCATCAAGTACCATCCAGGCAAGGCCAATGTTGTGGCTGACGCCCTCAGTCGGAAAGACACTCTACCTAAGCGCGTGCGAGCGCTACAGCTTACTATTCAGTCCAGTCTTCCTGCACAGATACGAGCTGCTCAGATAGAAGCTTTAAAACCCGAAAATGTCATGGCTGAAGCCTTACGCGGCTCAAGGCAACGGATGGAACAAAAGGAAGACGGTGCCTACTATGTAACGGGGCGTATTTGGGTCCCACTCTATGGCGGTTTACGCGAGCTGGTAATGGATGAAGCTCACAAGTCTCGTTATTCGGTACATCCAGGATCGGATAAAATGTACCACGACATCAAAACAACATATTGGTGGCCTAGCATGAAGGCCCACATCGCTACTTACGTCGGCAAGTGTTTGACCTGTGCGAGAGTCAAGGTTGAATATCAGAAACCCGCAGGCCTACTTCAACAACCCAGGATACCACAGTGGAAATGGGAAGAAATTTCCATGGATTTTGTTACGGGCCTACCTAGATCCCAGCGTGGGAATGATACCATATGGGTGATCGTGGATCGACTCACCAAGTCTGCACACTTCCTAGCGATAAAGGAAACGGATAAGTTCTCCACTCTCGCAGACATCTATCTTAAAGAAGTAGTTTCAAGGCACGGGGTGCCCATCTCCATCATTTCGGATCGGGATGCACGATTCACGTCAGAGCTATGGCAAGCGATGCATAAATCTTTCGGCTCACGGTTAGACATGAGCACAGCATATCACCCTCAGACGGATGGACAGTCTGAACGCACGATCCAAACTCTAGAAGACATGCTTCGAGCATGTGTTATCGATTTCGGCAACGGCTGGGAAAAGCATCTCCCTTTGGTGGAGTTCTCATACAATAACAGTTATCACACCAGCATACAAGCCGCCCCATTCGAGGCATTGTACGGGCGTAAATGCCGGTCACCTCTCTGTTGGGCAGAGATGGGGGATAGTCAGATTACGGGTCCAGAGATTGTAGTGGACGCCACAGAAAAGATTGCACAGATACGACAACGCATGGCGGCAGCACGCGGCCGTCAGAAAGCCTACGCGGATAAGCGTAAAAAGCCATTGGAATTTCAGGTCGGGGACCGGGTATTACTTAAAGTCTCACCCTGGAAGGGTGTGGTACGTTTTGGCAAACGGGGTAAACTAAATCCGCGATATGTTGGACCATTCGAGATTATAGAAAGAATAGGCCCAGTAGCCTACCAATTGAACCTACCAGCTGAACTCGGGGCAGTTCACAATGTCTTCCACGTGTCGAATCTGAAGAAGTGCCTATCAGATGAGACCCTTATCATTCCTTTCAAGGAACTCACTATCGACGAGCGGTTGCAGTTCGTCGAGGAACCTGTTGAAATTACGGACCGGGATGTGAAGGTCCTCAAACACAAGAGAATCCCTCTTGTTCGAGTTCGTTGGAACTCCCGACGTGGCCCAGAGTACACCTGGGAACGCGAAGATCAGATGACAGAAAAGTATCCCCAGTTATTCGGAACCAATACAACCACTGCTGAGGCTGAAGCTACTACCACGGAATTTCGGGACGAAATTCCAGATCAACGGGGGGAGGATGTGACACCCCAGGAAAACCAGTGAACGATGCAACCTATCTAGCTTCCTCAGTAAGTACGTACCAAATTTCGGGACGAAATTTCTTTTAAGTTGGGGATAATGTGACAACTCGAACTTTCGACTTTCATTTTCACATTAAATGCACGTTGACTTTGACCGTTGACTTTGACTATTTAAAGTGTGTGACTTGATTGACTAGTAATTGTACACGATGTGATATGTCAAGACGTGTTGTGATTATTGAATATGTATTAGTGTTCGTTATTATAATGTGTTATAGTGTGAAAAGCTTATTTATAAACCCGAACTGAATAAAGCCCATTAAGAACCCGACGAATCAAATGTGATTCGCCATACAATTCTCGACGAGATGGATGTTGTTTCGCCGAGCCTTGATTCGCCAAACCGCCAAAGCCCAAATCACGGCCCAAACTTGTTGCGTAAAAAAAATATATATATTAGATTAGGGGAAACAGTTATCAAATACTAAAACCCTAGAGCCCTTCCCTACCGACGGCAATCTTGTAACTGCGGGGCCCTCAAGAACCATCGTGGACGTGACTGATTTATTTGAGCACATACTTAGCATACCGAGCAAACCCAAGGTGAGTTCACACAGCCAAGGCATGGGTTCCCGGGTGGGAATGGGATTTGATGGATTATTGTGTATACTCAGATGGTAGAACCTAACGAATACGAACCAACTAGACTAGTAACACTTATTGAACTGATCTTCGCACACCTGCCAAGGGTTGGCCGCGATATTATGACTGACTTCGCACACCTGCCTTTGGAAGGCCGCGAACTGAACTTACTAATCTTCGCACACCTGCCTGGTAGGCCGCGATACCAATAAACCTAGTCTAGAACACTTGGGAGGAACATCCCCTAATATCTTCGCACACCTGCCTGGGAGGCCGCGATGGAAATATGATACGTGATATAAACGAACGAACATACTATTACTCATACCATATTATTACTGAACTGTTAACTGTGAACTCGCTCAACTAGTTGTTGACTCTCTGCTGCATGCCTTGCAGGACCTTAGGTATTTATGGAGCTTGCACTGGAGGAGCGGGTCGTTGTGGGCAATGGATCATGAACACTATGTTTAACGTTTCGGATATTTGAACTTATGATTTACTTTGGGGTTACATACTTATGCTTCCGCTATTGATACTATGTTTGGTTTAGAACATCAATTGTATTGAATTGGGTTTTACGAACTATTTTATTTATATTATGCTATGTTCAATATGATTGATAGCTTGATCCTGGTCATGTCATGCCTCCAAGCGGTGGTACTCCGCGTGTGGGATTTTGGGGGTGTGACAATTTTATATGGTCGTGTTGCCCTTTTAGTTAACAGAATTACATATAAAATGACCGAAATGCCCTTCTAGTTAACAGAATAAAAGGATGGAGTTAACACAATAGACTAAAATGACAACGTTCAAAACTATTTGGACTAAAATGGCAATGTTTCAAACATTTGGACTAAACTGGTAAAATGGCTCAAAACACAAAGACTAAAATCACATTTAACTTTTATTTATTTAATTTTTGATTTCTTTTTCATTTTTTTAAATAGGTCAAAAACTGATTTTTTAACCTATTATAGGATAACCGTTTTTAACCAAATCGGTTATTATGGGTTATAAGACCATGTGTCCATTTGTAGTAGAAAACACAAATGATATCCTCACCATTGGGCGCTTTGCGCCACGTGACAATCTAGTCAGCAATGAGATATTATATTATGAGACGTTTTTCTAAAATGGGTGTAGTGGGGATGTGGGCATTGTTGGACATGATATTAAAAGGGGTGCAATATAATTTAATAAAAAAACCATCAAAAAAAATATATTGGACAAACCTGTAAAACACTACCGGTGATTAGTCAAAAGAAATGAACAAAGGCGTGGAAAAAAGAACGCCCCGGGCAAATCTGTTGTAAAAAACGCCCAGGGGGCGGTTATAGGGCAGTTTTTTTGGGGGAAAAACGCCAAAAAATTCCCGCTACGGATGGTCGAAGTTTACACCAAACAAAACCGGTTATTTTTATAATTGGTTAATTCTTTAACAAAAAAATCGCTTCCGTGTGATCACAACAATGTGAAGATATGATCACAGCAATGTGAAGGTGCGATCTTCGTGGGCATGCAAGTTAGCAAGACAGTAGTATGGTTCCGAAAGCAAGTTGCAAAGTTGTTTTTGGCAACCGATGGCATGCGAGAAGCAAGTTTAAAGCAAGAATGGTGTTAAAATTTATATATTAGTATCAATTTAGTGGTAAACATATAATTATTGTTTTCTTATTCCTGGGTTAAGTCTCATTGTAGGTTGTCTGTTCAATGTTAAAGATCAAATCTAAAGGTTAAAGCCTTTAAAATTGTTGGGGTTGTTACATATAAAAGATCTTGTGTAAACAGTAAATTGACAAAAATTGTCCTAGAGGTTTAGGTATGTTTGTCATTTTCATCCAAAACAACTTTTTTGTATTATATAGTTCTTCATTTTTAGGATTTTTGCCATTTTCATCCAAACGTCTGACTTTTTTTTGCCAAAATCGTCCCTGATATTTGGGATTTTTTTGTCATTTTCATCCAAATTTTTGATAGAAAAAATAAAGCAAATTAGATGTTTGGATGAAAATGGAAAAAAAAAATCCCAAAAGTCATCATCACCATCATACTCAATAAATCCCACCAATAACAAAGCTAAGATGGGTCCGAAGAGGGTAAAATGTAGACTACCTTACCTCTATCCCACAGGAATAGAGAGGCTGCTTCCAGTGAAACCCCCAGCTTGATAGTAGTTTTGTATCAAGCCTTGGACATAAGACACATAACACTCAACAATTGGTACAAAAGTCGATTAGTGCATGTACCCCCTTGTCTTTCGGCTATCAACGCCACTGCATGATGCATGATTAACCGTCCCTCGCTTTTTAACATTATTTTCACGAAATTAGTAAAATAACGTTAAAATTAGTGCACTTTCATTTTTTCCCCCAAGGGCCCACACATATATACACTATATGCGCATACCTTAAGAGGTGCATTAAAAATATCCCAAAAGTGAGGGACTATATTGTACAAAAAAGTTGTTTTGGATGAAAATGACAAACATGCCCAAACCTTAGGGACGATTTTGGCAAAAAACACAGCCTATAAACAAATACAAGAAAGCAAAAAGGGAAGTGGAAAAAGCGGTGACCGAGGCAAAAAAAAAAACAGCCTATAAACAAATGTATGAATGTTTGGAAACGAAAGAGAGGGAGCATGATATGATCAAGATTTCAAAAGCTAGGGAGCAAAGAAGACAAGACCTAGGAGTATCAATGTTTATCAAAGGAGAGGATGGAAGTGTTTTAGTCAAGGCACATGACATTAAGTTAAGATGGCAAACCTACTTCCGTAATCTTTTCAACGACGGTAGGGCATACCAACAAGATAGCAGTAATCCCAGGACTCAAAGGCAACAATAGAAAATTGCTACTGCAGGAGGACCACACATGAAGAGGTGAGGATGACACTTAGGAAGATGGGAAGAGGCAAGGTAGTAGGTTTGGACAACATACTGATTGAGGTGTGGAAGTGTTTGGGGGAAGAAGAAGTCCGATGGTTAAACACTTTGTTCAATTGTATTTTCAAGACTAGAATAATGCATGAACAGTGGAGGAGTAGCGTCGTGGTGCCTTTATACAAGAATAAATGAGACGCTCAATATTATGGGAACTACAGAGGAATCAAACTGCTAAGTCACACTATGAAGCTCTGGAAGAGGGTGATTGAAACTATACTTAGAAGAGAAACTCAGGTTTTAGTAAACCAATTTGGATTCATGAAAGGGAGATCAACTACAGAAGCGATACACATTCTAAGGAGATTGATGGAAAAATATAGAGCTAATAAGCAAGATTTACATATGGTGTTCATCGACCTTGATAAGGCGTATGACACTGTCCCACGGCAACTGATTTGGGATAGTTTGGAGGGTCGAGGTCTACCTGGGAAGTATATAGACATAATTAAGGATACATACGATAAAACGGAAACTAGTGTCCGCGCTCCTGTAAGGGATAGAAACTTCTTTCCTGTGGAGGCAGGACTCCACCAAGGGTCTACGTTGAGCCCTTTTCTTTTTGCAGTTGTCTTGGATGAGTTGTCCAAGTTGATCCAGGAGACAGTTCCGTGGTGCATGCTTTTTGTAGACGATATTGTGTTGATTGCAGAAACCAAACAGTGCCTGGACGCGAGGGTAGAGGAGTGGCGAGTCGCTCTAAAGGGCAAGGGCCTAAGGATTAGTTGATCTAAGACTGAGTATCTACACTGTGATTTCAGTGGTGTAGCCGATGACGATGACACCCAAATCACCATTGAGGATCAATTGGTCCCGCAGGCAATTAAATTTAAATATTTGGGGTCGTTTGTACAAAGGGATGGTGACATAGATAGTGATGTAACCCATCGCATACAGGCTAGCTGGTGTAGATAGAGGGCAACCAGTGGAGTATTGTGCAATCAGAAGTTCTCAACTAAACTAAAGGGGAAATTTTATAGGGTAGCAGTTGTTTTGGTCAAAAATTACCTAAACAATTAAGTTATCAGATTAGTTTGTGAGGTAGTATGCTATTGATGTTTGCAAAATAATATGTTAAGTTGATTGTAAATAAAAAACAGTTTCGGGGTATAACTCGAGGATATCGTGCTATATCAATAATCAAATAATGAGCGATAAATGTAAAAGTTGACACAAGATGTACGAGGAAAGCCCTTGATCAATCTAGATCTCCGGCATAAAACCTCGGGAGCTGACAATCGTCGGCTGCCTTGTTCTTCTTATTGCTTTGAATAACCAGGATTCAGGTGTAGGAGAATGTTCAAATCAATACTAAGCTTTACAATGATTCTGAATTGTGAGTGTTAGAGTGTAATCGTTGCTAGAAAAGAGAGTGAATGAGTAAGAGAGCTCGAAAGTGTGTGTGTCCTACGATCTGGCAATCCATATTTATAGTTACAACAATAAACAAACTATCCTATAATCTCGGGATACTTTTGGATATTCACTCATGACCGTTGTGGACCTATTCTCCCGGATTCAACGCCTTTCTTCCAATAATATTGAGCGAGTCTTCAGGGGAACAAGTCATTGTGAACGTTGTAATCCTGCAGCCACATCCTACAAGCAAACTATTAGTAACAGCCAGGATACTGCCTCAGGATGTTACCAATATCCTGGTCCGGTATGCTGATCATAAACAGCTAACAAAAAATCAAGATACAAAGTCAGGTAATGGGCTTAGAATTTCGCCCATAATAATTGTCCCAAAAAATGTTGTCGTTGGGGATCTCCGATTCTAACGGTAATATTTTTTATCTTATCGAGGTCTTTAAGTGATTAGAGATTTGATTTGACATGGTGCAACTTCCCATGCTATAATCACTCATTAATTTTGCCTATATCTTCTCATAGCTTCTCCCTTTTAACTGTTCATCCAGGAAATTCGTAAAGGTAAAACTCTTTCTTATCTCTAATTTCCTTCATCTTCTTCTTTTTCTCTGTTTCTGATCTACCATGGCGAGACAAATCCGCTCGTCTTTCGGTGATTCGGCCCCCACTTTCACACCTCAGAATCTGCTCCAATATCCGGAGAAAGAAGCATTCACGTTCGACAATGCCTACCTGTCGGCCCTCCATTCCTCCGGTATCATCCCGGACGTAATAATTTTCTGGCCATATGATCGGGACCTCCGATCAGATGCGTCGTCAAGAGAGTGGCTCTGTTTTCTTGCCTTCCCATCCACGTTGGGTCTCTGGTTTCCTTTTTCCGATTTCATCATGGATTTCTTTCACACCACTGGTCTTAGCTTCAGTTAAACCATGCCCATGCTTTGGCGAGTCTTAGTCGTTCTTGATCGGATCAAGAATACTCACATCCCAGAGCTCTGTGTTAATGATCTCCGTGTAGTATATCGACTAAGATCCCATGGGTCTAGCATGTTTCTGTTTTATTCCATCTCCAATAACCCTCTCATTCTTCGGGCCACCAGCAACGAAGAAGACTGGAAGACTAAATTCTTTTTTGTGAAAAGAAGTTCGATCCCTGATGGAGAGAATTTTCCGGTGAAATGGTTAACAAGGGGTAGGATTTAGGGTTTTAGGATTATCCCCAAAAATATCCTGTCTAATATCCTATACTAACATCCTTCTTTTTTTGTGTGCAGTGGACTTCAGAAAGCTAGCACATCCCCTTACTGACTCAGTAAAAAGGATGGAAGCCATCCACAAGCTACTAGAAATCGAGAGAAGTTTCACTCCAAATCAAGCAACCTCCAACCAACACTTAAGCTCTAACATGTCTGGTAAGGGTTTTTGTTTAATATCCTTGCATAAGTTTTGTTTATTTATGATATTAAATGACAAGGTTTAAGATAACTCCCTTGTTTATGTAGACTCCAACAAGATGCCTGTTTTCTTGGACCTCGAAGAGCTGGACAACTACCCCATCCTGTTCAGGTCAAGAAAGAAACACCAGCCACCACAAGTTCCAAGCCAACTGCCGCTCCCAAACCTACTCCACAGCCTAGAGCCTGTGCTTCCTCGTCCAAAAAGAGAAAGGGCTCCAAAATGGCCACTGCTACTCTTGAAGGTTTCTCATATGAGGACCTTAGCTTCACCGACTCCCTTGAGCCCATGACTTCCTTCCTCGACAAGGTAAATATTCTGACCCTGTATCATGTATGCATATATTATGTAGATATCCTGGTTAGTTAATACCAATTGATACCTGTGCTTTGCCTTATAGGGCCTGCAACACTTGTTGAACCTCTACACCGAATCCATTGATCAAAACATTAAACGTTGCAGCGGTTAGAACGCAACCTTCAACATGCATCTCATCCAAGAGACAAACCGCCTCACGATTCTGTCTTCTTTGCATAATCCATCCATCAAAGTGCAGTAAGTAAACACATCCGGTACACATTTCTTAAAGGGCATCTCCCTAAACGTCTCGATGGCTCTATCGACCCATCCTAATTTGCATAACAGTTTAATAATCAAATTATATGTTAACACATTCGGTGATACGCGTTTCTCCTGGACAATAACACAAGAATAGAAATCTAGAGCCTTATCATATAAACCTTGTTGTATAACCACATTAATGACTGAGTTAAATGATCGAACAATTGATGTGCATTGGTACTCAACCCATATTTTATGAAACAGGTCCAGAGCTTTTTCTGCTTGATTTGCTTTGTTATAAGCTTTGAATGCTAGAATAAAGTTTCCCTCTATAAAGACTCTTCTTTCATGCTTCATTTGAATGAAAACATTCTCTAGGGATGAAAAATCTCCTGCTTTTGCAAAGTTCTCAATGAGGGTGTAAAATGTGGAGTCGCCCACTCTAAAAGAACCGAATTTCTGACCTGGTTTGAATATGTCTTGATGAATTGGTGGTCCGATGCTCTGTTCCGGGTCGTTTTCGGGTGCTTTTTTGGGGCTGATAATAGAAGAGTGTCGAATTTGGAGGAAATGTTTTGGAATTAGTTGTTTCCTGATGCAAATAACATTGATGCGCATGACGGTATGAGCTAGGGTGTTTTTGAAGAATTGAGAAGGAAATTCAAATACCGAGCATCTCTTTTGAAGAAGAATGTTAATTTCTGTTCAGGAATAATGCACAGAGGCATATGAATTGCAAAATGGGGAAAGGATAAGAGAAGCAGGGAAATGGGCCTCTTAAATGGGCTTGAAACATTATAGGTCCAAATTTAGTCAACCGAGTTTGCACCATATTTATTTTTCATATCTATCTGTACTTAGGGGTAGGGCGCTCCACTAGTGATGGAATTTCATCACTCACAACTTCTAATCAAGATCCGTCATGTCATCAAATAATATTCCATTACTAGTGATGGATTTTAGTGGAAATGTCAATCACTAGTGATGGAATTCCATCACTCACAACCTTTTTTTTGTCTTTAAACTATAAAGAGTAAATTTCTGTTTTCGTCCATGAGGTTTGTCCATTTTAACTACTTTAGTCCCAAAATCTAATTTATAACAAATCCATCCCTGAAGTTCGCATTTCTTAACGCTTTTCATCCAAATGACCAGCTTTGTTTGCTTTTTCATTTAATTCTTGGCTAATTGACCAGAAGTTTTATATATATATATATATATATATATATATATATATATATATATATATATATATATAGGGTTAGGATCATTTCAGAACTCTAAATATTTACAGAACTTACAGAACTCTTAATAAACAATCTTTTTATTTATATATATTAATATTTAGGTGAACTTTATCATGTATTATTGTAACGCCCAAATTTCCTAATCCGAAAAAGTAATAGTATCATACTATTATTTAACAAAATTCGGGCATGACCCGTTCGTATTATGAACAAATCCTTGTAAGACCAACTTGTAAGAACTTAAATATGACACAGCGGAAAATATGAGCCCAAAAATTTCGTTCTTTAAAAGTCATATTAATTACATGAAAACTCAATTACAAAATGTAATAAGTTCATTAGAGAGGATTCACCATGTTACATTATATCAAGGCTTCATGACCAATTTAAAACAAACTATGTGACCTTTCTTTTCCGTACAATCCTTGCTCTCAACTCGATCTATGTCTGCTTCACTTCGCTAGTGGTAGAGGAAACCCGAGCGACACCTGTGGACACCAAGTACAACCCAACCATTAGTCATTAACACACCATACAACATTAAACCATATAACATAAATTCGTAAAGCATTCTATGAAGTAAACGTGGAATTGTACAAGCGTGTTGGACCGTGTTATGACCCTAAACAGTCAGTAAAAGGCAATTCATCTTCATATACAGAGGCGGAATCAAAGTAAATGAAGTCACACAGCTTTATCATTTTAATTTCCTTTCAATTAACGTTTTTCCAAGTCGATTACAATGATTTCTGACAAAATTCCGGCAGTACCTCGACTCTAATTCCGCTCCAACCGATACAGAAGCGAAATCACAACCACATATATATAGGCAGCTGATTCCGCTCTAAATGTCTCGAGCGGAACCCCATGATTTCGGGCGGAATCACTTGGTTTGAGTTGGAGCGGAATCAAACATTACACTAGGAGCGGAATCACCCTAAATTCTGATTTCGCTTCAAATGACATGAATGTCATTTGGAGCGGAGTTACACTCTAAGACCCTATTTTCATTTCCGAGCTCCAATCTAACCTATCTAGACCTAAGACTCGATTAAGACGTAGATAACAGACATTCAGTGCACCAACAGACTCCCCCTTGGATGTTGACGAAGTCTTCGGCGTCGAGTCTTCAGTCTTGGTCTTTTCTCCAACTCTGTCTTCACATTGTAAACTCTCTCTTAACAGGTTCAGAAACTCATCCTAGCTCCATCTTCAATCTCCCCTTAGACTGTTGAACCAGACTCCCCCTTTCACAGACTCCCCCTCTCGGTATGCTGGGATCTAGGATCTTTGCCTGGTTCAAACTTTGACTTTATGAGCCATGGGGATAATGAAATCCACAACCTGTTACTCAAACAATAACATTACAATCTATTGATTTTAACAATAAATCACAAACTCTATCAGTTTAGAAATCCACTCAAGTATTCAGGTCCAAGTTAATGACCCTGATTACTCAATTAATCTACCAAGTCCAATTTAATGACCTTGGTTGATCTTTTAACAAACAAACTGATTTTTGTTTAACATTTTCAAACATTTTCTGAAAATAACAAGCATCAAGTTAATGAACTTGTTTTGACTTTGTCAACAACCCAATCTTTATTAAGATAAGCTCTCCTCAGTCTCCAGTCTAGAACTTTTCCTGCATCTGCTTCACCTTTCAAGAATCCAACGATCAACTCTCTACTTTGGTTTGTCAGAAAATAAAGCAGAAATAAAATCTTTTTGGATTTTAATAAAGTTTCTAAACTAGGAAATGAAATACAGAAATTTAAATTGCAGAATTTTAAGAAATTAAGCTATTTACAAACATATTTTTGATGAGCGTGTCAGGGAATCATATCAGCTTATCAAACAAGTTACTAGTACCGTTAAGCTTAATTTCATACTCAGAATTAAACAATTCACATCGATTGTCGATATATTGACCCTCTTTAAATTCTCACACAAATTTTAATCTATTCAGGATACGAATTAGATGTTTTAGGAACTTAACTCATTCATGTGTCCCACCTCTTGAATATACTCCCGTATCCAGATTCCCAATATTCAGTCTTACAGGTGAGTATACCACAGATGATATCTGTCAGGGGTTAAATGCGAGGGCCGTGAGAGCTTAGGTCGATACTTCCATATACGCAGAGAGATGACGGCTTCGTCTTTTTGGTGTGTCCCCTTTAGCGGATCTTTTGTTTCGACAGAAATGAATATCAATTTTATTGTTTAATCAAGTTGCTGAGGGCGATGCTATTTTTCAAGCATTTGCAGAAAGTATTATTCGGGGACTAGGTCAGAACTTCCATTCAGCAGAAGTCCCGGAATAATACCCCAGATATCACTGAGTATAAAGACCTAGTATTTCAGAATAAGTGACCTTTCAAACGAGATTTTAGGGGTTACCTATATATCCAAGTAGTGTTCCCCACGAAATAAGTTTCGTTTTGAAGTTTTAGGTTTATATCCCGAACAAATCTACTAAATGTGCAAAAACCTATCGACACATCATCAGCGAGACTGTTTAACTCTTTTAAACTTTACAAATCTTTAGCATACTGTAACTGTCAAGCCGATGTACTATCATTTTCCCTTTTTACACAAGCTCTTTTTCAATTTTCTATTGTTTTTGGATTTTGAAATTTTATCATGTTTTTGTATTTTTGAGTTTTTTTTACTGTTTTTGTATTTTTTGAATTTATATCTACTCCCCCTAAATACCAAAACAAGTAAAAAATCGGCAAACCATTGCAGATTGTTTCTCATCGTCATCCGCAACAGTACTCTCATCAACGCCAATAATGCCATCCGACACCGAAAGAAGCTTCATACCATTCAATTTTAAAAGATATTTAAAACGTGTTTTGTCAAAAGCTTTGGTATGTAAATCGGCTTTCTGTTCGTTAGTGTGGATTTTCTCTATTCGAATCAACTTCTTCTCGAAGCAATCGCGAATGAAGTGATGTCGAATTTCTATATGTTTAGTTTTAGCGTGATGTACTAAATTTTTTGTTATATTAATTGCGGCCTCATTATCAACAAAAAGAGGTGTGTTAAGAAACTGCAAACCGTAGTCGTGCATCTGTTGCTGTATCTACAGGATCTGAGAGCAGCAATTGCTAGCAGACACGTACTCCGCTTCACATGTGGATAGCGCCACAGACGTTTGTTTCTTACACTGCCAGGTAACCAAGTGAGGTCCAAAGAACTGGCATCCTGCAGTTGTTGATTTTGCATTGATTTTGCAGCATCCGAAATCCGAGTCGGAATACCCTTCGAGCGTAAAGTCGCCTTTTCTAGGATACCACAACCCCAATGTAGGAGTTCCTTTCAGGTAGCGTAATATCCTCTTCACAATAATCATGTGCGAAGCTCTCAGGTTAGATTGATATCTTGCTGCGAGGCACGTTGGGTACATGATATCAGGACGTGAAGCAGTTAAGTATGTCAAAGAACCTATCATGGAACGATAGAACGTCTCATCAGCCCTGTCTCCGGTGAGATCTGGGTGAATCCCATGATTTGTTGCTAGAGGGGTCGCAGCTGGAGTAGAACTTGACATCCCAAATTTCTCTAGAATATCACGAACGTACTTCCTCTGGTGAATGAAAGTTGTTGGTGCATATTCTGTGACAACAGCTTAGATTTGGTCTTTGGATATCTTGTAATTAGTAAAATGATAAACGGTTAGCGGGTTTAGCTTTGTATTAGTTAGATAATAGAGTTTGGGCTAACCAAAACCCAGATTGGGTGATGGGGGGCGAATTGAGCTTGTCCAATTCGCAGTCCATGAGGTTTAACTTAGCCCAACTTGTAAACCTTGTGTTATATAAACAAGGTTAGGCTTAAGGGTTTAGGGTTTAGGTTAATCAGCCAAAACAGTTTGTGTGAGAGAATTCGTGAAGGCTTTAGGGTCTGGACGAATTTGTGGTCTTGATTGATTGTAATTCATGAAGATTGATAATCAATAAAGACCGGTTTGAAAGTGATTAGCTGTTTCTGTTATTCTACACGTTTTCTGCTTATTCTGATCAAGAGGATTCCGCACTCTTGATTAGAAAGACAATTCTATGAAAGATCCATACACATCAAGGGGACCTACAATTGGTATCAGAGCGTTAGGCTCTTGAAGGCTCGGTTCAGAATTGTTTGCAGCAGAAACAGGGAGTGATTTCAAAATTTTTGAAACCTGAAAATTAGGGTTTTTGAAATTTTCGAAATTTTTTGTGTGTTTGATTCTGATTTTCGATTTTTGTTGGCTGTTTTGATCTTCTATTTTGTTTGATTGCTGTTTTGCAAGTTTTAGGGTTTCCAAGAAAGTTTTTGGTTGATTGTTTTGAAGAAATTTTTGCTGAATTTCTTGAAGATTTGAAGACTGTCTTCGTGTTCTTCATTAAGTTCATCAAATTTTTGTCAAAAGTTTGCTGATTTGCTTGTTTGATTGTGCAGAATTGTGTTGGAGAATCGTCAGAATTTTCGAAAAGATCAAGTTTCCAAACTTGCAGACCAGCGAAAATAAAAGACCTGCGAAATTAAATTGACCAGCATATTTACCGGCGAAATTAAAATCCAAAGGCGACTTTGGTAACCGAATAATTTTCCACAGCGTAATTATCCCGGTTTCGGTGATTTATCAGTCGTCGTAATAGCGAACTGGTTACCCGGCGAAATTAACTGTTCAGTGAAATTAACAGACTTGTCAGCGAACTAGACCAGCGATCTAAACCTGTGAACTTAAACTAGCGAAATTAACTCAGAACCTAGCGAAATTAGGAGAGAAATTAAGGGGTGGAATTTCAGTTGGCAAGCGTCGAAAAAATTTCAGTGTTTTGCAAATAGAAATTGATCCGTAGCTAGTTTGACGAAACCGTCTGCACCGTTGAATTCGTGTGATTTTTAGGACACAAAAAAAACTCTGGAAAATCCCGAATTCGGTTTTTGACATTATATATCATTGGATTCGTCTTTTCGAGACGATTCTAACGGTCTAATTTGGTAACCACTGTTTTCGAAAAATTTTGTACGGTTTTATCAGTCTGTTACGTTAAAAATGTCGAACATGTCTAGTTTGAATGAGCTGTTGAGAATGGAGAATGAGGTTGGCACTACCAACAAACCGCCTAAGATGATGAAGGTGGAAAATTACTTGACTTGGAAGGATCGTTTTCAGTCCTTCATTGAATATCAGGATACGCGCATGTGGATATGTATTGAAGATGGGTACATGAACCCTACACACGACTTCGAGGGCAGACCACGTAGAACAGCCTATGTGAACATGCAAGATAATGATAAAAAGATGTATGAGGCTGAAAAGAGAGCCTTGGCTACCTGATAGCATCAAGCATACCTTCAAGAAGTATACTAATTCAAAGGATATGTGGGATGCTTTGGAGAAAAGATAAGCGGGAAATGCTGATGTCAAGAAGAACAAGATTGATCTACTAAAGAAGCAGTTTGCTGTTTTCAAGTACATGAAACATGAGTCTCTTGAAGACATCATCACTCGTTACTACAATCTGATGTCAGAAATGGAAAATTATGACATCGATTGCTATTCTGACGTAGAGAAGAATGACAAGCTGCTCGATGCCTTACCTACCAAGTGGGATATCTACACTCTTATGATCAAGGGTGAAGCAGATTATGAGACAAAAGAGCTTGAAGAGGTTGTTGGCAAGTTGAGAGCTTATGAGCTCAGCATGAAGAAGAAAGATACTGGATATGATCAGGTTCAAGATCCAGCGGTTTACAATGGGCTTACATCTTCTTCATCTCACAACGCTTCTAGCGACTCTGCTACTGCGTTTCTATCATGTGAAAATGAGCAGGTTATGGTGAATGAGGATGGTGATGTGTGTTTTGTTGCTGCTTCAGGAGGATCATCAGGAGCAAAGAAAACTTTAGCTTCTAAGCAGAGTAGTAGTGCTAAGTCAATGCCAATGAGTGTGAAGTCTGCTGAAGAGCATCTGGCTCTACTTGCTTCGTTTGTTGCTTCTTATGAAAACTACATTCAGGGGAAGATATCTGATCCTGCTACTTTAGATGAAGATTATGATCAGATTGACCCTGATGATCTTGAAGAGATGGATATGCAATGGCAAATGGCCATGATTTCCAGACGAGTGAAAAGGTTCATGAACAGAACAGGAAGGAAGTTTGTAGGGAGAAGTGTTGGTTTCGACAAGACCAAAGTAAGGTGCTTTAATTGTCAAAGTTATGGGCATTTTGCTAGGGAATGTCAGAAACAAAAGCAAGAAAATTCGAGTCAGAGTTCAAACAACAGAAATGCATCAAACAACTCTAGCTCAAAGGCCTTGATCTCTACAGCACGAGAAGGTTCGTATGACTGGAGCATTCATCTAGAAGACAATGAGAATGCCACTCAGGCATTCATGGCAGAGATAGTGCCTATTGATGATGATAAAGCTACTGAGGGAGATACTGAAGTGAAAGTTGATGCTGAGGTGAAGGTTGAGAATCAAGCTGAAGAAAAGATGGGTGATCAGACATCAGTTGCTGCTGAAGATGAAAAGCAAAAGTCTGACCATGAAAGAGAAGCTGAAGAAAAAGATGCTAAATACAAGAGAATGGAAGCTCAGCTTGCGGCTCTAATAGCCAACCTTGATAAACAAACAGGAGAGGTAAAAACTAATTATGTGTGTTTAAAATGCCGTGAACTACAGGGTGAGGTTGACAGGTTGTCCACACACAACCAAAGTTTGGTAAGCGAATGTCTAACATAAAAGAATCAAAGTTTTTCGCTAAAAGAAATGACTCTCTATACTTGAAGAAAATTAAAGGTTATGAAACTGAAATTGATTCTTTAACCTGCAAACTAAATGAAAAACTTCAAGTCATAGACTTAGCTCATGACATGATGGCTGAGAAAACAAAAGAGATTTCTGAAAAATGCAAAGAGTTGACAGATGCACAACTCAAAGTTGTTGAACTTGAAAAGAAGTTAGGACAATTCAGGGATTCTACTTTTGTCATGAAACACATGATGGGTGGGTTAAAGAAGAGTAATGACAAGACTAGTGTGGGATTCCAAGGCTTTAATGAAGTCCCACCTCCTCTTAGTCATGATTATTCATTCCTACCTGATGAAGATGAGCTAACCAATTTTATGTCAACAGCACCAAGTAGTTCCACCTCAAGTCAAGGAGATGAGTCTGAGAGAGGTGATGCTAAGAAGGATAATAACAGCAAACCTGCTTTGAAAAGAAAACTTCACAACCTAAGAATAAAAATTCGACTTTTGCTAAAAAGATAAATTTTGTTCAAGGAAGTGACATGAAAAACAAAACAGATGTTATTGAAAATGAATCGAACGTAGAGTTTGCTAAAAACAAAAACAAAGAAAATTCTGAAACTAAGCAAACTGAACCAGATTCTTCTAAAGTATCATCATCAAAGCCTGAATCTAGTTCAAAGGCTTCAGATAAGAAGTCTTCGAAAAAGATGTCGTGCTTCAAATGTCACACCAAAGGACATGTAGCTAGCTGTTGTCCTAACAAAAAGAATGATGCACAAGTGAATGAGAGGAAGAGAGAGAAGTCACCAGAGAAAAGTGGTGATAAGCAGGAGAGATAGTCCAACTCTCCAAAGAAATCTGCTCCTAAGCAACCAGAGAAAGTTGCTGTTGGTGTGGATAAGGTTGAAAAAGGAACTCCACAAGTTCCTCGTTTTCAAAGAAATCAACCTAGATTTCAGCCTAGATCTCCACCAGGCAGATTTGAGAGACCTAGAAGCAGTTCACCAAGAATGAACAATCAAAATACAAATAATTTCAGAAGTCAAGGTCAATATCAAAATCGATACCAAAATAATGGTGGTCGAAATTTTTATAACAATCGCTTTAGAAATTACAACAATAAAGCTTCTTGGAATCAAAATCAAAATTTTCAAAGGTCAAATAGTCCAAACACACATAGGAACCCTCAGGACCAAATACCTAGTGGAAATCAAAATCAAATTCCAACAGGTCTACGATCCAAGACTCCAGTTAGGAGTATTGGATATTGGATGGATGTTCCGGTGGTTGGTGAATTTGGACGACCCAAGACCATTAAGGCTTGGGTCCCCCAATCTAACTAATTTTTTGGTTGGTGTGTGCAGGAGCTGCTAAGGAGGATTATCAACTTGTGGTATGTTGATAGTGGCTGCTCCAGGCACATGACGGGGGATGCGAGGTTGTTGACTGAATTTGAAGATTATGATGGAGGACATGTGAATTTTGCGGGTGCTAAAGGTGGTAGAATTACTGGACGAGGAAAGGTGACCAATGGGAAGATCACACTGGACAAAGTGAACTATGTGGAGCAGCTTAAACACAATCTGATGAGCGTGTCACAAGTCTGCGACAAGGGTCACTCGGTCCATTTTACCAAGAATGAAGCATTAGTGTTGAAACCAGGTTTGGAGATACCGGACGATTGGATAGTGATGCGAGCGCCAAGGAGAAATGACACTTATGTCATGGACATGGGTGCTAAGGATCCAACTGCTGTGGTGGCGTGTTTACTATCAAAAGCATCTGAAGCTGAATCAATGTTGTGGTACAGACGCATGGCCCATATTCACTATCGAAAAATGAATTACCTTGTGAAAAATGAGCTAGTGCAAGGGGTTCCAATGCAGAGGTTTCAAGTGGAAGACAAATGTCTTCCATGTCAAAAGGGAAAACAACATAAGAAACCTCACAAGTCTAAAACAGTAAATTCCATAGATGCCCCTTACGAATTACTTCACATGGATTATTCGGTCCAGTGAATGTGAGGAGCATAGGTGGAAAGTACTATTGTTTAGTTGTCACTGATGACTACTCACATTATTCATGGGTTTTCTTTTTAGGTACAAAAGATGATACGACAGAAATGTTGATAGATCTTTTTACAAAATTGGAAAACGTCCATGATGCAAAGATCAAGAGGATAAGGAGTGATAATGGCACGGAGTTCAAGAATCGAATTCTGGATCTCTATTGTCTTCGCAAGGGAATTGAACATCAATATTCTGCTCCTTATACGCCTCAACAGAATGGAGTAGCTGAGAGGAAAAACAGGACGTTGATTGAAGCCGCTAGGACAATGCTTTCAGATTCTAAGCTACCAGTTCTTTTCTGGGGAGAAGCTGTGAATACAGCTTGCTATGTCCTAAACAAAGTTTTGACTGTTAAACGTTTTAACAAAACTTGTCATGAGTTGATGTTTAACAAGGAACCAAACTTAGAAGGCTTTGAACCATTTGGATTACCCTGCACCATTGTGCGTAATAAAGATAAACAAAAATCCGGTGAGGTGGCTGACGATGGCTACTTTCTAGGTTACGTGCCTGGCACACCTTAAGGGTTTTTAATCTAAAAACTGGTAAAATTGAGGTTGTGTTTAATGTGGAAATTACTTCTTACAAACCTCAACAATCAACGAGTGGACCTGCTATATTATATGATTATGAAAGTGTTTTTAAATCATTTAATATTCCTGAGTTTTCCAATGCAGATGAGTCTCAGCTGATTCAAACAGTGATAAATGGAGATGATGAAGGCGAGTTCATGCCTAGATCAAATGTTGATATGACAGAGGCTCCGGAAACTTCCCATGCTACTGCTGATACTGATTCAAGTGATAGTGAACCCGAACCCAATCAGGGGGAGGATTTCATTAATCCGTTTGCAAATCAGAACATTCAGGGGGAGGTTGGATCAAACCTGGGTGATAATCTAGAAGTCGATGCGGTTGCTACTACACGAGCAAATAGAGATCATCCAGTTGACATGATACTTGGAGATCCTACTGCAGGTGTTCAGACGAGAAGAAGCATAGCAGCAGATACTGGTTTATTTGTGTCGATTGAGAAGACTGGGATTATGAACGAGTGCTTGTATAGTTGCTTTATTTCCCAAGAGGAGCCGAAGAACATTCATATGGCTCTTAAAGACAATTCATGGGTTGAAGCTACACAAGAGGAATTGGCCCAGTTTGCAAAGTTGAAGGTTTGGGAGTTGGTTGATCTTCCTAAAGGTGAAAGAGAGATTGGCACTAAATGGGTGTTTAGGTGCAAGAAGGATGAAAGAGGTATAGTCACGCGAAACAAGGCTCGATTGGTTGTCAAAGGTTTCAATCAGCAAGAAGGGATAGATTACAATGAGGTGTTTGCACCAGTGGCAAGGTTGGAGGCAATTCGTTTGTTTCTGGCTTTCGCAACTTTCAAGGGCTTCAAAGTTTACCAACTAGACGTGAAGAGTGCGTTTCTTTACGGGAAAGTCCAAGAAGTGGTGTATGTCTCACAACCAGATGGGTTCGTTGATCCAGATTATCCAGATTGGGTGTACAAACTTGATAAGGCTTTATATGGATTACATCAAGCTCCCAGGGCGTGGTACGAGACACTGTCTACACATCTGATAAAGAATGGTTTTGAAAGAGGTCAGATTGACAGTACACTGTTCATCAAGAGGAAGAAGGAAGATTTCCTGCTGGTACAGGTGTACGTGGATGACATCATCTTTGGGTCATCTGATGAAAACATGTGTAAAGAGTTCGAGCAGGTGATGAAGAGCAAGTTCGAAATGAATGCTATGGGTGAGTTGTCTTACTTTCTGGGATTACAAGTTGAACAGAAGGCGGATAGGATGTTTATTCATCAAACAAAGTATGTGTATGACATTTTGAGTCGGTTCAAAATGAATGATTGCTCTACTTCCAACACACCCATATGTGAAAATCACAATCTTGGCCCAGATCATGAAAGTACTGAAGACGTTGATCCTACTCAATACAGGGCAATGATTGGTTCTCTAATGTACTTGACTGCTTCAAGACCCGACATCATGTTTGCCGTATGCTTGTATGCCAGATATCAGGCTAATCCTAAGGAGTCACACATGAAAGCAGTGAAGCAGATTCTTCGTTACTTGAAGGGGAAACCTAAACTTGGGTTGTGGTGTCCAGCTGATAGTGATTTGACGTTTGTTTCTTACACTGACTCAGACTTTGGAGGATGCAAGTCGAACAGAAAGTCTACAACAGGTGGTTGTCAGTTCTTAGGAGGCAGGATTGTGTCTTGGCAATGCAAGAAGCAATCTTGTGTGTCTACCTCTACATGTGAAGCTGAATATATTGCTGCTGGAAGCTGCTGCTCTTAGATTCTCTGGATTCAACAGCAGATGCGCGATTACGGTTTGGATTTCACTCGTACTCCTATTATGATAGACAATAATGCCACAATTTCTATAACTAATAATCCCGTGAATCACAGTCGCACAAAACATATTGACATATGTCATCATTTTATACGGGATTGTGCTGAAAAGAGATTAATTGAACTTCATCGAGTCGACACAGAAGATAACCTGGCAGATCTTTATACTAAAGCATTTGACAGGGCTCGCTTTGAACACTTAGTCGAACTCAACGGGATGAGGAATCCTGAATAACTGGTTTTTCATAAGAATTTTTGTAAATAGTTTACTGCTTTTCATAAAAATCAAAAACATGAAAAAAAATTTTGAAAAATCAAAAACATAAAAAAAATAGAAAATCCAAGATGAGATTTCACTGTGTGAAAAAGAAGAAATGATAGTACATCAGCAAGTTAGCCTGTCACACTAAAATTGAACCAAAATTGCTTAAGTGTGATAGCAGCTTCATTATATGATGTACCAGTAGGCAAAAAGCATGAAATAATCAACTTACCAATGTGATATAAATCTAAATGCACTGAGTATGAGTGGGGAACACATCAGTGATGTATGGTTTAATGACCTTAATTCTTGCGTTGATAGATTGCAAAAATCTGAAGTTTTGGGTCTTTATACTGTTTTTTCATCTGGGGATATCTTGGCAGTCATTCTGTTCAGAACTAAAATTGTACATGACCCCAGGAAAGAGAGTCACTTGGAATTAACTCATTTCTATTTGAATGTCTGTATGTTGTCCCGATACACACAATTTTGATCTGATTCTGAAATCTTCTCTGAAAAAAGTCGTGTACCTCCTCTGCTGCATCCAGATATATGCTGACCTGGAGGTGCTAGGCAACGACAGCTTCTGCTGCATCCAGATACATGCTGACCTAGCTGTACGTTGTCGCGCTATAGATCTAATACACCCGAAAGAGGCCCTCAAGTGCCCAAAAGAAACCCAAGAAACCTATATCAAACTGAGAAAAACTCATTTGATCTGTATATTATACCATCTCTGCTAAAGATCTATTCTGTTCTCTTCTCAACCTATTCCCAGTTAAGATTTCAGAACTCTGGATTGGACTTGTGAAATATGTGGTAGGGAAGATACTTGCATGATAGAGTGTGTTGTTTATATTTCCAGGATTTGATTAGTATTTATTTGGGTGTTCATAGTTAAGAAATCAAAACATGATAAAACAGATTATATGCAGACCTAGAAACAGTCAGGATATGTTAAAGGATGACATCAGTATACTCACCTACTATGATGAATCTTTGTGCATACCTTGATCGCGTGGGTATATCCTGAAGTGGGACACACTAATATATCAGTATTAAAATTACCTTAACGTATCATACGGTAATGTTACTTGAAATATTCATGCATTTTGTTTAAATGGACAAAGATACTGGTAATCGTCTTGGACTGCTTTTCACTAAAAATTGAATAAAGAATTATCTCATTGTCTGAAACAGTTTGATTGTGCGGATATGATCTTCTTACCGGTGATTCTCACAAAAATAGAGTGTTTATTGCTTTTTGATATTTATTTTTCAGAAAATACAAAAATCCAAAAATAGTGTCTTTTTCTGTTTAAAATTCTTAACGTACGGAAAACTGTTATTCGTGGAGGAATTGTAACCGATAGGGGGAGACGGTGTTAGAAATTGAGTTCAAAATTTTAAATCAGGCAGGTTCTTGTGTGTTGAACAAAAAGTTTTGCGTGTTGGTGATGAAATTGAAAATGCTTAATCTGTGATACAGTTTAACTATCTCTTGAAAAATAATAATTTATTTAACTTTGTTGAAAAATTCTTATGGTTTCTCGAGATGTTTGTTTTATAGTATACAGATTGAAGCGGTATGTTGCTGAGAAGTTGCTGTGAAGTGTGAAGATGAGAGTTTGATTGGATGCATGGTAGAACCTCCTTTCTATATTGCAGACAAGATTGAAGAGTTTGAAGATTGTTGTGCAAATGCTAAACTAGAGTTTACTCAAGTGCTAACGTGTTGAAGATTTGGTGATTGGATGCATCAGCTTAGGGGGAGTCTGTTGCTGACAGAAGATATTGAAGCTGAAGCTATCCAAAGACCAAAGACAGTGCAAGATTACGTGAAGATTGCAAGAAGACTGAAGACAAAGTTTAAGAAGACTAAAGACAAAGTTTTTATGAAGCTATTGTCAAGGGGGAGTTTGTTGGTGCATATTCTGTGACAACAGCTTAGATTTGGTCTTTGGATATCTTGTAATTAGTAAAATGATAAACGGTAAGCGGGTTTAGCTTTGTATTAGTTAGATAATAGAGTTTGGGCTAACCAAAACCCAGATTGGGTGATGGGGGGCGAATTGGGCTTGTCCAATTCGCAGTCCATGAGGTTTAACCTAGCCCAACTTGTAAACCTTGTGTTATATAAACAAGGTTAGGCTTTAGGGTTTAGGTTAATCAGCCAAAACAGTTTGTGTGAGAGAATTCGTGAAGGCTTTAGGGTTTGGACGAATTTGTGGTCTTGATTGATTGTAATTCGTGAAGATTGATAATCAATAAAGACCGGTTTGAAAGTGATTTGCTGTTTCTGTTATTCTACACGTTTTCTACTTATTCTGATAAAGAGGATTCCACACTCTTGATTAGAAAGACAATTCTGTGAAAGATCCATACACATCAAGGGGACCTACAAAAATTCCCTTAGGTAGTTGTTCAACCTGTAATCCCAAAAAGAATTTCATCTCCCCCATTGATGACATTTCGAATTTTTGCTTCATCTCTGATTCGAAATCCTTGCATAGATTCTCGTTCGTTGACCAAAAAATTATATCATCCACATAAATCTGTACGATCAGAAGATGTCCGTCGACCTCTTTAGTGAAGAGAGTGGCATCCACTTTCCCTCTGATAAAGCTGTTGGCTAGTAGGTGTTGAGACAAAGTCTCGTACCAAGCTCTCGGGGCCTGGTGTAAACCATACAGCGCTTTGTCCAGCAGGTAGACCTTGTTCTTGTGGATTGGATCGGTAAAGCCCGGTGGCTGTCCGACATAAACCTCCTCTTTAACCTTCCCATAAAGAAACGCCGATTTTACATCTAGCTGATATACTTTGAAGTTCTTCCAAGATGCAAATGCCAGGAAAATTCTGATTGCTTCTAGTCGTGCCACAGGAGCATGGACTTCAGTAAAATCAATCCCCTCATGTTGACTAAAGCCCTGAACAACGAGTCGAGCCTTGTTTCATACAACAACTCCTCTGTCGTCTCTCTTACATTTAAATACCCATTTCGTATTGATTTTCCTGTGACAATCCGGCAAATCCACTAGCTTCCACACTCCTAACTTTTCAAACTGACTCAATTCTTCTTGCATCGCGTTGACCCGAGAGTCTTCAGTAAGCGCCTCTTTGTAAGTTCTTGGTTCAATCTGCGAAATAAAACAACTTAATGAAAATTCAGTTTGTAAAGGTGCTACTGTAGAGTAAAAACATGTAAGGCCCTGGTCAATTTGACGTCTCGTGCGAACTCCCGATTACAACTCTCCAATGATCAACTCCTCTGGATGGTATGACAGAGTTCGTGGCATTACTTCGCTTGGAACATCTACATCGCCTTCCAGATTAGTAACATTTTGATCTGCACCTTGTTCACTAATTTGATTTATTTGACTTGAATCCTGAATCTGCTCCCCCTCAGAATCTGAATCCCCATGATAAAAAATATCGGCATGTTTTCAGATTCTTGATTATCATTCTGATCCGACTGATTATCTTGAGAAACTTCATTTTGTTGGACATCATCATGTTCACCAGCATTGCTAGGACCTGCTTCATCGTCATTCGAAGTTTCCCGTGGTCATCTAGAATACTCGGCTGGGAACCTTTGCTGCAACTCGTATTCACGCAAAATATCCAACTCATCAAAGAAATTTTCTTTTTCCTCTGATTCTTGTTTCATGTCAAACGAATCCCACAATTTGTCATAATGATAACACCATGAGTCTCCTGGATTCTATGGTGGCATTGTATAACCTTGACATTCAACATTTGCAGCTTCAATAATCCGCTTCTCACTTGGAATGAAGACACGTCGCATATGACTTGCATAACCAACAAATATTCCTTCAATGCACTTCGGACCAAACTTTCCATGAGGCTCTATAACTGTACAGGGTGACCCGAACGGTTCTAGATACTTCAAATTAGGTTTGCAGTTATTGATCAACTCAAAGCATGTTTTGTTGAACTTCTTGACAGTGAGAACTCTATTGAGCGTATAGCATGTGGCGGAAACAGCTTCAGCCCAAAAATTTATCGGTAACTTTGAATCTGCGAGCATTGTTCTAACCGTCTCGATTATCGTCCGGTTTTTGCGTTCTACGACTCCATTCTGTTGCGGAGTGTACGGAGCACTAAACTCATGCAATATACCTCTTTCATCACAAAATTCTTCCATCTTGCTGTTCTTGAATTCAGTACCATTATCACTTCGAATTCTTTTGATACGCCTTTGGTACAGATTCTCAATCTTCTTGAACAACGCCATCAAACTGTCATAAGTTTCATCTTTTGACTTCAAAAACATTACCCACGAAAATCTGGAATAATCATCAGTAACGAACAAACAGTAGTAGTCTCCTGTAATACTTTTAACATTCACTGGACCAAACAAATCCATGTGAAGTCTCTCCAGAGGTCTTGAAACTGAATTGACTTGCTTTGTAGGGTGAGACTTTTTCTTCTGCTTGCCTTTGATGCAGCTAATGCACTCCCCTTCCAGATGAAAACCTTTCACATGAACACCCAACACTAAATCGTTATGCACCAGGTGATTCATCTTCCGTAGGTGAATGTGACCCATTTTCCTATGCCACAATCTCGATTCTTTCTCAGTTGCTCTGGACAGAAAACAATGAGCCTGACCCGTGGTTGTAGTAGCTACGCTCATGTCCAACACGTACAGATCATTGAATCTTGGTGCCCGCATGATAATCCATTCCTCAGGGATAACAAATCCTGGCTTCAAGATCAAACATTCTTTGTCAGTGAAGTGAGTGGTATACATCCTGTCACAAATCTGCGAGATACTCAGCAGATTATTCTCTAGCTCAGCAATGTAGTTAACTCTTTCAAACATCACAATCCCATTGGATAACGTTCCTTCACCAATAATCCTACCACCTTGATTACCCGCAAAACCAACATATCCTCCATTGAAATTCCTCACATCATACAACAATGCAGTCTTCCCTGTCATATGTCGAGAAGCTCCACTATCCATAATCCATCGTGAAACTAATCTCGGAAGATCCTGCACATATCACAACATGACTTAAAAACTCATTTTAATAAAGATGCCGATTCATGCTTCGCGATCAAGGAAGCTCCGGCAAACACTACACACACTTATTTAGATTTGGAAGCTACCCAAGCCTGTTTTGACTCAGGTAACTCAATTGGAATGTGAGATTTTGTGGTGTAAAGTGGCGGAAAATTCTTATCATTCATTTTCAAACTTTCTTCATACCCAACCTCAACCTTTTTATATAAGAAAAATTCATCTTTTTGTGGTTGACCTAATGGTTGGTCTTTCTTTTGAACATTTTTCTTTTCAGAAACCATGGATTTTTCAAGTTTTTCATAATAATCCAAAGGTACATCCATCTTCACCGGTGTGGTAGAAGATGATTGTTTTTCAGTCTCAGAAACCTTTGGTTTTGAACCACTTGCTTTCTTTTCAGCAACTTTTGGCTTCCATGTTTGTTGAGATGATGCAACCCGTTTGTAAAACTTGTCATTTTTAGTTACCACTTTCGTTACGTGTTCAGTTTTGACTTTGGTGTTGTCATTTTTCAAACTCTTTTTCTCAACAACCAATGGAGCTTTTTCCTTCACATCAACTTTCTTCTTTTGAATTTTCACAGCTTCAGTCTTAGGCTTCACGTTGGTACATTTTCGTGCAATATGTCCAAATTGATTGCATCTGAAGCATGTTCAAGTGTCAACAACTTGACTTGTGCCTTGAGACTAAGACTGTGAAGCTCTCTTCTCAAAGAATTCTTCATTTGATTTTGAAAAAATCTTTTCCTCTTCATCAGACAGTGAACTTGAACTGTTCACAAACACCTTCTTTTCAACAAACTTCTTGTTTTGAACATTTCTCTTTTGATAACTCTTACGACCCTGATAACCACCCGACTAATTGTTTTGGTTGTTGTTATAAAAACTTGGTGGAACAACAGGTTTCTTATAGTAAGCTTTATCTTTTTCAAAATTCATTTGTGTCTTTGTTTGACTCAAACTGTTCACTTCTGACAACTCAACTTCAACCAATTTGAAAACATTTGTTACCTTTTTCACATTAACATTCTCAATGGGAAACTCAGAATTCGAAAACAACTTATCAGATCCCGACATCTTGTACATGACAAGATTAGGTTCATCATTTATGTTGTTCTTGGACTTTTGTTTCGGAATGTATTTGTCCAAGAAACATCCATCTTCCTCAGTAGTGTCACTATCCATTTTTAGAACATTTTCAACAACACTTTTTACAACATCAGTTTGGACACTATCGTCATTGGAAGATGTAAAAGTAACATCAATGGTATCCGGAAGTTTCACTTCATTTTCTTCTTCAATTTCAACCAACCCAGATTGTTTTTTCGAATAATTGTCAAGAACTGGTGGTGGAACTTGATGGAAACCCACCCCGGTTCCATCAGAGTAAACATATTCGCCAACTTTGGTTTTCCCGATAGGTTTGGGAAGAATGTGTTGCAAAACAAAGCTTGCGGAGTTGTAACTCTTAAGCTTCAACTGGATTCGCTCATTTTCAATTTCAGCTTCTTGAACTTTAAGTTTCAATTTTGCGATTTCATCCAGTTGTTGGTTGATTAATTCTTCTTTTAATCGAAGCACTGTTGTTAGTTGAACATTTTCTTTATATGTTTTACCATTTCTGTCATCATTATCTTTCATTGTGCTTTTAAGCTTCTCAAACTTTTCACTGATCTGACGATTTTCAAGAACTAACCTTTCATTTTCATTCCTAACCTTTTCTTGGTCAGTTTTATCATTTTCAATTTTGTTAGTTAATTCTCTTAATCGTTCAGTTGAAGCTTTCACCCTTTTATCACGATCAAGAATTTGATCCTCAACACTTCTAACTCTAGCAGTCAGATCCTCAATTTTCTTACCGTTGAGATAAGTGACTGTACTACAAACCTTGCATTGTTTGATGCAATTTTTGCAGTCAACATCACCATTTACTTTCTTACCCGACTCAGTTGTTGACGAGTTTGAACTGACCTGGCTTTTAGACTCAGAGACGGATTTAGAATCTACCTCAAGCGCCTTAGCTGCCAGCACCTTGTCAGCCATCTTTCCCAAGTTTTCAGCATTCAACTCCTGTGTCTTGTCAATTATCCCAGTGTCAACCTTCTTTGACTTCTCTTTCTCTTCTTTCTCCTTCTCTTCTTTCTCTTTCTCGTCTCTGCTTCCCCACCATTTCTTTTGCCAATAATCATCATCTTCTTTAAACTCTTTGATTATGGCTTCTATATCAAGAGTGTTATGGTCAACAGCAATGTTTCCATATGGGTCAAGATAACATTCCCTATCTGGATCCCATCTCTTTGCTCTTTTTGCTTCAGAATAGATACTAGATATTCTGATCAATCTGTTCGTGGCTAACAATCTTCTGTGATTATACTTCTGTTCTTCAGTTCTGTTATCTTTCCAAGGAATAGGTTCAGTTTTTGCCATGAAAGCATATCCAACTGCATCCTCTTCAGGTAACAACTCACTCCAGTCGTAACCTTCATCGTTGTGAATTACTGCAAGAGCTCTAGATTTCTCTTTGTTCTCCTCGAGCTGCTTTAATCTTGGCGGCTCAGATTTATTCTGATGATAAATCGCCTTCTTGTAGTAATCTTCTCTGAATGGGTTCTCAGACTCTTCGGCATACGCATTCCGGCATTCACGTTTAAAGTGACCTTTCTGCTTGCACTTGAAGCATGTCACCTTGGACTTGTCAAACCCTAACTTGGTAGATGGTCCACCAATTGACTTCCTCCCGGTTATCTCCATGAAATGCTGTGCTCGACGAACTGCACTGGCCATACACCACCTTATGTCGAGCAGTTCCATCTCCTCAGGATCAATCTGATCATAATCTTCCTTCGTCAGGTTGGTGTTGCCTATCTTCTCTGCTACAAGACTTTCATAATATTCTAACACAGATGCTAGGAAAACCATCTGTTGTTTAGCAGACTCCTCGCTGAAATTATGAGCGTTCTTTAAATCTACAGCGATGTTGCATTGAAATAGATTCTTTGCATCAGAATGATTTGCAGATGACGAAGATCCACTGTGAAATCCACTGCTTTGACTTTCTTTGTTTGAATTGTTAGAACTCTCAGAAGAAAATGCTGTCTTGGGAGATGTACTTTTTGGCATCATGCTCTTTGGATAATACAAATCCAAGTTCTGCTGGTACGATGAGTGATTGACTTTGTGTGTCTTCTTTAGCTCCAGCTAGTGACTTTCAAGTCTCTCAATCAGCAAATCTACAGTCAACACTTCTGGCGCTTTGATAGTATTCTTCAGCATCAACGCATAGTACTGCCAATCCATTTCATCCGGTAGCGAATCAAACAGCTTGTCGACTAGCTCTTCTTGAGAATAAGCAATTCCATTTCTCGCCAGTTCCAGTTTCAGGTGCCCAAACCTCTCAATCATTTTACAAACTGATTCATTCTTTAAACACCCAAACAAATCAAACTTTTTTCTAAGTAGTTTCGTTTTGTTTTTCATAATTTCTGTACTTCCTAAACATTTGTTTTTCAACTTATCCCAGAGATCTTTAGAACTGCTGTACTCGATCAAAGATATTATATCTTCTGGAATAGATTGAAACAGTAACGCAACACATTTCTGCTCAGCGACAAAAGACTCTATTTCTTCAGATGATGATAAGGTTTCTCCCTTTTTTCCTCCATCATCGTATCCATTTTTTAGACTCTTCCAGCTAGGAAAAGCAAAAGCCATCAACCAATCCTCAAACTTCTTCGCCCACCGATTGTATTCTTCGATAGCCATTAACTTCGGAGGTTTGTTGTAAGTTCCAAACGCGTTTTCAACTTCCAAAGCATCCGATAACTTTTTCTTTGCATTCAGAGGATTATCATTTGTGTTGCTTGAAGAAGTATCGTCTCCAGAATTTCCAGCAAATGCATACATATCGCTAAACGGGTTCATGAAAATATCATCCATCTTGAACGTACCTGAAAAATCAGCAAACACTTAGAAAATTTTCGAAGTTTTGAAAAACAGCAATTTCGAGCGAAATCAACAAAGTGTGTTCGAGAGAAATCAAGAATAAACTGATTTCGAGCGGAATCAGAATTAATTTTCAGGCGGAATCAGACTTTGACTTGTTTCGAGCGAAATCAGAAAAGTTTTTCGAGCGGAATCAGACTTGTTCTAATTTCGAGCGGAATTAAGAAATAGCTTTCGAGCGGAATCAGAATATTTCTGATTTCGAGCGAAATCACAAACAAAATTTCGAGAGGAATTAAATTTTTAGATTGAAATTAGCGATGAACTTTTTGAGCGGAATCAGGTTTTTAGGTTGTTTTTACCATTTTTAATCCGAACTTTAACCTGATTCTTTCTAGGCTTTGTTAATTCTATGTTTTACACAATATACTTGAAATTCAGGTCATTTCAACCGTTGAAACTAGTTCAAATCAGAAAAGTATGTGAAGAAGAGAGTAGAAATGAGAAAATCTGGTAGAATCAAGCTGCTATGGTATGAACTCCTTGTCCTGAGCTCTGATACCACTTGTTGGACCATGTTATGACCCTAAACAGTCAGTAAAAGGCAGTTCATCTTCATATACAGAGGCGGAATCAAAGTAAATGAAGTCACACAGCTTTATCCTTTTAATTTCCTTTCAATTAACGTTTTTCCAAGTCGATTACAATGATTTCTGACAAAATTCCGGCAGCACCTCAACTCTAATTCCGCTCCAACTGATACAGAAGCGAAATCACAACCACATATATATAGGCAGCTGATTCCGCTTTAAATGTCTCGAGCGGAACCCCATGATTTCGGGTGGAATCACTTGGTTTGAGTTGGAGCGGAATCAAACATTACACTAGGAGCGGAATCACCCTAAATTCTGATTTCGCTTCAAATGACCTGAATGTCATTTGGAGCGGAATTACACTCTAAGACCCTATTTTCATTTCCGAGCTCCAATCTAACCTATCTAGATCTAAGACTCGATTAAGACGTAGATAACAGACATTCAGTGCACCAACAAAGCGCTTTCTTAGATACTCTTTATCCAAACCAGGTTTCATTCCTTCATGAATCTGACAATATCATGACTGCATTATATTCCAAATTCAATGCACATTATTAGTAATCGTAAGTACTCCGACGCCTTGATAACGTTCATACGTATATCTTTAGCATCGTATATTCATACTGTTGGTGCATATATGTCTATCGCCCCCGTCAATTCAAACGGTAGCTGAAACTGAAGAAATCTAGGCTTATATTGTAATACTTTAATAGAAAAGGCAAGATGGCATTTCTGATAATAAGGAAACCTTCCTTATCATCTTGGCCTATAAATAGAACCATTAGGGTTCTCATTTAGGACTTTTGGAGACTTTTGCTCATTTGGAGAACTTGGAGATCTAGAGCTAGAGAGAGAAACTCTAGAGAGAGAAAGTACCCCACGTGATTCAGGTGCTTGTACGATTTCAGATCATTGAATAGAATCACAGATTATATTACATCTCGTGTGTTCGGTCACATTCGTGTACAGATTCCGCACGTCACACGTTCGGTTCACAATCGTTTCGGAGTCAAAACCGGTCCTAACAAGTGGTATCAGAGCGGGAGCTCGATTGCACGGATCAATCACACGAATTCGCACGGAAATTCATCAGATTCCGATCCAAATTCATACAGATTTGTCAAAATTTCTTCATCTTTACATTTCTTCACGTTTTCGACATAAAATCATCAAATTAAACGACTTTTTACGGATAAAATTTGCTAATTTTTGGATATGTTATGCAAAATCAATTGATCTACAAGCCTACAAATTTTCAGAATCTAATTCTAAGTCGTTTGAGAGAAATTTAGAATTTTTTGATCGAAAAAGTTGTGAATATGTTGACTGTTGCTGTTCATGTTCTTAAAGGAGTCACCCGATCGGACAGCTGACCGATCGGATAGCTGTCCGATCCAAAGCAAATCAGTGCAATTCATTTAATTGTTTGACTTTGTTGACCTAACCGAACAGACAGAAGTCCGAACGGATAGCTGTCCGAACCAAAATATATTCATTACATCTCATTTAATAAGGTTGACTTTGTTGACTGCTGACCGAACGGACAGCTGTCCGAACGATCAGCAAGCCGTATCACTGCATCACTTTACAATTCATTAGTCTTTGACTTTGTTTGACCTAAGCGATCGGACAGCTGGCTGAACGGCTAGCGTCCCAACCGATCGACCGGTAACTCGTTTCACACATCCCACCCGATCAAGCTACTTTGTCAACATTATTAACAAATCATTAATAGCTTGTGTCAGCCCATGTAATATTGTCAGATCCATTAATGTCATTGACCCAACATACATATTAAAGGTCCAATTGAAAAAAGATTAACATCATAATTGTCGGCCACCATTTGCAAAGATCAAGAAATTGCATGTAAGCATTTAAGAGGTCGGCCATTACCATTTGTGCATGTGAATTTGTAAGATTGCATGTGTTTGTAATCAATAAACAATTAAAGTTGTGATGACATCTGACAATGGCATGTGTTAAGAGTGATTTGCATGTGAGCTCTTTAAAGCTACTCGATAGCATCATGGCTGAAATAAAAATGAGATCCTGAGAAGAGATTTTGAAAGAAAAAACCGAAAGAGAAAGATTCATTGTTGGATGCAGAATGGAGAAAATGCAGGAAGAGTATGAAACTGCTGTAAGAAATAAAAGATGGGACAATAAGCGAGAGTGTTATGTCAACAGAGATGGTGAACCTGTGTACACAGGAGGGACATAGTTCATGATGATGTTCTTCTAGTAATTCCTCTATCCGGCGAATTTTCCGTTGAATCCCCAACACTGAATGCAGTTTGGATTTTCGGACTTCTCTCAGCTTCAGGAACTGGAATACTACCCTTATAGTACATCTTTACGTCCTGTTGACCACTAGGACTGTTCATCCTGGCGATCTTCTGTTGTTCCAAATCCTGACTCTCGATCTTTTCAATGAACTGAGAGATAGTTAACCCATCATAAACACCCGTATTCTTTAGAATCATCAAATACGTTGTCACACCCCTAATTTCCACGTGTCACCGATGGGCCCGGTGGGGGATTAACGTGACGTAGTTGATATCATCATAGTCAAACAACACAAATTATAATGCACAGCGGAAGCAAAGATAGATTTATTTCAACTTAAATTATTGTAATATTCGAGTATCACAAAAAGTCGAAATAGAATCCACAGGCAGAATCAAATAAAAAGGAAACTTCATTTCAACAGACTTCATGCATCCTAAGCTTGCGAGACTTCTATGGATGCTTAAGGAGTGACCAGCCTATTACGCGTAGTACCTGCACTTAGTCTTTTTGGAAAATACGTCAGTTTACACTGGTAAATACAATTTAACTGACTCATTTTGAAAATGTTTAAAATTGATTTAAATGCTCGTGGCATAAAACTTTTTATAACTTGGGATAATTATTTCCTTAATAATCTTGTAAAAGAATTACATGTTCGTTCTGCGTTCAGTAGCCCGGGTCATGTCGGGTTAAAGATTAATAGACACACCACTTAATATAATTTCGCCGCGAGATTTCTCTCGTACTGACGATTATACATGTTGTACAGCACTACGGGTGTACGCCTACACCCGAGTGCTAAGGTCGTGGCCATTCTTTGAATGATGCCAAGGATATCCGGGACATGGTCATTAAGCCCCCAAAGGCGTTAAACAAACAAAACAGCATTTTCAAACGGGTTAATTTGACTGCACATAACCAAGACCGGTTAAGGTCAATTCCCCGACCAAGCGGTATTTTATATACCGTACCCCAAGCCCGTATAGGGAAAATAAGTTAAACGTATTTACCTGAGCAAAGTATAAACCAAATATAACGAGTGCACGTAGCTTTCACTGGGCTCCTAGATCTGGAAATTAAGGTTTTAATAACCTATTAGAATCCTAACGGGTCTTAAGCTTAGACCGGTTAGTTTTATATAAAGATTACGGTTTTAAACGCACACTAAGGCGAAGACCATTTTAGAATGTGGTTTGTCCCAACAAGCTTGCACACTTGTTTTATATGGGTAACAATAATCACATTCTGGATTTTGAGACCAAAAAGATATGGTTTGACCCGTTTCGACTAAAATGGCCAAACTAGTCACATAAGCCGATCCGAACGCGTATAATGCGTAACGAGTAACCATAAGAGTCAAATACAAGTTTCTGAAGTCAATATGCTTAAAATATGTTGTGATATTAGAATGATACCTTCCATTATGCCCCAAATGATTTTAAACCAAAACTATGCCTCATAAGGACGTTTTGGTCATTTTATAAGGTGTAAAAGGGTTAAAATGATAACCTGAGTTACAGGTCTGATTAAATTAGTAAATATACTTAATTTACTAAGTTATAACAGTAGGGTATGAAATTTATGTGAAATTTATTATCTTTAACCTTACTATGCACCGTAGGGGCATTTTGGTAATTTCACATGTGCCTAAAAGGTCGATTCTGGAATTCTGAGTTCAAAACATTTGCCTACTATTTAAAATATAAAAATTCACTAATTACATCAGTAGGTTCAAACCCTTAAGCTTAATAAGGTTCTAGTGCACACTTATGCGTTAAAAATGCCTAAAAAGGCGATTTGGAGCCATTTCCGGGTTTTCTGTAAAAAGCTGATATTTTTAATATTCCAGAAGGCTCAAAATAATTTATTTATCATAAAAAATCAGTAGAAATTGGTTTGAGGTCAAAAGGTTTTGTAAAACTCATTTTATGGCTAAAAAGGGCAAAACCGGCATAAACCGAATTAATCTTAGAACACTAAGTTATGCTCAGCCTAAAAATAAATAAAAATCTCCAAAAATCCCAAAATATTATTTTATAACAGTGGGTAAAAAGTTTGGTATAAAAATTCGGGTTTTGATAGGCTAAACATAATTTACGCCATTTAATTAGTAAAGAAGCCCTTAATTACGCTATTGAGCATAACTCTTAATCTAGACCTCAAACAGACTTCAAATTTTGGGTGCAAGTTTATAAATCAGTAGCTAAGGTGCCTACCCTTTTACATTTTCAAAAATCACGTTTTAGGGTCAAATGGGCATAATGGTCAACATATAAGCGATTAACGGAAACATGCATGTGAATAGGATATCTAATGAACCAAGTTGTATAATCTCAGAGAGTTATACTAACATGTAAATAGGTTCAAAAGAAGCTCTAAGGCAATCCTAACCTCGGCTTAAACGGGTCAGAACTGAAAGTCAAAGCAGAAGTCGAACCTTGCGACTTTCGGTTCCAAACCGAGCCTAAACTGAAAATTATCGAGTTGAACATGTTGGAACATGTTCTTATATTAATTACCAAGTTACTTTAATGATTAAACAGGTTGCATGCATCCTACATTGCTAATTATGTATTAATTCGCAAATAACCTTTCTGTTGACTTTTTATAACAAGCTTTGACTCGACAATTAACATAGTTAGAGTGGGAATCTGGAAATACCCTTTTAAGGGTTTGTTACCCACATAATTACCTACTTAAAGGTACTTTTAATTCGTGATTTGACAGAGCATATTTTAATTAATCACGAAGTTAAACCTTAATTACGACGGTTTGACTTTTAGCTAATTAACTAAGCTAAAACGAATTAAGAAAGGTTAAGGACACTTACAAGAGTCCTAATTGTGCTTAGGGATCACTAAGAGAGGTGCTTGCTGTCCAGAGTGCTCCAGGAGTTGAGTTGTAAACTCTTTGCAATTGAATGCACAAATGGTTACAACTAGTGGCTCTTATATAGATGTTTTGATGCAACTAGATGGTGCCAAACAAGTCTATAGGTGATCCCAGATGAGTCCAAGTGCCCCCTATGCATGAAATACCATTGGGGCAGCCCCTGGTATATAAAACAAGCTTTTAAAGTCGGTTAACAGGCTTGAAATGGCAGCTGTCCACGTTTTCTGTAACCGGGAGTCTGATGCGGCCCGCCTGGGGTTACCAGGGATTCTCACGCGGGCCGCCTGACCTGTCTGATCAGTCAACAAGTTTTCAAACTTTGCAATTTCAATCCCTGGTCCTTTGTAACGTGGTTTTAAGTCCTTAAATTGCATTTCCAGCCTTCTAACTTGATTTTTAAGGGCCTTGGGACTTTTACTAACTTGGTTAAGTCCTTGACTAACCTTGTAACCACTCATAAGGCCATAGAATTCAATGTTGACGCTTTTAACCCCTCGAACACGAATTTGATCATAACTTTCTCATACGATAACGAAACTTTATGAAATTTTAACCACATATTCTAGTGAGTATATTTTATCATTACAAAGCTTCGGGTCCGCCAAAAGGTCGCTCAGAGGTATACTTTGCACATGTTGACACTTTTAGCCCCTGTAGTTTGTAATTCCTCACTTTCCTTTATGTTTCGCTTCGTATGATCCATGATTTATTCGTTGGAAGGTATAAACATTATGTAGGGCTATTTTAGAATATATTTATCCATTGTTGACACTTTAGACCCTTATATTCACATAGTTTCCCTGTTTGTCAACTGTAGTCCCTCCAAAGTATTCTTTCTCACGTTCAGAGCTTATGACACGTGTTTATACTTTATTGGACACAAATTTTCAAGGTGTTACATCCGCACCCCCTTAAAAGAAATCTCGTCCTCGAGATTTAAGGAAACAGATGAGGGTATTTCTCTTTCATTGAGGATTCTAGCTCCCACGTGTATTCAGGACCTCTGCGGGCGTCCCATTTCACCTTGACAATAGGCACAAGCTTTCTCCGAAGTTTCTTTACCTGTCGATCCTCAATCGACATAGGTTTTTCCACAAATTTTAAGCTCTCGTCTATATGCACATCTGTGTGTGGTATGACTAGCGACTCATCGGCCAGACATTTCTTCAGATTGCAGACGTGGAATACATTATGAATACCATCGAGCTCCTCAGGTAAGTTTAACTTGTAAGCCACTAATCCTACACATTCGATGATTTCGAATGGTCCTATATACCTTGGGCTTAACTTACCTTTCTTGCCAAATCGCATCACCCCTTTCCAAGGTGATACTTTGAGCAAAACTTTATCGCCAACCTCAAACTTGAGAGGTTTTCGCCTTTCATCCGCATAGCTCTTCTGCCTATCTCAAGCAGCTTTCAGGCGGTCGCGAATTTGGACAATCTTGTCCGTTGTCTCGAAGACTAAGTCAGGACCTGATAATTGCGTATCTCCCACTTCTGCCCAGCAAATGGGCGTTCTGCACTTTCTACCATATAGTGCCTCAAAAGGCGCAGCCTTAATGCTAGTATGGTAGCTATTATTGTAGGAGAACTCGACCAACGGTAAATGCCTGTCCCAACTTCCTCCTAGATCAATTACACATGCACGCAGCATGTCTTCCAATGTTTGAATAGTACGCTCACTCTGCCCATCCGTCTGAGGATGATAGGCCGTACTGAAATTCAATTGAGTGCCCAGAGACTGTTGGAAACTCTTCTAGAAATGAGATGTGTATCTAGTATCCCGATCTGAGATAATAGATACTGGTACGCCATGCAAGGCCACAATCTTATCTACGTACAGTTGAGCTAACATGTCAGAGCTGAAGGTTTCTTTAATGGGCAGGAAATGTGCTGACTTAGTCAGTCTATCAACTATGACCCATATAGTATCATTTCCCTTCGGCGTCTTTGGCAATTTGGTGATGAAGTCCATCGCCACCATTTCCCATTTCCAAGTGGGAATTTCAGGTTGTTGCAGCAAACCTGACGGCTTCTGATGTTCAGCTTTGACTTTAGCACACGTCAAGCATTTAGCTACATAAGCAGCTATAGACTTTTTCAAGCCTATCCACCAATAATTTGCCTTTAAATCCTGGTACATCTTATCGGCTCCAGGATGGACGGAATACTTGGAATTGTGGGCTTCCTTGAGGATAACATCTCGAAGTCCTCCATATACAGGAACCCATATTCGTCCATTTAACCTCAACATTCCGTCCTTGTCGTAGGACAACTGTTCTTCAGTTACTCCTAATTTCTCCTCAGGATAGTTAGCTTCCAACACAGCTTCCTTCTGTGCAGCTAACAACCTTTCATTCAAACTGTTCTTAATTTCAATGCTCTTGGCATTGATCCTTATCGGCTTCACTCTTTCCTTCCTGCTCAAAGAATCTGCGACTACATTGGCCTTGCCTGGATGGTATCTTATTTCACAATCATAATCGTTCAAGGTTTCCATCCATCGTCGCTTCCTCATGTTCAAATCCTTCTGATTGAACAGGTGTTGAAGGCTCTTGTGGTCGGAATAGATCACACACTTCGTCCCATACAGATAATGCCTCCAAAGCTTAAGTGCAAATACAACGGCACCCAACTCTAAGTCATGGGTGGTGTAATTCTTTTCGTGCACCTTTAACTGACGTGAAGCATAGGCTATGACCTTGCCCTTTTGCATTAACACACAACCCATTCCGGTGTGTGATGCATCACAATACACCACAAATTCTTCAATGCCTTCAGGTAGAGTCAGCACTGGTGCGTTACTCAACTTCTGCTTTAAGATATCAAAAGATTCTTGCTGCTTAGGCCCCTAATTAAACTTAATGTTCTTACGTGTTAACGACGTTAAGGGTGCAGCAATTCTTGAGAAGTTTTCAATAAAACGCCTATAGTATCTAGCCAAACCTAGGAAGCTACGAATCTCTGAAGGTGTCTTTGGCTCTTGCCAGTTCATAATAGCTTCTATCTTTGCGGGATCCACTTGAATTCCACGTTCGCTCACAACATGTCCAAGAAACTGGACTTCGCGAAGCCAAAATTCACATTTTGAAAACTTGGCATAGAGCTTCTCTTGATGGAGCAGCTTAAGAATGCACCGAAGATGCTTCTCATGGTCAGCTTGGTTCTTTGAATAGATGAGGATGTCGTCGATGAAGACGATGACAAATTTATCCAGATAAGGTTTGCATACGCGATTCATGAGATCCATGAATGCGGCAGGTGCGTTAGTGAGCCCAAAAGGCATCACTAGGAACTCATAATGACCATAACGAGTCCTAAACGCGGTCTTATGTACATCCTCCTCCTTGACTTTCAATTGATGATAGCCTGACCTGAGATCTATCTTAGAAAAGTAACTCGCTCCCTGTAGCTGGTCGAATAGATCATCGATTCTAGGCAAAGGATATCTGTTCTTGATAGTAACCTTGTTTAGCTCACGGTAATCAATGCATAGACGCATTGATCCATCCTTCTTTTTAACAAACAGAATTGGCGCTCCCCATGGAGATGAACTAGGTCTAATAAAACCTTTAGCTAGTAAATCATCTAGCTGTGTCCTTAATTCCTTCATCTCCGTTGGTGCTAATCTATATGGTGCTCTAGCTACTGGTGCAGCTCCGGGGATGATGTCAATCTTGAATTCCACCTGCCTATCTGGTGGCAAACCAGGTAGTTCCTCCGGAAAAACCTCGGGATAATCAGAAATGACTGGTATGTCTTTGATCCTGGGCTTCTTCTCGTCAATGGTTACTTGTGCCATATAAATGACACAACCCTTACTCATGCATCCGGATGCCTTAAGCATGGCCACTTGCTCTGGCAATCCATGTTGTGTATCTCCCTGAATAGTGAGTGGCTCACCGGATGGGGTCTTGATCACTACCTGCTTCTTATTGCATACTATCTGGGCTTGGTTACGTGATAACCAATCCATTCCTATTACTACATCAAAGCCTGCTAGCTTAAAGGGTAACAAGGACAAAGGAAAAGAGTGGTTCCTAATGGATAGGACACATCCATCTAATACAGTCGAAACTGTTTCTATCGATCCATTAGCTAATTCGACTTCATATTTCATACTTAGAACTTTAACAGGTAATTTCAACAATTCACAGAACTTATTATCTACAAAGGATCTATCCGCCCCAGAGTCAAACAATACCCTTGCGTAGACATCATTAATAAGAAAAGTACCTGTTATGACATTATCATCCTGAATAGCTTCCTTCGCATCTATGCGGAAGACCCTTGCATTAGTCTTCTTTCCCTCTTCTACTTTCTTGGCAAGTTTCGGGCAGTTGGGTCTAATATGTCCCTTCTCATTACAATTGTAGCAGGTGGCATCCTTAAGTTTCTTGCAATCTAATACCTTATGATCCGGGGACTTGCAAATCCCACATAGTTTCTGCTGAGATTGGGATCTAGACTCCTGCCTGCATTTCCCGAAATGGTGCTTCTTACAAACTTTGCACCTGGGTTTTTCACCCGACTGTTGATCTCCCTTCTTGGATCCCGACCCTTTCTTGTGGTCGTCATTGCCCTTGCGCTTCTTGTCTGAGCGTCGCGAACCGTCATCTTCGCGTTTCCTCTTATCTGGATCCGCGTTCCTTAAAGATCTCAGCCTTACCGCATCCAGCGTAAGGGACAGAGATATGTCAGCTACTGACCTGAACATAGTAGGCCGAGAGGCCTTGATGCTCGCCTTAATTTCTGGGGCCAGACCCCCAATGAAACGGGCTATCCTCTTCGGTTCAGGTGTTACAAGATAGGGAACTAGCCTTGACAAGGTATTGAAGGTTGTGAGGTACGCCTGGCAGTCCAGGTTCTTCATGACTAAGGACAGAAAATCAGATTCTATCCTTTCAACCTCGTGTTCGGGACAGTAATTCTCCTTGATCAGGGCAACAAATTGTTCCCAAGACATGTTGTATAGAGGTATCTTCCCGGTGGCTTGAATCAGCGACTTCCACCATTGTAGGGCATCACCTTTGAAAGATTGTGTCACAAACTTCACAATATCTCTTTCAGCACAGCCACTTATATCCACTACTGTCTCCATCTCATCAAGCCAAGTCATACAGTCCACTGCCCCCTTCTCCCCAGTAAAATCCCGGGGTTTACAAGACACAAAGTATTTGTATGTGCAACCCTTGGCACGTGGGGCATCATAAAGCACGATCTTCTTGGAATGATTATCATTTTCATTCGAAGAATGTCTATCGTCATCCTTATTAGATTCTTCCTTTTTAGACTTGGGTTGGACAGAAGGTGGCTTGCTGTGAGACTCTGAATGAGTCTTGGATTTGATATGCGGTGTAGACAAGGTCCTACTATGGGTCCCACTGTACTCACTGTACTGTCTTTCTAATGCTTTAGTAACCGCATCATCCACAAGCGCTTTCAGCTCTGCGCCAGTTAATTGTATTTTTGCATTATCATGGTTCTCTACCGGACGACTATTTACCTCGTCCGACCTAGCCATGTAGCTTCACTGCTACATATAAACAATAATGGGCAAGGTTTTATTTAACAGCTAATACAGTACTTTATGTTTTATTAACCATGGCTTTAAAATAGTCATTACTGGTTAATTTGTTAATTAATTATTTATGCAGGACCTTTATTATGATCCTATACTATAACTTTAATGTTGGCACCTAAAGGCCTAGTTATGCAAACAAGTTTTAATTTATAACCAGGATTTTCACATAATCGAGGTATTAGGGTTTGAAGCACAGTTCATTACCCCTTTAGACAGTGAGTTGCAGACTCTAACTGTCTCTTAGTCCCTAGGACATTAATTATTATCCGTAGGCACTTCATTCCCAAGGAATGGATATTTACTTACAGGGAATTTTAAATTAACCCAATTTTCAATAATGGCTTATGTGACTTTTACTGTGTCACAATTTGCCCAGTATGTTAACACACTTACAGATGTTAACAGAATTTGGAATCTTCTAGGCAGGTTCTACCATTTTGGCCATGTCTGCGACGACACGTGGCTAGGTTTTACCCCTTAGATTCTCTTTATAACGCAGATCAATCCTAAGTTGAGACGTTAATTATGGACCTGAATCTAATTATGGAGATACCATCTTGGCCTTGTCTTAAAATGACATGTGGCTAGGTCTTGTCCCTTTTTAGATTTTGCCATTTTATATTAATGGTAGGTCTTCTTTATTTTAGGAAATATTATTTTCATTTTTACCTTTTTATTTTAAGTTTATTCATATACTTATTTATAACAATAATCATGAAAATTTAAATGCAACATTCCATTAATAAAGATTCAACAGTACAATACTTGCCCTAAACGGGACTTCTACAAACAACATGCCCACGCAGGGGCGAAATACAACAAACAAATAAACACACTAACAAACAACAAACCCACGCAGGGGTCAACTGAAAGACATACCCACACAGGGGTAGAATACAAAAAGACAAGCTCGCGCAGGAGCTGAATACAGAAACAACAAGTCCACGCAGGGACTGATTACAACTAAAATACTAAGATTTTCAATGGTCCCTCCTTTTGGACTTTCCTTTGATCAAATCTGATAGTCCTTTGAAGAAACCTCTGTTGTGTCTGCGCTCAGTTTGGATTTCCCGTTCACAACGGTCCAGTCTCTCAAGGACCTCCTGCTGACGCTCTGGTGGGATAAGCTGCTGCTGCGACGGTTGGTACAATGGTGGTGGCTGCTGGTACACATATGGAGGGTACCCGGTAGTCCAAGGACCACCATAGGGCCCTTCAGGGTGTCGAGCGTTGTAATCCCAAGCTTCCTGATATGGGTCCACGTTGGCATAGTTAAAGCTGTTGTGGCCCGGTATTTCAAATGGGTTGTATGCCGCGGAACCGGCATAAGCAGGGATTGGGTTGTCAAAACCCGGCGGAGGTGCCACAGGCACTGAGTTGACTTCTGGAATGGGGTTTGATGGACCCCCCATTTGTGGTTCTTCCTCTTCCTCCTGAAGTGGCGGATAATGGCTGCCACTTGATGGTTGGGGTGTGCTGATGCGGATTCCCCCTCGCATAGACATCCGTGCGTTCGACTTCCTCCGCCTCGATGGCTCCGGAGGCGGCTGCTGTTCCACTGGTGATGGTGGTGGCGGAGTGACTGCCACAAATCGTTGATCCTCAGAAGGATCCTGCTGCTGCTGTTGCTGATATGGGGACGAGTGCTCAGAGGGCGTGAAGTACCAGTCCCACTGCTTGAACCTCTCCTGGTAACTGTCCGGACCGCGGTACGCGATCCGTGGAACGATGACCCATCCGAGATCTCGATGGGGTGGTTTGGCGTCCCTGTAGCAAGCTCCATGGGGTCAGTATCTTCGTCCATGTCGTTTTCCCCAGAGAAATGGTCTTCTGGTCCGAGTGGGTTAAAACCCAAAGGTTCTGGAAGAATGTTGGCCGGGTTGAATCGGCTTTGGAAAACTGGGTTAGGTCACCAAAGGAGTGGTGAGAGTTGGATCTCTGCAAAGGTATGAAAGAGGGTGGTTGCTCGTTGGGCTCATTTTCCGATTGGGGCCCAAAGGAGTGCTGGTAAGAAGGTGAAGAGCTGAGGGAGACTGACCGCCTCCCGGGTTCAACATAGAGCCTCCACGGCTCTTGTGGGCTCGTGCTCATGGTAATGGATGGGGTACGCCGGTGCGAAGGCCCGACTTCGTGATCGTGACCCGTGACTGGTCCCTTGCCTCGACCGCGAAGAAATCTTGGTGGCATGTCGACCTGCATACAAGTTTTAGATAACAACAACAATATAATAAAATAAAGACCCAAAAATAAAACAAAACAGAGTTTGTCCTAGGTTCTTTGTCTAGACTCGGAACTCGAAGAAGGTGCAATTCGTGCACTGAGACTAAACACAAAAAGGCTAGTGTTTAATTCACTCAGTGTTGGCTCTGATACCAACCTGTCACACCCCTAATTTCCACGTGTCACCGGTGGGCCCGGTGGGGGATTAACGTGACGTAGTTGATATCATCATAGTCAAACAACACAAATTATAATGCACAGCGGAAGCAAAGATAGATTTATTTCAACTTAAATTATTGTAATATTCGAGTATCACAAAAAGTCGAAATAGAATCCACAGGCAGAATCAAATAAAAAGGAAACTTCATTTCAACAGACTTCATGCATCCTAAGCTTGCGAGACTTCTATGGATGCTTAAGGAATGACCAGCCTATTACGCGTAGTACCTGCACTTAGTCTTTTTGGAAAATACGTCAGTTTACACTGGTAAATACAATTTAACTGACTCATTTTGAAAATGTTTAAAATTGATTTAAATGCTCGTGGCATAAAACTTTTTATAACTTGGGATAATTATTTGCTTAATAATCTTGTAAAAGAATTACATGTTCGTTCTGCGTTCAGTAGCCCGGGTCATGCCGGGTTAAAGATTAATAGACACACCACTTAATATAATTCCGCCGCGAGACTTCTCTCGTACCGACGATTATACATGTTGTACAGCACTACGGGTGTACGCCTACACCCGAGTGCTAAGGTCGTGGCCATTCTTTGAATGATGCCAAGGATATCCGGGACATGGTCATTAAGCCCCCAAAGGCGTTAAACAAACAAAACAACATTTTCAAACGGGTTAATTTGACTGCACATAACCAAGACCGGTTAAGGTCAATTCCCCGACCAAGCGGTATTTTATATACCGTACCCCAAGCCCGTATAGGGAAAATAAGTTAAACGTATTTACCTGAGCAAAGTATAAACCAAATATAACGAGTGCACGTAGCTTTTACTGGGCTCCTAGATCTAGAAATTAAGGTTTTAATAACCTATTAGAATCCTAACGGGTCTTAAGCTTAGACCGGTTAGTTTTATATAAAGATTACGGTTTTAAACGCACACTAAGGCGAAGACCGTTTTAGAATGTGGTTTTGTCCCAACAAGCTTGCACACTTGTTTTATATGGGTAACATAATCACATTCTGGATTTTGAGACCAAAAAGATATTGTTTGACCCGTTTCGGCTAAAATGGCCAAACTAGTCACATAAGCCGATCCGAACGCGTATAATGCGTAACGAGTAACCATAAGAGTCAAATACAAGTTTCTGAAGTCAATATGCTTAAAATGTTGTGATATCAGAATGATACCTTCCATTATGCCCCAAATGATTTTAAACCAAAACTATGCCTCATAAGGGCGTTTTGGTCATTTTATAAGGTGTAAAAGGGTTAAAATGATAACCTGAGTTACAGATCTGATTAAATTAGTAAATATACTTAATTTACTAAGTTATAACTGTAGGGTATCAAATTTATGTGAAATTTATTATCTTTAACCTTACTATGCACCGTAGGGGCATTTTGGTAATTTCACATGTGCCTAAAAGGTCGATTCTGGAATTCTGAGTTCAAAACATTTGCCTACTATTTAAAATATAAAAATTCACTAATTACATCAGTAGGTTTAAACCCTTAAGCTTAATAAGGTTCTAGTGCACACTTATGCGTTAAAAATGCCTAAAAAGGCGATTTGGAGCCATTTCCGGGTTTTCTTTAAAAAGCTGATATTTTTAATATTCCAGAAGGCTCAAAATAATTTATTTATCATAACAAATCAGTAGAAATTGGTTTGAGGTCAAAAGGTTTTGTAAAACTTATTTTATGGCTAAAAAGGGCAAAACCGGCATAAACCGAATTAATCTTAGAACACTAAGTTATGCTCAGCCTAAAAATAAATAAAAATCTCCAAAAATCCCAAAATATTATTTTATAACAGTGGGTAAAAAGTTTGGTATAAAAATTCGGATTTTGATAGGCTAAACATAATTTACGCCATTTAATTAGTAAAGAAGCCCTTAATTACGCTATTGAGCATAACTCTTAATCTAGACCTCAAACTGACTTCAAATTTTGGGTGCAAGTTTATAAATCAGTAGCTAAGGTGCCTACCCTTTTACATTTTCAAAAAATCACGTTTTAGGGTCAAATGGGCATAATGGTCAACATATAAGCGATTAACGGAAACATGCATGTGAATAGGATATCTAATGAACCAAGTTGTATAATCTCAGAGAGTTATACTAACATGTAAATAGGTTCAAAAGAAGCTCTAAGGAAATCCTAACCTCGGCTTAAACGGGTCAGAACTGAAAGTCAAAGCAGAAGTCGAACCTTGCGACTTTCGGTTCCAAACCGAGCCTAAACTGAAAATTGTCGAGTTGAACATGTTGGAACATGTTCTTATATTAATTACCAAGTTACTTTAATGATTAAACAGGTTGCATGCATCCTACATTGCTAATTATGTATTAATTCGCAAATAACCTTTCTGTTGACTTTCTATAACAAGCTTTGACTCGACAATTAACATAGTTAGAGTGGGAATCTGGAAATACCCTTTTAAGGGTTTGTTACCCACATAATTACCTACTTAAAGGTACTTTAATTTGTGATTTGACAGAGCATATTTTAATTAATCACGAAGTCAAACCTTAATTACGATGGTTTGACTTTTAGCTAATTAACTAAGCTAAAACGAATTAAGAAAGGTTAAGGACACTTACAAGAGAGGTGCTTGCTGTCCAGAGAGCTCCAGGAGTTGAGTTGTGAACTCTTTGCAATTGAATGCACAAATGGTTACAACTAGTGGCTCTTATATAGATGTTTTGATGCAACAAGATGGTGCCAAACAAGTCTATAGGTGATCCCAGATGAGTCCAAGTGCCCCCTATGCATGAAATACCATTGGGGCAGCCCCTCGTATATAAAACAAGCTTTTAAAGTCGGTTAACAGGCCTGAAATGGCAGCTGTCCACGTTTTCTGTAACTGGGAGTCTGATGCGGCCCGCCTGGGGTTCCCAGGGATTCTCATGCGGGCGGCCTGACCTGTCTGATCAGTCAACAAGTTTTCAAACTTTGCAATTTCAGTCCCTGGTCCTTTGTAACGTTGTTTTAAGTCCTTAAATTGCATTTCCAGCCTTCTAACTTGATTTTTAAGGGCCTTGGGACTTTTACTAACTTGGTTAAGTCCTTGACTAACCTTGTAACCACTCATAAGGCCATAGAATTCAATGTTGACGCTTTTAACCCCTCGAACACGAATTTGATCATAACTTTCTCATACGATAACGAAACTTTATGAAATTTTAACCACATATTCTAGTGAGTATATTTTATCATTACAAAGCTTCGGGTCCGCCAAAAGGTCGCTCAGAGGTATACTTTGCACATGTTGACACTTTTAGCCCCTGTAGTTTGTAATTCCTCACTTTCCTTTATGTTTCGCTTCGTATGATCCATGATTTATTCGTTGGAAGGTATAAACATTATGTAGGGCTATTTTAGAATATATTTATCCATTGTTGACACTTTGGACCCTTATATTCACATAGTTTCCCTGTTTGTCAACTTTATTCCCTCCAAAGTATTCTTTCTCACGTTCAGAGCTTATGACACGTGTTTATACTTTATTGGACACAAATTTTCAAGGTGTTACATACGTTCCCCACTCTTTCTGCGGTAACGCATCGGCTAACTTGTCTACCCACTCTTCACGATCTTTGGTAATAGTCAACATTGACGTTGATCGCACTAGGTGGCAGTAGCGTTCAATTAGCTTCTTCGTATCTTCTCCCGGTAAGCTACTGAACAGATCAAACTCTTTCTTGAGCAATGCGTTCTTGCTCTTTATCATATTCTCGCTACCCTCAAAATTTACACGAAGAGCATCCCAGATTGACTTTGCAGTTTTGTCATGCTGTAGCAGAATGAAGATGTCTTCCTTGATAGCTTGTTGCAATAAACTGATCATCATCGTTTCCGCTTTATACATAACCCGTTCTTGATCTGTGAACTCAGACAACTCTTTTAAAACCTGCAAATCTGTTCGAGGCAACACATATTTTTTCAATATACATTCCCACGACCTAAGATGGTTGCCTGAACCCAGTTTTCGAATCTATCTTTCCACCCGTAGTATTCTTCAATACTCATCAATTTCAGGGGCTTTTGGGTGGTTCCCGTTTCGTTTTCTAAACTCATGGCTTGAGCAATAGCAGCTGGGCCAGACGGTGTTGCAAAAGCGTTATAAAACTCAGTATCCATGATGACTTATAATGTTTTTCAAGATCAGTGACAAATAAGCGAAATCAGGTGTTTGTGCACGAAGAGCGAAATCCCAGAAAGTACACTGGAGCGAAATTAGGGTTTTGGAGACACAATAACTAAACCCTGATGTTCACAAGAGTGAAACCCTGATGTTCACAAGAGTGAAACCCTGATGTTCACAAAAGTGAAACCCTGATGTTCACAAGAGTGGAACCCTGATGTTCACAAGAGCGAAACCCTGATGTTCACAAAAGCGAAACCCTGATGTTCACAAGAGTGAAACCCTGATGTTCACAAGAGCGAAACCCTGATGTTCACAAGAGCGAAACCCTGATGTTCACAAGAGCGAAACCCTGATGTTCACAAGAGCGAAACCCTGATGTTCACAAGAGCGAAACCCTGATGTTCACAAGAGCGAAACCCTGATGTTCACAAGAGCGAAACCATGATGTTCACAAGAGCGAAATTAGGGGATTTGGGTGTATACATGAGCGAAATTAGGGTTATTGGGTGACCGTATGAGCGAAATCAGGTGTCCAAAAAAACGAAATCACCAAGTGTCCATAAAAGCGAAATCAAGTCCGAGGTCAATTTTGTCCATTTTTACTTTGAATTTAGGTCTCAAACTCTCAGGGATTTGTCTATGTCCAATTACGCACAGTCTGTGAAATTTTGATCCAATTCTGACCGGTAAATCTCTCTGAAATGATGAAAGAAGGTGTAGAAGTAAGAAAACAAGATGAATTCCAGCTAATCTCTGCAGAACTCCTCCTCCTGAGCTCTGATACCACTTGTAGGATCGCGATCTGACCCGCACGAGTCGTTCAGAGGAGTTTTGCTTCGTTTCAGGTGCGGAATAACAAGAAACGAAGGTAGAAACAACTTATTCTTCACTTTAACTACTAATTGTATTGATTGGAATGCAATTACAAGTAGTTCTTCACACCGGCAGCACTTCGGTATGGAATACAAGGCAATCTTATGTGATTTCGCTCATGGGCACATATATATAGTGCAGAGATTTCGCTCCAAGGGACACCTGTCCTTATGAGCGAAACCCCATATGTACAAATAAGCGAAATCATCAGATCTAAGTCCCTATGAGCGAAATCAGCTCACTAAATACAAAACACTTCCTATTTTCTCGTAAAACGTGCCCTAATCTGTACAATTCAATGTAAGACTCGATACAAGACGAAGTCGACAGATGTAGTGCACCAACATTTTGAAAATGATTTGGAGTATTGTAAAATACATTATTGAGAAAAAGAGAATGACTCACATTGCAGATTTAAACGGGCAGTGTTTAGCCTACTGATAAGCATGATAACCTAATTTAAACCACAATGCACACGAACTAGGTTAGTAACTAATACAGCATTTACGATAACTCACGAGATTAAACCCTCACGACGGATGACAAAGTGCAATACTTAAACATCCATCAAATTCACGACGAATGACAAAGTATAACCCTAATTTGAGTAGCACTTAAACATTCATCGGATAGTTTCAATCGATCGGAGATTGAATCGTAGGAGCGATCGATTTAATACCCGGTATCGTAGCAGCACCTCACTACTTTGAAATTGAAATTCGAACAGATTATGATTGATTTTGAAATTTTCGTCGACACCAGCGAACTCTTCCTGACCCAAGCTATTTATAGCTGAAATATGGGTCTCTCGTGGCCCGCGTGAGCCATGAGCTCACCCTTACGCGGCCCGCGTGGCCACCTAGTCTATGTGTAGGCTGGCTGGGTCACGAGTAGGTTTGCCAGGTGGATGACACGTGGCCCGGATGCTTATCCGGTCAAACCTGAGGTTGACGCGGCCCGCGTAAGGCCATGCTCAACCCTTATGTGGCCCGCCTGAAGGTAAATTTTCTTGTTTTCTTGATTTTTCATGTACGTTAGGGTTTCAAGGATCCAGGTTTTCACTTACGGGTCGTTTAGGGACATTTTTGGCAGTCCTTACAGTTTCTTTATCTACATCAAGAACATCAATCAAAACTCTAATACCTATACATTCATCTTTGATTAAACCCTAGTTCCTGATAATGCACCAAAATACAACATTCAACTTACCTTATGTTCAATATGCTTAGATTAGAGATTTCTTGGACCCATGCATCTGATTCTTGCTTGATAACACCCTTAATTGAAGTGATTCTTGAGTTAGGTTAAAGGAGAAGGGTTTCTCCTTCCCCTGCTCTTCTTGCGTCGCACACCCACACCCAAATCACTGGGTTTTTATTTTTGATACCAATATTTGTTACAATTTACACATTTAGCCCTTAAGGTTATCCTTGTTGTCATGTTTGCATATATGTTTCATTCTTTATAAACTTACATCATAATTATTGAACTTAACTAATTAAGTTAGACTCTTTAACATCAAATAATCTATTATCAATTTTGGGGTGTTACAATTATATGATTTTTTAAGATTACATACTTGTTAAGAGTAATTTATTATTTTTATACGTAATTTCATGATTACACATATGTAAACTACTCTTAACATGTATATAATTATAAATATACATAAAATAAATGATAAAAATACCCTAAGTATAAAAATATATATATAAAATGATTGTTTATATTGAGTTCTGAATTATTTAGAGTTCTTAAATGAACCCAATCCTATATATATATATATATATATCTATACTACTTTAATAAGGATATGTGAAGGACAAGATGGTAATTGAACAAGGTGTTGAAAAAACACTTAATGCACAATGTACAACTGTTAAGGCACAAGAAAACACAAACCCTTTTACCCTTTACAAGGGTATACATCTGCCGTCCAAATGTTTTACTTTCTCACACGGATCAACATCGGGACCGTCCATTTGACTTCACACGGATCACCATATGCTTTCTCTCTCAATGCTCACACATCTCACAAAACAACATCAGATCTTCTTCTCTCTCTCTTCTCTCTCTCTTCTCGGCGATCTAGGGTTTCATGAGATCTATCACCAGATCCGTTTGAATCTATCACCAGATCCGTTTCATGAGCAGATCTAGGGTTTCATGAGATCTATCACAAGCTTTATCTGGCAAGGGATCCGTTTGATGTTCTGATGTTGTTGCAATGAGTGTTATATATCTTACCATGTTCTTTTGTGATTCTTACTTTTCTGGTGAAGCGGTTGACGGATGTTCGAACGACGAAATCTGAGGTTTACGAAGGATTTTCGCATGTGTTTTGTGATGAATCGACTCAGGTTAGGTTTATCTTTAATCTTGATGTGGATTTGTTAGTAGATGCGGTTATTTCAAATTAGGTTGAAACTTTTGTGATATTTGAATTTGTATTTTTGGTGATGATAGTTAGGTTAATTTCAGATATGACATAGTGAAAGGATAAATTGTTTTTGTAGTTTTGATTTTACTTTATTCTGTTATATTTTGATCTTTTCCTTCATTTTTGGGACTGATAAGTGTCATGGTTTTGTGAAAATCTGAGGTTTACGAAGGATTTTCGCATGTGTTTTGTGATGAATCGACTCAGCTTAGGTTCTAAATGTTGATTTATCTTTAATCTTGATGTGGATTTGTTAGTAGATGCGGTTATTTCCTACATCCGATGTTTTAGTTAGGATTTACCTTTTTAATTTTTTTTATGTTTACTTGTTTGTTTATATGTCACATGCAGATTAGTAAGACAAAGGTGTTTCTAAGGGCCGGACAGATGGCAGAGTTTGATGGTTGTCGGACTAAGGTCCTAAGTTATACGACCTAGATGGCTTGGATAAGATGAGCCTGTGAGGCTATGATGCATAAGCTGAGCCTGTGAGGCTATGATGCATAAGCTGAGCTTGTGTTCTTAATATGTCTGAACTGAAACTGTTAAGGCTATGATGCATAAGCTGAGCCTGTGAGGTTACATATGTGTTTCTTGTGCTTAAAACACTTGTACATCATGCTTTAAAGGTTGTTTAAGTTTAGTGGAAAATTACTCTTGTACATCATGCTTTAAAGCGGGGTTACATAACACAATAGACTGTGATGATGATTGTATTTTGAGGGTACATAGAAGATCCGAGTAGCATCTTGGCGGGGCAATATCCAGGTTGCATAGTTCTCACTTTGCAACCGTGTGTTGCAGCCATGGCTTTACCCGTAGTTGTGTTCATCTCTCAATTACATGTCTGAGTCTTCCAGTTGTAAAAGTATTATCACAGATTCACAGATCTAAAAGTACATGTCTGAAAGACAGATGTTGATTTATCTTTAATCTTGATGTGGATTTGTTAGTAGATGCGGTTATTTCAAATTAGGTTGAAACTTTTGTGATATTTGAATTTGTATTTTTGGTGATGATAGTTGGGTTAATTTCAGATATGACATAGTGAAAGGATAAATTGTTTTTGTAGTTTTGATTTTACTTTATTCTGTTATATTTTGATCTTTTCCTTCATTTTTGGGACTGATAAGTGTCATGGTTTTGTGAAAATCTGAGGTTTACGAAGGATTTTCGCATGTGTTTTGTGATGAATCGACTCAGGTTAGGTTCTAAATGTTGATTTATCTTTAAGGCTATGATGCATAAGCTGAGCCTGTGAGGTTACATATGTGTTTCTTGTGCTTAAAACACTTGTACATCATGCTTTAAAGGTTGTTTAAGTTTAGTGGAAAATTACTCTTGTACATCATGCTTTAAAGCGGGGTTACATAACACAATAGACTGTGATGATGATTGTATTTTGAGGGTACATAGAAGATCCGAGTAGCATCTTGGCGGGGCAATATCCAGGTTGCATAGTTCTCACTTTGCAACCGTGTGTTGCAGCCATGGCTTTACCCGTAGTTGTGTTCATCTCTCAATTACATGTCTGAGTCTTCCAGTAGTAAAAGTATTATCACAGATTCACAGATCTAAAAGTACATGTCTAAAAGACAGCTTGCTTGCTACAGTCTCTATAAAGTACTATACGATATATCACTTGGATGTTTCCCAAGTGTTCTATGATGCATAAGCTGAGCCTGTGAGGCTATGATGCATAATAGACTGTGATGATGATCCAGGACAAGATGGTAATTGAACATCCGTCAAGCTCTTCCTCACTGTGATGATGATCAATAGAGAAGATCTGATGTTGTTTTGTGAGATGTGTGAGCATTGAGAGAGAAAGCATATGGTGATCCGTGTGAAGTCAAATGGACGGTCTCGATGTTGATCCGTGTGAGAAAGTTAAACAACCTTTAAAGCATGATGTACATCATGCTTTAAAGGTTGTTTAAGTTTAGTGGAAAATTACTCTTGTACATCATGCTTTAAAGCGGGGTTACATAACACAATAGACTGTGATGATGATTGTATTTTGAGGGTACATAGAAGATCCGAGTAGCATCTTGGCGGGGCAATATCCAGGTTGCATAGTTCTCACTTTGCAACCGTGTGTTGCAGCCATGGCTTTACCCGTAGTTTTGTTCATCTCTCAATTTATCCGTGTGAGAAAGTAAAACATTTGGACGGCAGATGTATACCCTTGTAAAGGGTAAAAGGGTTTGTGTTTTCTTGTGCCTTAACAGTTGTACATTGTGCATTAAGTGTTTTTTCAACACCTTGTTCAATTACCATCTTATCCTTCACATATGTTTGACGGATGTTCGAAGGACGAAAGCTGAGGTTTACGGAGGACTTTCGCATGTGTTTTGTGATGAATCGACTCAGGTTAGGTTCTAAATGTTGATTTATCTTTAATCTTGATGTGGATTTGTTAGTAGATGCGGTTATTTCAAATTAGGTTGAAAGTTTTGTGATATTTGAATTTGTATTTTTGGTGATGATAGTTAGGTTAATTTCAGATATGACATAGTGAAAGGATAAATTGTTTTTGTAGTTTTGATTTTACTTTGTTCTGTTATATTTTGATCTTTTCCTTTAATTTTGGGACTGATAAGTGTCATGGTTTTGTGATAATTATGATATTTAGGTCATTTTTGGGGATGATAAGTGTTGTAGTTCAATGAAAATTATGATAGTTAGGTCAATTTTATATATGGAATAGTGAAAAGATAGATTGTTATGTACTTTTGATTTTAGTTTGTTCTGTGGGATGTTTTGATATACTTTTTCATTTCCCAAGTGTTCTATGATGCATAAGCTGAGCCTGTGAGGCTATGATGCATAAGCTGAGCCTGTCGACTCTATGATGCATAAGCTGAGCTTTGTTCTTAATATGTCTGAACTGAAACTGTTAAGGCTATGATGCATAAGCTGAGCCTGTGAGGTTACATATGTGTTTCTTGTGCTTAAAACACTTGTACATCATGCTTTAAAGGTTGTTTAAGTTTAGTGGAAAATTACTCTTGTACATTATGCTTTAAAGCGGGGTTACATAACACAATAGACTGTGATGATGATTGTATTTTGAGGGTACATAGAAGATCCGAGTAGCATCTTGGTGGGGCAATATCCAGGTTGCATAGTTCTCACTTTGCAACCGTGTGTTGCAGCCATGGCTTTACCCGTAGTTGTGTTCATCTCTCAATTACATGTCTGAGTCTTTCAGTTGAGTGTAGTTGAGAGTTTGTAAAGTGTGAGTAGAGTGTAGATATCTCTGAATTATTTATAGAGACTGAAGCAAGCATGCTGTCTTTCAAGCATGGTGTCTTTCAAACAGTGTATGGAAGAGTGTTGATATATTATAGAGACTGCAGCAAGCAAGCTGTCTTTCACACAAAATTAAAGTGTTGCTTTTTCCTGAACTGAATTTAATTAGTTATACCTTTGGTTAACGACTGTCACGATCACTATTATTACAGAACAAGCTCACTCCGATCTTCTGGCAGCCGGAGAAAGTGTATCTGCTTGGAGAGTCTCGGAATCGGCTTTAGTGACGCTGAACGCTGCTTCATTAGAATAAAGGTTTTTATATTTGCAACTTGACAAAATGTGATTTATATTAAATTTATTTTAAGTTAATAGTGTACTGGTTATAACTAATATCAAATCTTTACTAATACTTGATTTCTTTTTATGATGGTTGACTTTGCGAGAACTAACGGAGCTTGTGTTCTTAATATGTCTGAACTGAAAGTGTTTGAGGCTATGATGCATAAGCTGAGTCTGTCAGGTTACATATTTGTTTCTTGTGCTTAAAACACGTGTACATCATGCTTTAAAGGTTGTTTAAGTTTAGTGGCAAATTACTCTTGTTGTGTACTCCGGATTTTGTGTTCTTAATCTATCTGAACTGAAAGTGTTTGAGGCTGTGATGCGAAAGCTGAGCTTGTGTTCTTAATCTGTCTGAACTAAAAGTGTTGAGTCTATGATGCATAAGCTGAGCTTGTGTTCTTAATCTGTCTGAAGTAAAAGTGTTTTGAGGCTGTGATGCAAAAACTGAGCCTGTGTAATCTATCTGAACTGAAAGTGTTTGAGGCTGTGATGCAAAAACTGAGCCTGTGCAAGGTTCGCTCGGTCCAACAACTCAAGCAAATGTTTTCTTTGCATTTTAGGGGGAACATGTGTGCTTCTCTCCACAGGGCATACAAAACATAGGTTATTGGCGGCAGCTCGCCATATTTAACATATAAAAAAACTTTATATGTTAAATTTGGCGGACTGCCGCCAATAACCTGTGTCTTGTATGCCCTGTGGAGAGAAGCACCCATCTTCCCCCTAAAAAACATAGAAAACATTTGCTTGAGTTGTTGGACCGAGCGAACCTTGCATAATGCGTCAAGGGAAACTATTGGTCGAGCGAGACATTTGTTCAGGTATCCTTATTTCATGATAAAATGATTATGAATAGCTGTGCATAAACTAATCGCAAGTTTGTTTGGTATATGCAGGGTAATAGGGAACAACAGTGTTCAGCACTGTGTCATTCTTGCTTGGTGCCATCACCTCAGTTGTCTCTGGCTTACCATCCGTGTACTTTACTAAAATTTGATCGGTGCAGTGAGCATGCGAGCGCAACAAGTGCAGCCGCAGCGGCGCGGTGAGGGCAGCCGCAACGAGCGCAGCGGCATGGTTAATAAAAAAATAAAAAAACTGCCACCTCTAAGTAGATATGTATCAGAATGTACAAATTCATATTTATTGTTTTGTTTATGCGTTTAATCGTTTGATTAACGACTCGATTGATTTGTTTGTAACCATTTGTCTGTAAACGAACTTATTTATCTTACTTTAATTTTTGTATTAAGCATCATCTATCGCGCCTTTGCTGACTGACTTTTATAGATCACTACTTTAGGGAGAATGAACAATTATCCAAATATGGAGATACTAAATCTGCTCGAGGTATGATGCTGGTTGAACTTAAGAAACTAATTGAAGGAAATCCTTTATTTTGTGACAAATTTCAGTTCCAAACCTTAGGAATTCAAGATTAAGGACTCTTACAAACCTAAGACTGTTTGGGAAATTTTTGACTATGTTTTGTACATCTTACAATATAGTAGTTAATGTTAGTTATTTGTGAATTTGTATCACAATTTGAACCAACAAAAGCCTAGGTAGTCCGTCTATTTCAGGTAACATAACTAGAATCAAACAATTTTCTTTGTTTTCTCTTGAGTCGCACAATAACCACCAAACGCCATCACGAAACCACCAATCGCCGCAAATCGCTGATTCTCGCCGCTGAAGAAGGCCTCAACCGACCATCACATTCTGCTACACTACCACCATCGTCGTCACAAGCCACATTGGAAACTACATCCCCGTAGATAGCCCTAAACTCACCAACCTAAGTGATACCACTCCCGCCGCATCGCGCGGGTAAGTGACTAGTATATATATATATATATATATATATATATATATATATATATATATATATATATATATATATATATAATTTATTGTTTAATGTTTAAGATTTTTAGGATTTTACAAAATTTAAATAATCAAACCTCTAAATAGATGTACTAAGAAAAGACATACACATAGAGATTATATATATACAATAACAAATAACATACCATATATGACCCAAAACAATCCCAAGGCAATGTATAAAAATGATATAAAAGGTTTGATGAGTTCATGATCAAACGTGCTATTCAAAGGAGTGGTTTTCTTCAATTAGCCAAGAATTAAATGAAAAAGCAAACCAAGTTAGCCATTTGGATGAAAGCGTTAAGAAATACAAACATTAGGGATGGTTTTGTTATAAATTAGATTTTTGGACTAGACTAGTTAAAATGGACAAACCTCAGGGACGAAGACGGTGTTAGTGCATTTATGTCTATTGCCTTCGTCAATCCGAGTCGTAGCTGAAACAGTTCAAATCTAGCGTTATATTGTAATACCTAGATAAAAGGCAAGGTGACATTTCTGTAATTAATGAGAAGTCTCGTTAATTCCCCTTGGCCTATAAATAGATCCTTTAGTGTTAGATTTAGGACTTTTGCCATTTAGAGCATTTGAAGAGCTAGAGATCTAGAGAGAGATTCTAGAGAGAGGAAGTGATTCAAGCTGCTATACAGTTTCAGATTTCTAATAGAATCACAGTTATATTACATCTCGTGTGTTCGGTCACGTTCATGTACGGATTCCGCACGTCACAAGTTCGTTTCGTAATCGTTTCGGAGTCAAAACCGGTCCTAACAAGTGGTATCAGAGCAGGAGCTCGATTGCACGGATCAAACACACATTTCCGCGCGAGATTTCATCGATTTCAGATCCAAATTGCATCAGATTTGATCTATTTCTTCATCTTCTACATTTCTTTTACGTTTTTAACTGAAAATCGTCAAATTGAATAGGTTTTTACGGTCCAAATTAGCTGATTTTTGGATATGATGTGCGAAAACACCTGATCTACAACCCTACAAAGTTTCAGATCCTAATTCAAAGCCATTTGGGAGAAATCTAAGTTTTTTGGTCCGATTCCGCGTGACATCAGCTCCATTTCGCACCAAATAACACCATTTCGCTTGAAAGTTCGTCAAATCGCGTGAAAGAATCATCCAATTCGCACGAAATGGCTACAGATCACACGGTTTAAGCCCATTTCGCTTGAAAACGCCCCATTTCGTTTGAAAAGTTCACCAATTCGCACGAAATGATTTCCATTTTGCATGAAAATGCTCCATTTCGTTTGAGAGCTATCCATTTCGTTTGAAAACTTATCATTTCGTACGAATTAAACTTCATTTCGTTTGAAAGGATCCATTTCGTATGAAATTCCTTCATTTCGTTTGAAATAAACTTCATTTCGTGTGAAAGTATAATTCAGGTCGTATGAGATTTTGTCGGCCATTTGAATAAACATTTAAAGATAACAACTGAATTGTCGGCCTCATTAATCAATTCATTAATCAATTGTCCATTTCACCGAGCCATGTGATCATCAAATTGATCATTTATCCAAGACTTGCGGCCCAATAAAAATTAAGAAATCAAAAGTGATTGTCGGCCATGTGATCTGATAAAAGATGAAAGCCCATGTGAATGTTGACTAATTGATTGTTGTCTGACATTTATTTTAGAGGTCCAATGAGAGCTAAGTTGATTGTCGGTCATTAAGCTTTGAAAATATTAGCACAATTAAAAGAAAGGTCCATATTAACGGCCCAATAGATTTGAGTATTAGATTACTGTTTGTCGGCCATTTTAGATAAAGAATCAATTTGTCACATGATATTTCAGTCCACATAGTGTCTCGGCTCAATCAATATTAAAGTCGTTTAGCCCAAAGATTGAATGTGATCAGACTTATAGTGAGGCCCAATGAAATTGAATTGAGAATCAAAGTTGTCGGCCACTTGAACGGCAAAACACTTTATATATATATGTAAAGAGCCAGCAAGAAGCTGAAAGACAAGCTACAAAACAACGGAAAAACGAAAACAAACGGACAAAATCTAAACATTACAGGGAGGCCAAAATATCAAAATCTAACCATTTCCTCCACGGCAGCGTCTTGATGTTCGACCGGTTAACAATCCAAGAGTAAGCATCTTCTTTTATTTTGTCCACTGAAACCGAGACCGGAACAAACTTATCTTCAAATGCTTTCAAGTTTCTCGCGTTCCATATCTAGAATTGCATGTGAAATATTAATTGAAGTGTGGACATTGATTGTTGTTTGCATGATGAATATATTGTCAGTATACATGTGAGGTGTAGTTGTTATACATGTGATATTTGGTAAAGTCTTGTATAGAGTCAAATTTGAATAGTTAATTCTTCGTGATAACCATCCGATTCATTGAAATTCTTAAATAGTTTGACTTTGTTTGACACACTCAATCGGGTCACAATCCGAGTTAAAGGATTTTGTTTGTTCAAGTTTAAAGTGCAACAAATCGCGTGGCAATCCGAACGGATTACCACCCGACCCTAATCATTTCATTTGTTGTTGTGATTCAGGAGTCAAAGCATCGGATACTCGCCCAAACGAATCCCCACCCGATTCAAAATACGTTGGTACCCGAACGGATCCTCACCCGATGCGCTGTCATTCTATCTTTGTTATACTGTTGACTTTTGTTGACTCACTCGATCGGATACTCGTCTGATCAAGTTGTTTGATAGTGTTTAAACTGATCTTGTTGTTTATATTCAGGTGATATTCGAAGTGGTAAACAAGAAACGTCATGGCTGAAATCAAAGAAAAAACCAGAGAAGAGATTCTGAAGGAAAAAACATACAGAGAAAGAAACATTGCTGGAAACAGAATTGATGAAATGCAAGAAGAGTATGAAAATGCTGTAAGCAATAAAAGATGGGACAAGAAGCGAGAGTGCTATGTCAACAGAGATTGTAAACCTGTTGTTCCCAAGAGGGACATAATTCATGATGATGTTCTTTTAGTAATTCCTCGATCCGGCGAATATTATTCAAATGTTGCAAAAGATAAAACATATGCGAAAAGGCTGGAAAAATCATAAGACATGCCATGACATCAAGTTTGAGGAAGAGGGATGAAGAAAGAATGAAGAAGAATGTTGAGAATTTGGTTGATAATTTGAAGAAGGTCACTGAGGAAGTAAAAGTTGAAGCTATTAAAGAGGAAGATGTGAAGGTAGAAGAAGAAAAGAAAGAAGAAACAGTTGGTGAAGAAGTTGTTACTAAAGAACCGTAGGTGAGTGAAGAAGAGATGAAGAAGAAAGAAGCAGATTAGAAGCAGATTGAAAAGAATATCAAAGTGCCAATCACTGATGTAAATACTCCAACTGAATCTGAAATCTTAAAAACCGTTGAATAGTGCAAGAAATGCATGGAAACGTGCAGTTTTTAAATCGAAGAAGTTCAGAACAAGAGATCTTGAATTCACTAAAATCGAAGAAGTTTTTAAAAATAAATGCAAAGAAATGTTAGAAAATGAAAAAGTTTTAAAAGAAAATGATGAAAAACTTTCAGAAAAATGTAAAAAGTTAGAAAAAGAAAATGAAGTTCTGAAAGAAAATGTTTTGAAAATGACAGAAGAGTGTTTACAAAAAGAAAATGCTTTTCAAGAGATGAAAAAAGAATATGATTCAATAAAATTGGCTTATCACATTACAAAAAAGTCATATGAAGATGTGAAGAGTCAAATGAAACTTGTTCAATCGAGATTGAAATACTGTTCTGAAACAACTGATACGCTTAAGCGACAATATGAAATAAAGCAACAAGTTGTAAATTCTTATATCGAGGATGTTGCTAAGCTAAAGCGTCAGATTGTTGATTTAGAATAGGATAACAACAAGTTAAAAAGTTATCATGCGTCATCATATGTGCTTGAAAGAATTATCGACATAAAACCGGGTGATGATGATTCTGAGAGAAACAAAAAGGGCATTGGTTCTGAGTTTCATCAAGTTCCACCACCGGAAAAGTTCGCATTTTATGATGATGAAAAGGTCGAAAAAGCTTTCAACATGGTAGATCAATTGCCAGATAACATTGACGTAACCTATTCCAAATCTGATGATTCAAATGATTCAGAGGTGGTAGGCAAGGTCGTTGAAAGTGTGTTGAAAGAAGAGTCAGTTGAAAAAGGTAAATCTGAATCACAGGATGAAAATGAAGGTAGTTTACATGAAGAATATCTGAAAAACTCAAAATCTGAGAAAAAATTGAATGAAGATTCAAAAGGATTGGTTTATACCATGATTGGATCAGACAAATTATTCTTAGATATTGTATTCCCGATTCAGAATGTGATTTCAGAAAAGATTGACAAAGTTTTTAAAATGATTGAGATTGAAAAGTCTGAAATTTCAAAGTTTGCTGGAAAATGTCACAAAACTTTTTATAACAAACCTGGTGTCAAGAAGAAAAACATGAAGGCTGGGTTGGGTTATAAGAAGAAACAAAATTGGAAAAGAAATGAAACGCCAAATTATCAGGCAAAGATGAATTTTGTTCACGGAACAAGTTCAGAAGAAGAGAAAGAACTCCAATTTAGACGACAGTCTAATGAAGAGTTATATGCTCAAAAGAAAACGCAACAACCACAGATCAAAGATGTGTCCAAGAGAACATGTTTCAAATGTGATCAAACTGGACATCCTGCTCGCAAGTGTCCAAATCTGAAACCTGTTGATGTTGAGTCAAAAAAGAAGTCTGAAAATGTTGAGAAACATAAATCTGAGAATGTGAAACAAAGGTCAACCAGATTTGATTCAAAACAAACTTTTAGGTACAACACAAACAAGTTTGCTTTGAATCAAACTCGGAAATCAATCCCGAATACGTTCGATTCTAGACAGACCTGGAATTCTCACACACCCAGATTAAGAACAACACAAAGTTGGAGAACAAATGTCGATGCAACAAAACCCCAACAGTTTTGGAAACCAAATATTGTTCAAAATCAAAATGTTCAAAAAGATTCACATTTTTATAAAAGAGGGACTCCAAAAGGTCAAACATGGTCTGTTAAGAAACAAATGACTTTGGCAAATGATGAAAAAGTTGAAGTGAAAATTGAAAAAGTCTTTGTACAAAATGACAAAGATTTTCTGAAGTTGAATGAAGTATATTGTGTTGAAATGCCTAAGGTCAAACAGACCTGGGCTACATTGTTCAAGTAACTGAATAGTTGAATGTGCAGGTGCTCAAGAAAACTGAAGATTGTGAAAATAGAAATAGGAGTATCCTGGCACGGGAAGAGGAGGCTGCTGAACCCTGTGTTGGTTGAAACAGGGAGTTTGTTTGTTTTTTGTACATAAATAAACAATATTTCTAAAACTCTAAAATTGAAAAATTTAAAAAATCAAAAATATGTTTTTATTTTGTCAAAAATTTGAAAAAACAAAAATATGTTTGTTTTTAAATTTGTCAAAAATTCAAAAATACAAAAATATGTTGATTGAATATGCCGAAACCCTCACGGCGGAACAAACATGATTAATTTCACTAGATTGAAAAACGGTTTTCAAACTGTAAAATATCATTGTGTTGTAAATCATGGGGGTACATTATATTTTCTGCAAAATCAGTGCATGAAAAGCAAAAAATGGATGGCGAGACAAAGCTATCTACATCGGTTATCAAATTTTCTTTAAATGTTTTGAATTTTAGGGGGAGTAAGAAATTTTCAGAAAATCCAAAAACATTAGAAAATTTGACAAAGCCAAAAACATGATAAAATGAAAAAAAGAGTTTTTGCGTAAAAAGAGGAAATGATAGTACATCAGTAGACAATCACAGTACGCATAGGAAATGGAAAGTCAAATGTGATAAACGGACTCACTGATGATATGCCAGTAGGTTTTTACACGCTTAGTAGATTGTTTTCGAGATATAAACATAAATATCAAATACTTACTGATCTCGTGAGGAACATCTCTCGGATATATAGGTAACCCCTGAAATCTTGTTTGAAGGGCTTTCTATTTCTGACATACTAAGTCTTTGTACGTGATGATATCTGGGGTATTATACCGGGACTTCTGATTTTGCGGGAGCAATAGCCTAGTCCTCGTATAATACTCTGCACTACTTTATCATAAAGCCCACCCTCAGCATAAAAAAATGATGAAACATTGAAAAATGCTAATCATGTGCTGTTGAAGAAAAGATCCCCAAACGGGACACACTGAAAGTCGAGCCATCATATCTTTGTCTGAACGGAAGTTCTAACCTGAGCTCTCATGGGCTCGCATTACCCATTTACAGATATCATTAGTGTACATTCACCTGTAAGACTGAATATAGGAGTCTGGATACGGGAGTATATTCTAAGGGGGGACATGCAAATAAGTTAAGTCCTTAAAACACTAAATCCGTATCTCGAATCGATTGAACTTTGTGTGAAAATTTTAAGTGGATCAGTATACTGACAATCTACGTGAATCGTTTAGAACTTAAAGTGTTTAAAGCTCAACGGTGCTAGTGATTTGTCATAAACTGATATGATCCTCTGACACGAACTCAAACAAAAATATTGTCTGTAAATATGTTTGTAAATATTTCTTTACTGCTTTATGTTTCAGAAAAATTCAAAAAGATTTTTGATTTCTGCTTTATTTTCGACAACCGATGTCTGAGTGCTAAGTTTCAAAATTTAAGTATGCTGATTGTGTTTCTGAAAATAAATCAAGTTCATTAATTTGAAACTTGAAGTTTTAAAAAAAAAATCAAAACTCAAATACAGTTTGTGATATCTCCAAGGTCATTAAGTTGGACTTGGATGATTTACTGTGAGGAATTTGGATGTTCATATTGTTAAAATACGTAAAAGAGCCAATTTTCGATTTTGGATACTTTATACTGCCAAATCCTTAAAGATTGTTGATAGGGGGAGAGATACAAGAAATCCTGGATATATCTATATTATTATATCTTAAAGTCAGGATCTTGATTTAGAAAGTTTAAAAGAGCCAGGTCACAATTCCTGGATAATTGAATGTTCAAAACATTGTTACTTATAAATGTTTGAGAAATTGCAGATACCAGACTACGATCCCAATAGCCGAGTCTAAGGGGGAGTCTGAAGACGAGCTCAACGCAAGAGGAAGCGTGCATTCAAGGTGCCAGGTAACTATCCTGAAGGAGCTTGTATCTGGAAAGCCAGGTGTCGATCCTAAAGCACGGAAGCTTTACGAAAGGGGGAGCCTGATGAAGAAAACAATCTATAGAAAGGGGGAGCTGAAGCTGAAGACAGATCCACGGGGATTCTGTTCAAGCAAAAAGGAGTCTACGTTGATGAGAACGTGTTAAAGCTTCAAGAAGACTCAAGGAGAGAGAGAAAGACAACACGCTACGAGATTGACTGCGGTAATATCCAAGGGGGAGTCTGTTAGTGCATTTATGTCTATCGCCTTCGTCAATCCGAGTCGTAGCTGAAACAATTCAAATCTAGTGTTATATTGTAATACCTAGATAAAAGACAATGTGGCATTTCTGTAATTAATGAGAAGTCTCATTAATTCCCCTTGGCCTATAAATAGATCCTTTAGTGTTAGATTTAGGACTTTTGCCATTTAGAGCATTTGAAGAGCTAGAGATCTAGAGAGAGATTCTAGAGAGAGAAAGTGATTCAAGGTGCTGTACAATTTTAGATTTCTAATAGAATCACAGTTATATTACGTCTCATGTGTTCGGACTTCGGTCACGTTCGTGTGCGGATTCCGCACGTCACACTTTCGTTTCGCAATCGTTTCGGAATCAAAACCGGTCCTAACAGACGGAAATTCACTCAATGATAAATTAACAATAAAACAATAAAATTATAAATTATAAATTTCATTTAAATAAAAATAATATTTCTAGAAATATTTTAGATTACAACTTAAAAATAAACATATAAAAATAAAAACATACATAACGATAACCTACTCGTCGTCTGAATCCGGAAATTCCAAACCTAAAGAACCTACAAGTTCAATTAAATCGTATATCAACCGAAAGTGAATTTCTTCATTACACAAGTCTTGTCAGCCATTTTCGGGAACGGGAACTTGTGTAGGAGGATCCGACACCCAATCTGGAGATATTGTACGTTCGTCTTCTTTTATAAGCATATTGTGCAATATGATACATGCATATACTATGTTATGTATTGTTTTCTTATTCATCGCACGAACCGGTCGGTTTAGTATGCCCCATCTACCCTTTAAAACGCCAAAAGCCCTTTCAACATCTTTTCTTGCCGATTCTTGCAACCTCTTGAACGTCTTTTCTTTAGCCTCGACAGGAAATGAAGGAGCTTTCACAAAAACAGACGATGATGGGTAGATACCATCCACAAGAAGAAAGCCTCGTCTGTAATATCTTCCATTAACATAAAATGGACAGAAGGGTGCAGTACCATCTGTTACAGTTTGAAACAACGACGACGTGTACAAAACATTGATGTCGTTTTTGAACCTGGAACACCAAAATATGAATGCCAAAACCATAAATCATTCGACGTCACTGCTTCACGTATGATGGTTGGTCTTTTGACGTCACCCCTAACATACCCCCCTCGCAACTCTCTTGGACAATTTCTCCATTCGGTATGTGTACAATCGATGCTACCGAGCATCCCTTGAAAATGCCATCTAGCCTCATGTGCGAGGTAAATATGTGCGATGTCGTGTCTCGTCGGTTTACGTAGAAACTCTTTACCATACAATTTAATAATCACGTTACAAAAAAAATTGCAAACATTCACGTGAAGTTCTGTCCGACATAACTAAGTATTCATCAAATTCATCAGGAGGGTTACCTGTCGCTGGTTGGCGAATGGCGGATGAGCATTTTTGTATCGGCGTGAAACTTCATTTGCCACTCCTATCGTAATGTTCTTGAAACCATCCTTCGGTTGCTTCGATGTCTCCAACATTCTTTAAAAATAAATCTTTTGGTAAACGAAACCGATCTCTAATCGTTTCGGTATTGTAGACCGGATTCTCCACAAAATAATCTGTCATTAACACTTCGTTGGCATGTATACGATCACGATCCACCATTTTATTCTTTGGGTGGCTCGAAGTTGCTTCAAGTTCGTTATACACCATCTCGAAAAATTCAAGCGTCTCATTGTCGGATGACGATTGGCTATCGCTATCACTGTCCATCGGAAACGAGTCTGTAGGAAATTCCATTTGTGAAATATGTAGAATGTGTGATATATATTTATGTTTTTGTGAAATATGTAGAATGTGGGTGAAATGGTATAAATTTATGTAGAATGTGTGATATATATATATAGTGTGTTTAAGTTTTTTTTTTAAATCCAAACGCGTGAAATGTACAACGCGTGAAAAATTCAAGTTCTCAACGCGTGAAATGTACAACGCATTTAATTAACCACGCGTGATCAACACCGGCGGCGGCGATGTTGCACACTTACAATGCGTGATGAAAGCTCGACAACAGGGTGCCCCGTCGCCCCTTAGTAGGGATAAAAAAATTAGACAACCGAGTTTGCACCATATTTATTTTTCATATCTACCTATACTTAGTAAGGATGACTTCGGTACCGATATTGACACCGAAAATCACCAAATATGTGTACCAAACTGAAAGTACCATTGGCCCATGTGATCAAACCTTGAAGAACAGATGATACTCAAAGCCGAAACTGGTTCTCAAATAGTTGATCCACAATAAAGCAGTGCATGTTCTAAGTTCCCTCCAATGGCAGTGCTTCTATCAGCTGATCATCCTAAAGACTGATCCTCTCAACAACTGTTCTATAAAGACTGATGGTTACAAAGACTGAGAAGACCTAACAACTGTTGATTGTCAATGCCCTGATGAAGACTAAAGCAATGTTGATTCAAAGGCCTGATCAACCAATGAAGAAAGCACTGATTTGCAACATCGGTGCTTGGGCATCAACAGTGGATAGGAGTATCAGTGTTTATCTATCAGTGTATACAATGTAACAGTACTTGTTTAGCATCTGTGTTTAGCGGTTGTTAGTCTGTTAGATGTCACTGTCTAGGTGACGTCAGCATTAGATGCTCAGTGGTTAGATTTGTACTATAAATAGAACAGTACCTGTACTGTTCTATTAGCTCTCTTTCACCAATCATCTTGTACGAACAAACTAGTGAGCTCAAGCTGAGGGGGAGTTTAGTATACATGCATGCATAGTTAAACTTTTGTAATTCATATAATCTTTTGAGTAATCCTCGTATATAAACAATCAAACCTCATCCTTTTTGACGTTTAATCCTTGTAAATATCAAGAGGGCTTTTAAAAGGGTAGGTTTTGGCTCAGGTAGGTGTGTTTGGGTAAAATGGTGTAAAGCGTGAGAAGTGTCAGTGTTTCTATTGCTTTGTGGCTTAGCAAAAAAAGACATGACTAATGTTTTTTAACCAAGGTTGAAACTAAGCCATACTTGTAATTTTTATAACCGAATTTTTTACAAAAACAAAGGGTGTAAATAAAAAGTTTTGTGGATGTGGGTGGTTGTTTTTACAAAAGCTTATATTTTTACGGGTTTAGAAACGAAAGGGTTAAGGCTCAAAGGGGTTTAACTAAGGGGATGTAAAGAATGAGAAGAAAAACAAAGGTTTAGAATGAAAAATGGGTTTAGTCCTAATGCCTCTATCATTTACTTACTTGGATTTATGTCGGTAAGGATTTGGAACGTATTGTTATGCAACTTCTAGATTTGTAAGAACCAAACGGGCTATTCACGCAAGAAACAAAGAATTGAGCAATTAGTATAGATGTGTATTTGTATGCTCGGTAAAGACTCAAAACTCACTTTATGTGGGAAAAAGGGTATAGTGTAAAAATGTATATATAATCAAATGTTACAAAGATTTGTTATGCTCGTTTTTATAATTTTAATAATTGGTCCTTTTTATCACGACGCTATCAGCCGTAAATTAGTAAAAACATAATTTTTAGAACTTAATTTTCCCAACTAAACCAAGATAAGTAAAAAGATAAAAAATTTTGACAAAAAAGTTTGGGGTGATTAGCGGTTTTCCAAGGCGAGTTTTGTGTAAGGCTTGTTTTTAGGACAACAGATTCAAGGTTTTAACATCCCCCCACACCTAAATTACACATTGTCCTCAATGTGTCCTAAATAGGATTTGTTTGAATTAAATGTGCAAGAAATGGGGAAAAATAACAAAAATGTTTTGTTAGTGGTCACTGGGCACGGGGGCGTGCCTGGTGGATACGGCCCCATGGCCAAAGTGCCAGTAACAAAAAAACTTACAGTATGGTGGACACGGGGGCGTGCTGGGTGGGCACGGCCTGTGCCACCTTCTCTGCAAAAAAAATTTAACATCAGACATTTAGGCACGGGGGCGTGCCTGGTGGGCACAACCCTATGCTGCAGACTCTAATTAGCAATTTTTGGAGCGAGAGGCTTTGGTTTATGTGCATGGGGTCCCTTTTCAACGTCCCTTTGGCTTTTCTTCTTTTTTCGAGTGTGGTTTATTCCTACAAAGATAAAACTTAAAAGAAAAAAACATTTAACTAAAGATTAAAGTAAGATTTAAACTACTTAACTAATGGATAGTCCATGGAATGCCTCCATGGTTCGCCACGTTTATAAGGGTCCTTGGCTATACTCAAAGTCGGTCAAATGTTACCCGAGCGGGATGAGTCGCATCCCGAGTTGCATCGTTTAAGAGCCTAGTCTAAGCTCCAGTCTACTGTCTTGATGTAGTTGATCAGATCATCCTCTGCTCGTTGTCCCATTTCAAACTTGATCTCCTTTTCACCAACCCTCAATGTTAATCTTCCAACGCTCATATCCACCATGGCCCGTGCGGTGGCAAGGAAGGGTCTTCCTAATATGAGCGGGATTTCGGTGTCTTCTTCCATGTCTAAGATCACAAAGTCGGCCGGGAAAACAAATTCTCCGACCTTTATCAATAGATTTTCTACGACACCTTGAGGGTATTTTACCGACCTATCCGCAAGTTGTATGCTCATCCTTGTAGGGTGTGGCTTGCCTAACCCAAGTCGATTGAAGATGGAGGTTGGCATTAGATTAATGCTAGCCCCTAAGTCGGCTAGTGCATTGCTTATTGAAGATCCTCCAATAGAGCAAGGAATGGTGAAGCTTCCGGGATCAATCTTCTTTTTGGGGAGCTTATTGAGGAGTACGGCCGAGCATTCTTCACTTAAGTTGACTTGTTGAATGGATTCAATCTTCCTTTTGGGAGTAAGGATATCTCTCATAAACTTGGAGTATTTTGTCATTTTAGTGAGGACTTCCACAAAAGGGAGTTTGATGCGAAGTTGTTTAAGCAAGCTTACAAACTTAGTGAATTGCTCGTCGACCTTTTGTCGTAGTAAACGACCAGGGTAAGGGACCGGGAGTGGTTTGTGTTGGTGCACGAATGTCTAAAGCCTGCGTCTTAGTCTTAGTTGTTCATGTATAGGGTCTAGGAATGTTAATTATGTAAAGTATAAGGGGTTGATATGTAAATGTTTGGTTTTAATGTTCTGATTTCGCCCCAAATGACAATGTGTCATTTGGAGCGAAATCACATCCTTCTGATTTCGCCCCAAATGACACGTGGTCATTAGGAGCGAAATCTCACCCCTATAAATAGTAGTAGTGTTTTTCTCATTTGTACGTGCATTTTACTGTGTAGCCGAACTGCTGCTCGACTTTTTCGTGAAAGATTAATGAGAAAACCAGTTTATAGTGATCTGCTTCTGTTTCTACTCAATTTCTACTTTGATTCATGCTGTTTGTGTATTTCCGCTGCATAAACAGTAGTATCTAGCTCTGATTGACTCACTCGACTGTCAATAACGGTCCTACAATTGGTATCAGAGCCAGTTATGAGCTAGTATACCAGAATCAAAGCCTTTTTCCTGCACATTTTGAGTTTCTGGACTTTCCAACGGACAAAATGGACTGAACTTTGGATATAATGTGTAAAATTGTCTATTAATAAACCCTTGAGAGTATCAGACCTAAATACAACTTAAAACTGATAAAAAAATGGCTCGTAACCTGATTTCGCTCGAAAGAGTGCTTGAGTGATTTCGCTCGTAATTTCAAGCGAAATCAATTTTTGTTACATAAATTCTTAATTTCGCTCCATGCAGTAGAAGCGAAATCAGATATTTCGCTCTTATTTTGAGGTTTTGCTCCAAGTGTATCACTGATTTCGCTCCTGAGGTGATTTCGCTCGAGGGTTATTGTCTGATTTCGCTCATAAAGTGACTTTTTGATTTCGCTCAGAGGGTCACTTACTGATTTTGCTCTACTGAGCTTAGTTTGATTTCGCTCCAAACCAAACTTAAAGTCTGATTTCGCCTGAAAAGTCTGTTTTAGTGTAAAAAACATGGTTTGAGCGTTAAGTCTGTTTCGTTCGTGATAGTGTGTTGGAAACTCAGTCTGTGTTAAAAGTTTTTCGATAAAAGTAACCTGTTTGTCAAAAGGTTAAACATTTTTGGAATTTGTCACTTAAAATGGAACATCAAGATTTTTACAACCTGTTTGCGGGAAGCGGCATGACAGCTATGCAAAGTCCGGCGGGTATAGTTCAAAATGTTAACATGGAGAATGAGTTAGGGACGATGCAAAAGCCACCGAAGCTTATGAGTTTGGACGAATATGCCAGATGGTCAGGTCGTTTCCAAAACTGGGTCCAAGCCAACCATTTCGAATGTTGGATGAAAATAGAGAAGAAGTATGTACCACCGGTTGATGGACTAGGCTTGGAAAAGGGCATCGGGAGTTTAACCGAAACTGAACAGATTGAGTTCAAGGCTGAGAAGAAGATGGTCAGCATTCTGCAACAAGCCATCAAAGAAGATATTCTGGTTTTACTGCAACATGATGATAACTCTCAGTCGATGTGGCAAGCTTTAAAGCTGAAATTCCAAGGCAGTGTATCGATGATTAAAAGCAAGAAAGCATTAATCAAGAAAGAATTTTACATTTTTACCGGGATTAAAGGTGAAACGACAAAGCAATTAATTGAACGATACTGTCATCTTGTGGTAGAAATGAAACGGTTGGAGATTACCAAGACGAATGAAGAATGGATCGATAAGCTGTGTGATGCACTACCGTATGATGAATGGGGCACTTACTTAATGATGTTGAAGAATAATTCTGATTTTGTGAATCTCAACCTCAGCTCATTCATCGAGAAGATAGAAGCCCATGAGCTGGAATTGCTGAAAATCAAGAAGATGAACTCAGCGAGTGTGCAGCAAGATGTATCTCTGTATTACAAAGGCAACACTCCAGTTGCAACCAATCAAAGTCCAAAGATACAGACGGGTTTTATTGCTGATAACACCTCAAGTCTTCTTCAAACACTCCTCAATCCAGCAAGTCCTCACCATTCGTGAACTTTGAACCAAATTTGAAAGCTCAGGAACAGCCTTCACCTCAAAGCTCTACAAATTCAAATAATCAGGCGTATGTTTCTGGGGTGCAGTGTAACATTGCGGTGAATATCAAGAACGGAAACGAGATTACTGAAACAGCCGTAAAACAACACATTGCACTACTTGCTTCCGTTCTAGAGGCTTATGAAGGTTTGGTGGCGGGGAGGATCGGTAATCCTGACATGACGAAAGAAGATTACGACCAAATCGATCCCGAAGAGCTTGAATTGATTGATATCAAGTGGTGCATGGCAAGTTTGGTTCGAAGGGCATAACGTTTCATGGAAATCACAGGCAGGAACAGTCTATCAGGTCCCGATCAAAAGTTAGGGTTCGACAAGTCGAAAGTTACATGCTTTAAATGTAAAGAACGTGGTCATTGTCACGACCCCCGACCCACCCTGGACGAAATCGGAAGCCGCGAACAGCCAAGTGGTATCGGTGATTATTTTGAAAAACATTGCAGTGGAAATTTCATCAGGACCGTGAGTTAGGAAAAATATTAGAGTTTAGAAACACCGGATTTTATTTATTTAATAGATGGGATAAACCCATGTTTTACAAAGGTAGCTAAAAAAATGATATTTCTTAATTTGATTTAATTAATAAAATAAGCCACTTCTTGAAGTCCTTTAGTGCCGGATACAATTCTTACTCCAATCTACTGTAATTACCTGAAACGCGTTTTAAAAAGGTTTTGTCAGCGGGAAATACTGAGTGAGTTCATTCATTTTTATTAAAACGACACATTGTTATAATTTACAGTCTTAAGAGCGATTACAATGTTTCTGATATCAACCAACTACCCACAGTATTTGTCACTCGACCCATTGGCCCATTCGTCCAATGGTGTCTGTGACTATGGTCATATCAACCCTTGGCTAACTCATTGTCCAATGGTGAAGATTATCAAGTAATGTATACAAAACCCCACATACCGGCTGTAACTTGGTGATTACAAAGAGTTAATCCCTGTAATTATAACTTTGAAAATAACTTGGAGTTTTGTAAAACAGTTGATAAAAAGAGAATGACTCACATTATAAGCATGCAGATTCATACGGGCAAAGTTTAGTCTACAGATAAGCCTTGATATATTGCAGATTTATACAGGCAGAGCTTAGCCTATTGATTAGCCTTGTAACCTAGTGCACACGAACTAGGTAAGTAACTAATACAGCATTTACGATAACTCACGAGATTAAAACCCTCACAACGAATGACAAAGTGCAATCACTTAAACATCCATCGGATTCACAACGAATGACAGAGTATTTCCCGAGTTCGGGTGGTACTCAAATATCCTGTCGGAATCACGACTAATGACAAAGGATAGCACTTAAACATCCGGTCGGATAGTTTCAATCGATCGGACATTAAATCGTAGCAGCGATCGAGTTAATACCCGGTATCGTAGCAGCGCCTCGCTATTATGAGTGTATTTTATGAATTAGAGTAGTCTAATTTCGTTTTTGAGAATTTCGATTGACACCCCTGAATTGCTCGTAACCCCTTCTATTTGTAGCTGAAGTTTGACCCCCTCGCGTGACGCGAGGGGTCCCATAGGGGCGCCGCTTGACGCGACGGGCCACGTTTCATTATAGGCTTGCCACGTGTGTTTGTAGGTTAGCTGAGTCGACGGAAACGATAATTTCAATTTTGACAACAAACTATATGGATAATCGTCGAGTAGGGAATACCCCCATGAGTTTTAGGGGCCCTGATCCTGATTCTGATTGTTCTGAAAATTTTAAGAGTTGTGCTGGATTACTTGGGTGTCTCTATTAGGGTTTCCTATTGGGTAAATAAAATAATAGATATGACTTTTGATGAGATTTGTTTACAAAATAGATTAATAAATAATAGTTTTGGGTAAATCACAAAAAGGAAATAAAATGGTGAGAAAAGAGAATGGGCCCACTTTGTAACTTTAGGGTTTAACTAGAAAACTTCATGATAGAAATTTTAGGTATAATTTCTAAGCTATAAAAATATATAATGCACTCGTGGTAAGTATAATACCCCTAATTCAACCTTGTCCCGATGTCCCGAGATCGAATCCCAACAACTTAGTCGGGCAGAGACCTGACATATGTTATGAGGCTCAGATCAATCGGAAAGGGTAGCGGTGATCGGGAGTTACAATACTTAAAATGGGCCAATACTTAAAATGGGCCAAGGCTTGGTTGCTATTATTATTACTAAAGATAAAAAAAATATATATAATAGGGAAAAGGGCGAGTGAGAAAGATCAGAAAGACATGACTTTAATTGAATCCTGCTATACCTATATATAGTGAAAATGCGAGACTTAGGGAACAAGTATGGCATCTCTTTAGGCCACGTATAGTTTTTATATTAACTACTTTTCATCTAAATATTACACATGCCCACATGAATTCTTATACACGTACCCCAATATTAAATGTATTCAAATTTTGATTTTTGATTATTTTATTTTTTTCATTTCATACGTAACTTCTTTTATTATTATTATTATTATTATTATTATTATTATTATTATTATTATTATTTTATTAATTTATATATTATAATTAATTCAACTGTTTCACTTATTTGGCGCGTATAATTTTTAAAGTATGACGTTTTATAAAACAATGAATATGTTTTTAGAACGAGAATATTTGTATCTACATTTTGAACCAAGTTTCATTAAAAACTGAGTAGGTTCAACTATAATGTATTTTTATAGTTTAATTATTAAACAGTTCCTGGGCCCGTCCAGGTACTTCATATTTCTAGTAGTCAACTTACCCGTAATAAGTTTTTATATACTTTTATTTTTATTTAAAAAGGTCACCCATATACAAGCCAATTAATTAATATAATATTTCAACCAACTATATAAAATAGTGTTTAAAACTATTTAGGTTGAATATTTATATTAAAAATAAACTAGTTGCTAGTTACTAGTGGTTAATAAAGTTAACCAAACCTATAATTCTTATATAAAAATGGGAATGTTACATCCTCCCCACCTTGTTTTAAATCTCGTCCTCGAGATTTGGGTTACGATATTTCTTTTAGGCTTATGTCATATTTTAGTCAATAAAAACAATATTAAGGTAGATGACACAAAATTTAAAGTATCAAATTTTGTGAAAACGAGTTATACCATAAGTAGGACTCAATGGTTTAACTGAATTAGTTCAAGAAATTGATGATAAATGAATGAGATGAAATGATGTAATTTCCAAGGTGACTAGGTTCAAGTCAAAAGATATATGATCAATAGATATTTTAAAATGAATGTGAAGGATTTTTAGAATCAATAAAATTATTTGTCAAAAGAAAGCTTACTTTGATTGGCAACTGAGGAAGACTTAGAATTGATAGGTTCAAATGAAATGAAAGCATGAAAAATGATTTGTCAAATATTGAAGTATGATATGAGAAAATCAATGTGCTGAGATGAGTGAATTTGCAAAGATACATCAGAAGAAGACGATAGAGTTAGTGTATCATTGTTTAGAGTTCTAAGTTGTTTTGATTGTGAAACAATGTGCTAGTACACTATTAGTGACCATTTTTTTATACTATGTCCTAGAGATCGAAATATAATAAGAACAAGTTGTTTTGGCATGACCAACCATTATATTATATTTGTAAAGCAAATGTAATATATATTGTTACGCATTTTTACTATATGTAAATGGTCACTACTTTGAAATTTTAGTATTTTACTATACTATGTAAAATAACTTATATTTACTTATGTAATATATATTACAAAACACCGCAATAAAGTTATTATATTACAAAATATTTTAGTATTATTATTTTGTAAAATAAATCATTATTATTTATAACGTTAAATGAAAGTTGTAAATAAAAGGGGTAAAAATATTTATTGTATAAAAGTATTTGTAAAATATTTTGTAAATATATAACACTTAATGGGTCGATTCTATGTGATTACTTATTTTTATTTTGAAACCATATAACGTTGTGAAATATATTTACAATTGTTGTAAATAAGTGAAAACGGGGACTATTTTATATATATATATATATATATATATATATATATATATATATATATATATATATATATATATATATATATTACAATATTCTCCTAACCCAACGTAGTTCATGACTACTATATTATTCGTATATGGTTATTTTCTTGCCAGAGTGTTATGGTACATAGTTACCACAAAACATGTGATACACAATTATTTATATAATTTTATTCGTCTCTCTAATTTTTGTATTGTTTATGAAAATATGTTTTCTCTTTTACAGTACAAAGTAAATATGTATGTATATATTTTTATATATAATTAAAATTTACTAAATAAGTATGATGAATTAATTTATATATGTTAAATAGTTATTATCATGGTTGGATATTGGTTAGTGTTGCCTTGTTTAAGCATGAGTGATCAGTCCATGCCTAACTAAGGCTAGGCTATCCAATACCTGTCCCTGACAATAACCCTTAATACCTAAAAATAATACTAACATTACTACTATTAATAATAAAACTAATATTAACTACCAAAATGAATAATAAGTAACTAAACATAAATTTAAACGAGAGTATACCTAAAAAATTCTTTACCTCACTGGTTTAACAAGAATTTTTAATATAGGAATACTATATTGTAAATAAGGTAATTACTTATGTAAGGTTCCATATATAATCAATTAAATTTATATTTAAATTTTAAATAAATATTATAGGATTTTCAACTGATGATGAAAGACCAAATGAATATCATAAACTTTTCGATCAATGATGAAAGAAACTTTAGAGGTACACGGAATGGGATATGAAATTGTGTATCATTATCTTAGCACACGATTTGTGTTAAGATTAGATTCCTTTTATGAAATAAATCAACAAAGCGGATTTGATATAAATAAATAAATAATTAAATCCGAGGTTAGCGAAAGCTTCAGATTTTTTGTGAAAATATCACCATAAGGTAATCGTGATTAAAGAAATAATTCAGTGAAGTCGAAGGCCAAGAAAGCATGTTATAGTTCAAGAGAATCGAAGTGCTTGTTGGGATTATTTTGAATTTGAATATGAGGGCTTTAAAAATATCATATGGGACCTTGAATTAAATACGTATTGTGAGCAAGTTAACTGGGTTTGAATAAAACGAGTTTTAATAAGGAAGTTCGGATATGATTACAACAGAAACCATGTATACCTTTTTGAAAGAAAATCGAGTTTTTCAAGAAATTCATTGGTTCGATATTAAAGAGTCATCGCTTTGTAAAAATGCGGTTTACAATGCAAAGATCAAGTATAGCGAAATGATATTTAAACTTTTGATAAAACAACAAATTGGAATGATGCCCTCCTATGGTCTTCATAACTCGAATGAACCACATGCGCAATAAACAGTGCATGTGTAACGTGTGGATTTACTAAGAAATGAAATGGATCAATAATTGCTACTATGAAAGAAATCTTCATGGTATAATGACCTTTTAGAAGAAGTAGAAATACGAAAGTCAACTCTTTATAGGCAGAAGTCAGAATTGCAACGAAAGAACTTCTTATCTGGAGTTTCGTGTGATAACCGTTTTTAAGTGACATTACCAAGGAATGTCGAATGAAATGAAAATAAAATAAGGGATTTCCAAAGGTATATGACTTCTTTTGTAGTGCTAATAATTATGACTCGGATTAGACTATGCACCGATGTTTGTGAAATATTGTTCCAACGTACCTCAGCGAGATTTTGATCGTTTGTAAGATCATGTGGCAAAGTGCCGCTTTTTGATTAGTAGTTCTTTTACTAACGGAATTAGTATAGGTCTTACCTTGGAAGTCGTGTGTGATAAACTTTGACGTCTTGTGGACGTATAATTTTTAAGTTTCATGTGTTTTCTTGTGCATTGGCACAACTTTACAGGTTTCTTACTTGCGTGAATAGTTTATGATAACGCATTGGTAATTCTTATATTTTTGGATGGTGTTTCAATCTTAAAGGGTTTCCATTGTTTATTTTGTCACACGAGCTATGAGACATATAATCAAACGGAATAATGTTTGATATCGGAAAAGAGATTCCTGATAAAGAAATTTAGACACATATGCTTGTGTTTTATTCCTATTTGGCTTTTGGAATTTCTTCTAGATATACATATCTATATAATTATATATTTGCTGTAATATATATACCCTCTATAGGGTCAATGTATTTAACATATTCATATTTCCAAAAACAAGTCAGATATCAGGTCATGATATTATTTAGGGAAATCTTGTCACTTGTTTGACATTTTATATGTGACAACCCTCACCAAATCAGGTATCCGTACGACTTAATTAATATTAAATTACTGCTTAATTACTGTGCTTGCTTGAAATTATGGATAAACTACTACCTGAATACTGATACATGAACATACTTGCATCATACTTTATTTGCTGTCACTCCATTATTTACATACAGAACTTTAGTGACAACCTTGATGCACAAAAGCACAGTAGCACAATGAACGGATAACCCATTTAACATGCTGATATAGCCAGCACTAGGCAAGCACTGCCTCTAAGGCCTGTATGAGCTAGAGATAGTTTACTACACTAGTAGAGAGTGTAGGGATATGAGGGTTGTAGAACTGCGTCACTAGGTATAAGTTATAGTGACCGGATGTGCCTAAACGTACTTTAAGTACAAAATTCAGCACTTTAAATAAAAATTCAGCATTTAGCCTACTAATAAAGTCCCAAAACATGAGAAAAATATTACTAGACACTTTCCAAAGTGTCGAGGATAAGTTGTGTCACTAAAAATAGTATTTACGACACTTTAAAGCTTTGTTAAGCACTTTAACGGATCACTATCCAACCGAACAACCGGACTATACCCGGAACATAAAAATATTGCCATCAACATTGTTTTTCTTTTTCTGAGCCAGTTAGGGTCCCTGAATACCCTAACACCCATTCAAATTACTACACGCTAGTAACTAAGTTAACCTCCTAACTTAACATAACTATATCCTAACTATAAAGTTGAAATGGAACCGAATACCCCCCCCCCCTCCAACGAAATCGTCCCCAAGGGGACATCCCCTTGTCCTTTCATGATTATAATAATCTTGTTTGTCTAATATCTTGCCAACATTAGAACCTTTGGGTAAATTGTGAAAGATTTGTCTATAAGTATCTAGCTTAACCCACCATAACCTTCATCAACACACATCAAAACCACACTACTCTCTCCTCTCTTGCTCACTTTCGGCCGAGAACCACCCACCACCCATCCATCATTTCCGATTTCATTCAAGCGATTCTATACATACACAAGGGTTAAGGATTGCGTATAAGGAAGCTCGGTGCACTCGGATTGCGAAGAACCTCGCTACATTTCTTTTATCCACTCGATTTCCAACTAGTTTCTTCCCTAGCCTCGAGCTAGTAGTAAGTGACTCTAAACGCCTTCTTGATCTATTCTAAAGTGGTTAAAATGAACTTTGTCGGTTAAAAATCATGAACATACAAGATGACATACTAAAAGTTTACTAAAATCTTAAACATGTTGGATAAAAGCTATAGAATTGTGTAAAACTTGTAAGACTTGTTTTGTTGTGATTATTTAGTGTTGATCTATGTTAGTAGTAGCTCGGATCGTCATCTAACCCGGCTAAGTCATGTTCATGTAACATGACCTAGAGTATGTTAACATGTGAAAGTGGTTAGATGAAGAACATTACTACTATTAAACATGAACTTGTGTAAAAACAATATTTCTTATGAAATGGAGTTGTAAACTAGTAGATCTATGGATCTACAAGTGGTATTTTCGAAGAACCAAGTGTCAAGTGAAATCATGTTTTCTAAAACCGGGTTTTACATGAACAAGAGTGATTTTTGTAAACACACAAGTGTGTAAACACTTGTGTAACACAAAGTTTTGACAAAAGAACTATTTTTGTAAATGTTGACAAGAAGTTGTAAAGATGTAACTTCTTTAAAAACGAGATTTACAAGAAACCGAGTTCGTTTATAAAAAGGTCTACTAAAAATATTGGGAAATTACTACATATTTTAGATAAACCACAAGTTCATGTATTTTTACGATTTAGATCTATTTTGACTAGTTTAAAGTTGAAATATTTTTTGTTAATGTTGGGAACATTGTTGGTTTGAATTTTAAAAGAAAATGATACGCTTGAAAGCGTGGCCACCTCCAGTTACAGGGGAAACTCTGGCGAAATTTTTCCAAAAACCTAACACTTGGAAATATTTTCACCACAAGTGTTATAAACATATTTTTAATTTATTTTTCAAAAATGTAAATTTCGCCACGATTTTATTTACAAAATATTATTTTTATGATTATTTTGTGAACTGTACAAATATTATTTTTAGGGTAAAAATAATATTACCGAACATTAACGATTCCAAAATAATACGAATGCCTTCACAATAAATATTAAGTTACAACGGTATTATTAATACCACCCGATCTTTAAACGTAACTTACACATTTTTCGGAAAAATACTAATGAACGCGTATTAGAGGTGGCAATGTTGACCCAACCATGTAAATATGGGCTGATTTGGGTGCTAAAAACAAAGTGATGGGTTAATTTGGGTTAAGCTTTATAGTCAATTGGGTCAGGATGGGTAATTTTAAAAATTAAAAGAAAACTCAATGGGCCAGGATGGATAATTTTAAAAATTAGAAGAATACCAATGGGTCAGGATGGGAGAAAGTAATATGGATTCTATACACAATCAAATTGACGTGATACATCTGCGTCTTATCGTCCCCTCGACTTGATTACTGATCTACATCAATTTTCGTTCAGATTGACGACATAAACCCGTTGTATATGTTATCATCTTGATTGCCCCCCCAAATTGGCGAGATAAACTCCTTCGATTCATTCCATCTTTCGTTGCCAATTTCCAGTTTCATTAGGGGTTGTTCTTCCCGAATTTCGTAGCTTTCGTCAATTTTTGCGTTGGAATTTAAGACAATTGCATTTGATCTGGGTCACCTATTCACGATCCTTATTAAATTTCATTTTATTTTGTAGAGAACAACAAATTAGGATTTCATTTGAATATTGGGAGAAATTGTTCAAAATTAGGGTTTGATTTGATTTGAAATTCGATCATTGGCATTGTGTATGGAACTGGTAAGTGTCTAAGTGAAGATCTTTTTAGTTTACAATTACAGTTGCGTTTACAGTTCGTTTGATTAATTTTGAGTGATTTTGTTTCTAATTTTGTCATTTCATTCGGTAATAGGTTTACAAATTGTTTTGTAAGCAATCAGCCTAAGAATTTTCATTTTGACATTTGATTTTCAATTTATTGGTGTTTTTACCAAATAACACTTCTGCATATACTTCTCAAAAGCAGCTTTTTAAGTTTTTTTTTTATTTTTTATGATTTTCTTTTTTATTTTTATGATTTTTTTTGCTCTTTTAGAATTTTTTAGATTTTTTTTTATTTTTTAGAAATTTTTGGATTTTTCAGATTTTTTTTTGTATTTTTTGGATTTTTTTGAGTTTTTATGATTTTTTATAATTTTTTTAGAATTTTTTTTGATTTTTTATAAGTTTTTGGATTTTTATGATTTTTTTTAATTTTTATGATTTTTTAGATTTTTTTTTATTTTTAGAATTTTTTAGATTTTTTATGATTTTTTAGAATTCTTTTAATTTTTTAGAACCCATCTTAACCCAAACCCATCCTAACCCAAACCCATCTTAACCCATTACCCATCCAACCTTTTTTTTTAAAATACCCATCTTGACTTATACCCATCCTAACCCAAACCCATCTTTACCCATTACCCAAACCCATCCAACTTGCCCACTTTGCCACCACTAACGCATATTTTGACAAGAGTATTATTTTGGGAAAAAAATTATAAGGATTAAAATATAATATTTTTGGGAAAAATATTTATATTTTGGAAGTAAAGTATTTTTTATTAATGGAATAAAATATATTTTATTAAGTGAGACTTAATAATATATTTCGAAGATTCACAAACGCACATGTATTAAAGCCCCCATCCTTGGGAAGGAAAATTGTGACAACTCGTATCTCAAACCCGTCTTTGTATTGTATGCAACGTATGTGAACTTGATTGAATTATCGAATGATTGAACTATTGAATGTATGACGTTATGACATGTTATGTGAATATGTATTATGTGAATATGTATTATGTGAATATGTATATGTCTACTTAATCCGAACCGCACAACACGAACCGATCGCACAACACTTACTGGAACGCACAAGGCCATTTGGGCCACACCTTGTAATCGGACCAAAGGGGCAGCCCGTGATGGGCCGGCCCACTCCCTTTTTACGCAAACAAGAACTCATTCTTGAGTTTTGTTTTCTCATTTGTCACAACTCTCAAACATAACACACAACCCTAGCTCTTCTCTCTCTCTCCCTCTCACGAACCGAAGGCAGCCACCCTCCTCGAAGTTCATAGGATTCGGATCCTTCCTTGAAACGGTTAGTGCCCTATGTTTTGTTGCATGTTACTGTGATCCATGTTTTGATATGATGGTTAGGGTGTAGACATGATTATCGTATGTGATGTTCTTGTTAATCGGCCCACATATAGGTTGAATGATAATGATCATGAAATCGTCTTGTTATGAATGTTAGTGATTCATGATGCATGCTAATATGTTTCGGTATGATGATTATTGTTCTTGTTGATTTTGACTCGGCTAGGGTTCATGTGAATTGGATGCGAGAATGATTGTTTGATTGAATATGTTGTGATGATTGTTCACATGAATCGGATTAGGGTTCATAAGAAAAGTTGAGATAAAAACCGTTTTGATCGATGATGTCTAGAATAGAAGTTGTTAATTGATTGAGGTAAACATGGAAACCTTGAAACTGATAAATTGGTTGTAACCGAATTGCTTGATTATTGGAATGTTTGAATACTAATCGCACAAGGCCCTTAGTAGTACAAGAAGCCCTGGTCGCACAATAGCACATGTTCGAATGATCACACAACATCTTGTGGATCGCACAAGATGTTGGGCCACACACAAATGTCTGATCTGTTAACGTTACTGGGCCCAAGTCCTTAGTCACACAAGGCATCTTGCTCGCACAAGATGTCCACTCGCACAAGCTTCCTAATCGCACAAGAACTAGCGAGTCGCACAAGTTGTTATATTGTGTTGTTGGGCCGGGCAGCCCAAACTTCCTGGTCGCACAAGGTCACACGTACAAGAGATCGCACAAGTGTTATGGTTGCTAACTGTTGGGCCGGGTGTGTAGTTGGGCTGGGTAGTCGGATCGCACAACCTAAGTTGGGTCGCACAAGAAACTTGCGTGTTATCTGATTGGGCCGAGAATGTTATTTGGATTTGCTTGTGTTATTTTATTTGGGCCAATAGGTTTTGGACTTGTGTGAGCCCAATTCGTGAATACGATATAACTGTTGAACGTGTTAGTGTATGACCCGTGTGTGTTCTTTATGTGTTAACTTGTGTGAAACCCATACGTGCCTTACTTAAACCAAACCTGACTTGTATGGTAATCCTGTTAGGACGTGTTTGATCACTTTTAATTCAAGTAACTTTGGTATAGTCTGCCGAGCAAACCAAGGTGAGTTCATTGCATTTTCTCAAGCATGCGTCCCGGTGGTTTGGGACAACTGGTAAACACTTGGAAGGGAAACTATGGGTAAACAACTTAATCGGTTTTGGTTATTGCCTGGAGGGCAATGGGGGTAATTAGTTGATAGCGCTATTAGGTGGGAAACCTCACACCGGGCCGTAAGGACGGGGGTGAACTAATTATCTGGGTTTCACTATGGTTGTTAAGAGGCACACTCCTCGGTTACGTAAGGGCGTTTTCCCTAGGGTAACTAGCGTGAACAACATAGTGGGTTGCTAAGAGGCACACTCCTCGGTTACGTAAGGGCGTTTTCCCTAGGGTAACTAACATGAGCAACATCGTAACACAACATTGAATCGCATTAACATATATCTGGTAACACAACACGTTAACGAAACCTTGAACTCACCAGCGTAGTCTGACACACTTGTTTGCATGCTTGTAGGTCGTTAACCTTGGAACATGGACTTGCTATCTGGGAGTGCTGGAGTGGTCATGGATCGAAGCTATTGGATTACTTATAATTGATACATTGGTTTTGGGTTTTATTATGAAACAATTGCTAAACGACTTATCATATGCTTCCGTTATATAACTCTTTGTGAATCGCTATTATGTTTGACATTTAATCTTGGCAATTAATGATATGTTTTATTTAAATATTTATCATTGGTTCAACGTGATTGGTGGCTCAGACTCTGATGTGTAACACGCCTCGCGGGGTTTCCGCAGGTGGTATTTTGGGGGTGTTACAAAAATATTTACCAAATGATTACTAAGTATAATTACGAAATAGTCGTCTAACTATTTCCCAAAGACATTAAACCTTAAGCTAAGGCACGGCCGTCCGTCTAATAGAAGTTAGTACGTGTAGGTCGTCACACAGCAGATTGATCAGGAGATTTTCTTGATAGAGACGCACCACTGTGAGTTCATGTCTCCCTTTTCTCTTAACTGTTTTCAGTTTTCTAAACTGCGGAGGTGAAATACATGTTACTATGATTACGAATACTTTTTACATGGTATGGTTAGCGTAAGGAGGGTTACTACTTAGATCATGTGAGTGCGTAGGCGCAACTTGAGGCCATTAATCCTCATTGTAGGACCGAGGGACAGTAGCGGTAGATCTATCTGGGTGTAGCGAGCCCAGCCCCAGGCCCAGCATAACGGACCTCGGGGTGACTTTGTACCCAACGCCAAATCCGCTAGGTTTGAGTCTTCCTACTTGCACTTCACACATATCAATTGTGACAACTCGAAATTTCAAGTTTTCTATTTCGCATTTATTGCACGTTCTTGTATTATATAGTTGATTGGTTTCACAATTAGTTGCTATGGAATTGTATATGTGTTGGTACAATGAAGTGTGTTGTGAGATTTTTGCATTGTTACGTGTTAATGGTGATAAACTTGTCAAATATGTAAACTTGGTGGTGGAACTATGAAATGGTTAGGAGGTGGTGTGCACGTGTAAAATATAATACTTAGGGAGGTGGAAAGTAATTAGTGAAATCCTAGATACTTAACCCTAATCCCCTTTTCACTAATCATTCTCTCAAAATCAAAACACGTACTTGTAACTCTCTAATCCTCCTAGCAATCATCACCAAATCATTGGCAAGGCACCACAAGTTTGATTACTCTCTTTCTCTAGAATCAACACAAGGTAAATGATTCATGTTTGTGATTGTTTGATTGTATCGATTCTTGATTCTTGTAAACTCTTGAAAACCCTAGTTTTACAAATAATGCTTCTGTGTTTATGGCTCCTGACTATAGAGTATTGAGTATGATAAGTTGTATTTCTGATAGATGATTTGTGAAAGGATTGTTTGTTGTTGTTGATTAAATCGAGTGATTGAATATGAATTCTGCGATGCAAGAATATGAATATGTGTTAGGGTTTTATGATCACGATCAGAAATCAAAACGTAACTGACTTGATTCTTTTGACGCTGTATTGAAATTCACGTATTATTGACTGTCTGAGTTTATTGATTAGAAATGTGCCCGAGTTTAGTGATTAGAAATGTGTGGCCGAGTTTAATGATTCTGTGGTCCGAGTTTCATTCATTTTATAGTGGTCCGAGTTTAAAGGTATATAGGATGTCCGAGTTATGTACAAGTGTTTGGACCGAGTTTATTTAGTGAAGATGGACCGAGTTTATTGAAATAAATATGGACCGAGTTTCTGGTCCTGAATACTACCCGAGTTTAACCCCACATATGTTGGTCCGAGTTTCATATGGTAAATAGGGGGTCCGAGGTTCTTTATTTCATGTAAGGAGGTCCGAGTTTATGCTATATGCTGATGTCCGAATTTGTTTGACATGTTGAGGTCCGAGTTTGTTTGATATGATGATGTCTGAGTTTGTTTGATGTGCTGATGTCCGAGTTTGTGGGGGGGGGGGATAGCCTTGCCCGACCTTATGCTCTCCGACCTTGTCAAGCTTTGTTTTGTTTAACCTTGGCCGACTTTTGGGCAACACAAGGAGGTCTAAACTTTACGTATAATTCGGCCCAAGTATCAATCCTAGTAATCTGTTAAGTCTGCTAACTTGTAGATTCTGTTAACTAGCAACTATGTTTAGCCCGTTAACTAAGTCAAGTTCATTATCTATGTTAACGGTTTTAATTTTTGTTAAGTTATGCTACTCTCATAAACGGGCTAACTAGATTGGAATTAACTAAGTTGGAAATTAACTGAGAAAAACTCTTAGGTGAAGCATGAAGTTGCATGAGTTTGAGTTACTGTTTACATGATACCATATGCTAACTGCTAAGCACACTACTTGCTATACTGTGATGTTACTTGCATGCGAATCGTTACGAACATGAACTGACTATATATATATGCGTCACCTTAGGCCTTGATTGATTGACTGATTTCTTGTGAGCACGTAACTTAGCATACCGAGCAAACCAAGGTGAGTTCACACTCTTACTAAGGCATGGGATTCCCAGGGCACGGGAATTGGGATTGAAGGATTGTGATTGAATAGAACTGTACTTACACTATTACTAGACTACCATACCATCGTCCTCGGTTGTGCAGGACACGTACGTGCAATCTACGTACACATATATCTATTACTATCCTCGGTTGTGAAGGATACTTATACATATTACTATCCTCGGTTGTGAAGGATACTTATACATATTACTATC